>NC_088384.1:79108846-79425000 GCF_037993035.2 Macaca fascicularis
AAGTAATATTTTAAGCAAATAAAGTTAAAAGATAAGATACAACTAGAAAAATTATTTGCAATAACTGAAAAATCATTAAGATCCTTAATATATAAAATCACTAAGAATTTCACATACAACCTAATTAACATATAAGCAACAAATCACCAAATAAGGTTGAAATAATAGGAAAAATAACTCAGGCAATGAGGCTCAACTTCAAAATAAAGAAATAAAATACAGGCGACAACGATATATTTTGATATCATCAAAAATTTATTTCGGCAAACATTCATGGCAATAGGCACATTCATACATTCGTGGTGGAGGTTGAAATTGGAGCAGTTTTATTCTGAAAGTCAATTTAACTATATGCAATCAGACTCAATTTTTTATACATTTGACTTAATAATTCCAATTCTAGACTTTTACCCAAGGGGAAACATCTGGGTAGAATGCAAAATCAACATGCAAGGATGTCCACTACAGCACTGTTGAAAATGGCAAAATGTCCATCAATGTGAAGACCTTTTAAATCAGGTACAGATCATCCACAGAAGGGGCCACTGTTCAGCCTTTAAAAATGATAACATTGCTCCATGTTCATTATCAAGGAAAATATGTCTATTATTAAAAGCAAGTATACACTATACACACACAAACTTTTGGTAAATAAAATTGCAGATTTACAAATAATTATGTATAGCCACACAGAAAAAAAATTTTAATGTTCTCAAAAATTAAGATATTTCTGTCCAGATAATGGGTAATGGGTCCCAGTGTTTGTGTGTGTGTGCGTGTCTGTGTGTGTGTGTGTGTCTTTCTCTCTCTCCCTCTTTCTCTCCTTCACACCTTCCATTATTTTTGGAGCTTTATTGAAATGCTTGCCACATAATCATAAAACTAAAAACTTGTTCTTACTTCATGTAATTTGTAATTGTAGTTGGAAATACAAAGACTATCAATCAGTTCTTCAAAAGTGAAGGACAGGTGGATTAGCTGAGAAACAAGCCATTAGCACCACCGTCAAATATCTAGCTTGAAGCAGCAGCAGTTCCATGCATTCTCTTTCTGAGGCAATAGAAAAAAAGAAAAGAAATACAGTCTGTGGGAATCAGCACATTTCCCTTGATGGCTGGAGTTTACATGGTATGAGATTATTTAATAAAAAGGTCCCAAAAGGTGAGATAGTTCATCCTATACGTCTGTTCTCTCTTCCTAGCAGAAGATACTAGGTAAGGTTCTTCCTAGGCACAGGTAAGAGAACCCCATTTCTATCTCTTTTCCTTGGTTGTCACAGCCTTCTGCAACCTGGAATGGAGAAGAGGTTCTACAGAAAAGGAGCTTCTTTGAGGCTGTTAGATGGAAGGAGTACTTGACCATCAAGGAGTACTTGACCATCACCTGCCTCTATAAATGCACTGCAGCGCAAGTATCTTTATCCCTCTTCGTAACCCAGATAGTAAGAACATCTGCAATAATCAGATGTTGGGATTTGATTTTCCATTTCTACATAGGTAGAAAAAAACACCAGAGTAGTTGGTAAAAGTAATCCCATCTTTCTTTCCATATGTGATACACTTGTGAGCAAAAATGGAGAATATGCAGCTAAAATTTCAAGCTACGAAATGCTTGCTCAATAATGATGCAGAGTTTGAATTAGAGGCAAATTGGTCAAAGAGCCAACTGCCAAACGGTACCTCAAACTATCATTTTCTCTCTGATAGAATGCGCTGGGAAAGGCACAGCATCACTTCTGTGGTGTTTTTGCCAAGAATACTGATATGGTTTGGCTCTGTGTCCCCACCCAGATCTCACCTTGAATCGTAATAATCCCCAGGAGTCAAGGGAGGGACCAGGTGGAGATAATTGAATAATGGGGTGGTTTCTGCCATGCTATTCTTGTGATAGTGAGTTCTCATGAGATTTTGTAGTTTTAAAAGGGACTTTTCCCCACATCACTCTGCTCTCATTCTCGCTCCTGCCACCCTGTGAAGAGGTACCTTGCACCATGATTGTAAGTTTCCTAAGGCCTCCCTCATCATGCAGAAATGTGAGCCAATTAAACCTCTTTTCTTTATAAATTACCCAGTCTCAGGTACTTCTTCACTCCAGTGTGAGAATCGACTAACACAAATGCAGGACCTCAATACAATCATGAGAAAACATCACACAAATCAAGACCAAGAGACATTGCATGAAGTAACTGACCAATACATTTTTAAAGTGCCAAAGATGTAAACGACAGGGAAAGACTGAGGAACTGTCACAGATTTCATGAGACTAAGAAAACATCATGACAATTAAATGCAATGTGAGAAAACTGAGTTGATTCTAGAACAAAAAATCCATCAGTTGCAAAACTGGTAATGTTTAAATTAGGTCTCTCGTTTAGTTAACAGTATTGTACCAATGTTAATTTTCTGCTTTTAAAAATTGGACTATGGTCATGTAAGATGTTAGGGGAAGTTGGATGAAGAGGATGCAGACACATTACATGAGGGCCATTTTCTGGTTCATAGAAAGCCATCTTTTTGCTGTGTCTTCACCTGGCTGATGGGCAAGGGAATTCTCTTGGGCCTTTTTTCCAAGGCACTAATCCCATTTATAAGGGCTCTGCCCCCATGCCCTAATCACCCCCCAGTGGCCCCAAATCCAAATACCCTCTCATTGGGGATTAGGTTTAATATATCTATAGGAGAATCTTAACTTGAAAAACATAAGGACACACTGCTATATCTTCTGAGTCTTTTTTGAAAAATTATGTTCCTCTGCATGGTTTCTTCCTTACTTTCCTAAAAGATTTTCTACTAATAGCATGTGCAGGAAAGCCCATCTCCATAATGCAAAAAAAAAAAAATGGTGTAAAAATTAGTTTTAAAATATTATTTCTACTTAAAGCAGGGAAAGAGGCTGCTAAATCAGGCATGCGAATTAAAATCTGTAGAAGGGAATCCAAAGAAATGATCTCAGGTCTAAAAATTTAGATATTATGAAACACCAGTTGAATCTGTTTGCTTCCTCGGTCTATTAAGAAGTCTCTTCAGTGGTGTTATTACATTGCTTTTCAGTGAGCAAAGTTGGTTTAGATAGATGTCTAATGTAAGACAGATGGACTTGTGCTACCACTAATGGAATTCCCTTCCCCGTCCAATATGAAAAAGTATGAGGGTTCCAGCAATGAGACAATGACATATCCTTTTACTACCAAATCTTTTTGAGAGAAAACTTTAATGTTTACTTAGCAAATACAGTTTATTTATTATAGTCACATTAACAGATGTCAGACTGAAAATACGTCACCCCTCCCTAGCACCATGTTAGCAAACATCCTGCAAATCTATAAAACAAATTTCATCCATATATTTTTCTCTATTATTCATCATAATTTTTACCAGAATTATATGTGTGGTAATAAAAGAGACATGTACTTTTCCTAAAATCAATGTGTTTCTACATCTTTAAATCCATGATTGAGATTCTGAATGTTTATTTTGACACAAGAAGCATGGTTAATTTAACTGCATATGAAATATTAAACATTCAGCTGTACATCTAAATTAAAAAGAAAAATGACAGAGTGCACTTACGGGAGTTTTTCCACCATTGGCACTTTGGACTGCAACACACTTTACCAGATAATAGTCACATCTCATGATTCTCCAGACATACTTTTCACATGCCACAATTATATCAACCCAAAGTAGAACTGGATTTGAAGTAAAGTCACAAGCTTAGAGGGCCCAAGCAAAGTTCACAAAGAAAAGATCTTAAAGAAAAACAGTATTCTACATTTGGGGCAAATACTGGATTAGACTCTAGTGCCTAATCAACACCATAAAGATCAAAATAAGTGTGATGCACACAGAGTAGCAGCTTTTTTTCTTTGATATAAGAGAAACCAAGAAGCAGCCAGTATGTTGACTCCAGAGTATCACCAGGGACTCATGGGTCTTTCTCTGTCCTCTTAGCACATGGTTTCCAATATCAAGGCCCCCTCATTGCCAAGATGTTTTCTGACCTTCTGGACATCACATCTATGTTGGAAAGAAGAAAGCAAGGCAGAAAGACCCTCATAGCTGAATAGATCAGTTTAAAAAGTACCAAGATGTACAACACAGCACTTATTATACCTCATTGACCTCAACCACACCTAGCTGCAAGAGAAGGCGGAAACACTATTTTAAGTCTACAGGGCAATGTTCTGGTTTAAAATAAAAAACAATTGGGAGAATAAATGTTGGGGTAGAAAATTAGCAGTCCTTGCCATTCTTACAAGAACACAATAGTTCTCTTTCCATTTTTTCCATTAACTAGTACAGAAACAGCTCAGAAATTTTGAAGTATAAAAAGTTTTACACAGTGAAGACTTTCACACCCACCCTTGTCTCCATCTACCAGTTTCCACCCACTACAAAACACTTTTATTCTGTTTTTTATATCTCCTTCTAGTTCCTTTATGCAAATATATGCAAATGCGATTATTCTTGCCTTCTCTCTGGGGGATATTTCCAAATCAACCCATAGAGCACATCTTTCTCCTCCTCCTCCTCTTCTTCTTCTCCTTTTTTTTTTTATTTTTCTTTTACAGCTGCATAGTATTCTATGGCTGGCAGGGTTTATTTGACCAGTTTCCATTTTCAAATATTTGGTTTGGGATTTAATATTCTGCTTTTTATGCATTGTGTACAAGTAATTCTGTAAGATACATTACAGAAGCTGGACTTTCAGGGCAAAGGGCATATTTGTAATTTTGATAGTTATCATCAAGTTGCCGTCCTATAGGTAGTGTAATGATTTACACTCCTACCAGCAATATGTGAATGTGCCTATTTTCCCACAGCATCTCCTATAAAATATGTGTCAAGTTAATAGTTCTCTTTATCCTGAATGTTCTTTGTCAGTCTCTGGTTATATCCTATTTCATATGCAAAGGCAGAAATTCCTGGGCTGGACTTCACTACGGCAAGATATGCATGAACAAACGTTTTAGCAAAATTTTGAAAGTAATTGAATATTTGAAAGGTATCCACCCATTATGTACATCCTGTTCCACTAACTGGATGTTAGAGACCACTCCCTTAGCACCCATCCTATTTCATGTCTGTTCCACTAACTGGATGTTAGAGACCACTCCCTTAGCACCCATCCTATTTCATGAGAATTGGAAACTGGAAATCCCTGATACACACATTAGTCCCCCTCCATGTTTGGCCACTCCTCAACAGTTATCTGCTTCTCTGCAGTTATATATTTTTATTTACATCATTTCTTATTCTCTTCCCTCCTTTATGCTTATCCAATTCCTTAAGTCTGCTCTATTTGTCTCTAAGATACCTCTCCATCACCCAAATCCTGAGTACTTACACTGGTGCCACTTATGTATATTTACTCCTTCTAAATGATGGGAGTACAGTGATATGAGTACAGTCTTGCCTCCATAACTGGCTTAGGGATGATGCACATCCTCCCTCCAGAACTGACTTCAGGTTGTAGATGATGTTGCATCCTTAAAAAAAAATCTACCAATGCCTTCAGAGAAACACTGATGTTAAGATACTCAGGAAGGCTCTCCTCCCACATCTCTAACCAAATCCTCACAGGTGAGTGATATCTGTCCTTTATGTTGTTCTTTAGCATTCATCTTAGTCCCACCATTTAGCAGTCTGCAGTCCTAGTGAATATGTTTTTTTGAATTAGCTTCTCGGGCAAGAAAATCCATCAGACTTAATACTATTTCTTGAAACATAGGCTGTAAAAACAAACATGAGATAGGTAGAAACAGATTATTCTAATGGCAAGCATCTCCCTAAAGTCTTCAGGAAGAG
Organism: Macaca fascicularis; assembly: GCF_037993035.2. Lineage (NCBI taxonomy): Eukaryota > Metazoa > Chordata > Mammalia > Primates > Cercopithecidae > Macaca > Macaca fascicularis. The sequence continues at coordinate 79,114,654 of NC_088384.1, forward strand.
GGTTTTAACCTTGTTAATTATCGCTACAATAGTGCACCATTAGAAAGTCTAAATAAAAGCATGACATTTTTTAAAATGCAAAATTCAAATAGTATGCCTTGTCTGTATTATGTTACTATACTGACTCTCTCCTTATTTTAGACATATTTGGTCAGCCTTTTATTGTATCATAATTATATTTATACTGAATTATATACTGAAAACCAGAAATCCAACACACCAAGAGGTCCAGTTATGGCTACATATTGAAGTCAAACTTCCTTGCATCTTTTATTCAAACCTGCTTTACAAGTGGTATGTGAAAGTCAGGCTTGAGTAAGTGCCAATAATCATCACTTTTGGAAGTCATTAGGAAAAACAAGACATCTGAGCATTGACTAAAATATGCAAATGAGTTATTGAATAAGTGACCGACCCTCATCTAACATGTATTTGGATCATTCAGTAATTTCATAATTGAAATTTCGCCTAATACATGACTTAAATAATTAAGTCAGCTTCATTTCCCCTTTACACAGCCTAATAATCTGTCCCAGTGCAACTCATACGGTGGCATTTTGGAATAATAGTCATTCACTTTCATTCTTCTGTTTCTCTCTATATATTAAAAACATACACCACAACTGGCTAGTAGTATGCATCTTATGATTTTGATAATTATGCACTGTGGTCCTGTGAAAAAAGTTCTTGTTCTTGGAATATACGCACTGAATTATTTAAATTATTTAAGGTGAAGGGCTATTCTGTCTGCAACTTACCCTGAAATGGTTCAGGAAAAAAAAATATTAAGTAGACTGATATCTTGCTAGATGTAATGAGGTAGCAGATGGGAAAAAATGAGAAACAATCAGTGAATTTGTGTGAAGGATGTATAGTTGCTCATTGTCTTGATCTTACAAATTGTAAGTTTGAAATTATATCACTACAAAGGATAAATGCTTGAGAGGATGAATACCCAGTTCTCCATGATGTGATCATTACGCATTGCAGGTCCATATCAAAATATGTCATGTACCTCATAAATACATAAACCTACTATGTACCCACAAAAATTAAAAAATATAAAATAAAAATAAGAAATTATATCAAAATTAAATTACAAAAAAACCATAAAAGTATTCAGCTCAAAATCCTTATGCATGTATATACTCTTCTCTAATGAGATTGTTTTATCATAACTCAGATTTATTTCAGCCTCTCTAAACTCCTACTACATCTGTTAATCAGCTTTTTCTTGCCAGAATATAATTATCATGAACTTGATTAGCTTACTACGTACTGGCTGACTACAAATAACAAATCAACCAGTTTCTCCACTGGACCCGGTCATTCACTTGAGAAAGGACATTAAATATTTGAAGCTGCAGAATGACCTTGAGTGAACTGCACCAGTAACAAAACCAGGGCATTTAGAGGAATACATGAACATCTCCAGGCCTCTAGTTACTTATTAAATGGTTCCCTGGTGACCCATGAGAGGTAATGCTTGCCCTTAAATAGGCAACTTACACCAGCAAGTGGCTTTGGCCCTGAGAATAGAAGGCAATTTAGACCATTATGTATTTAACAAGTTGCCTGTGGACTTCCCAATGTCCGGCTCACTTTGTCTGTAAACACAGCAGCCAGCTGACCTGGAGGCCTGACCATCCAGATAATTGTCTGCAATCTTCACTTCGCTCTACCGTCATAAACATGGAGCTACATGGGAGTAACAAGCCGCTAACTACAAAACATAACTTGTCCCTGATGGAGAACGTTAAGGCATTTCAAACTTCAAAACCACACTAGGGTATTTAGGAAAAATTAGTTTATAAAGAAAGTATAAAATTGAACATTTGCAAATAAGCAAAAATAACTCTAAATACTTTCAATAGCAAGTACAAAAAGAAATATTAAGAAACTACTTATCTGAGAATTTCAGGTGGTTCGTATACTCTGACCTGCTTAATTATTAATCAGGTTTCACAAAAGGGGCATTAGGAATGTATACTATGAACAAAACATGGGAATGCAGAGCATATTTCTACAGCACACTGGTATTTCTGTCATCTGCCATTGAATTTAGTTTTTCAAAGAAATTGAATAAGAACTCTGTCTTTAGGTGTTGGTATGGAATCTATATTTCTCATATATTTACATGAGAAAAAGCATGACATTTTTTAAAATGCAAAATTCAAATAGTATGCCTTGTCTGTATTATGTTACTATACTGACTCTCTCCTTATTTTAGACATATTTGGGGGAAAGAAAATCAGTGAAGTCATCAGTTTGCCATTAATTCAAGACTTGCTAGGAACATGCTACCTAGTTTTCATATCATAACCTTAAATCTTGGACATTCTATTAAAACTACACTTGTCTTTCTCCTGCTTTTTCACACTTGTGCAATTTTTTTCCTAGCAAAACATTTCCTTAAAACATGGTAAATGGTTAAGTGTTGAGGTTTCTAAGGGATTCTGAGAATGACAAATATCATACACGAAAAGTTGTCAGTTCCTAAAATATTCCAAGTAGAAACAGATATATATTTGTTGGATGAATCTCACTGTGAATAATACAACTATTGAAAATTTGGGTGACTGTAAATTAAAGACATTGTCATATGCATGTTTCTTAAGACAATTTGGATGATAAATGTGTTACAGTTTTGACAAATTTTGTAATTTGATAGAAAATTTGAGTACATTCAACCACAAGTTCATTGTGTTTTCTATGACTAGATAAAAGTGTCGCCGCCTACATTTCAGGTGTGGAAGTGAAAGAGACCCATTTTCCTTGTGTAATATCTTTGTTTTTACATAAATTTCATAAGGAAATGTATTATATCTACATGCACAATTAAAATCCTTCCTAATACTAATAAAGGAAACCCTACATCATGTTCATTTAGGCAATATTTTAAAATACATTTTATTGTGCACATTTAAGGTACATATAGTAAAATAGTTACTATAGTCAAACAAATTATCATATCCACTATCTCACATAGTTACCCATCCCCCAACTCTCCAATGGCGAGAGCAGCTATAACTATTCACTCAGCAAAAATCCCAAATACAATACTTGGAAGCCATTATACTAAGTGAAATAAGCCAGACACAGAAAAAAAATATTGCAAGCTCTCACTTATATGTGGAATCCTAGAAGGAAACAATCAAATGTACAGAGATAGAGAATGAAATAGTGGTTATCAGGAGCAGGATAATCAACATTACTTTTAAATAAATATTACAACTATTCAACTCTTGGGACATTTCTCATTTCCATTTCTAAAGCATTTGCCTTTATAGCAATATTTTCCTCTGAAACACTTACAAAATATTTGAATTACCTATCAAATCACAATGTCATCAATCATACTAATTTTAGCAGTCTGCTACACAATACTTTAAGAATTCTAAATTTAACTTCTGGGATTCTATATCCTGATATATTCAAAGTTTATATGTTAACGTTTGACTCTTTAGCTCATTTTATAAGACCCTAACAAAATTGGTTAAGAATAGTTTTGAAAGTGAAAACGTCACAGTACACTTCACTGTTTACATGGCTCAGAGACTGCAAATATGGATGAAAATAGACAATTCCCAGCAAGCTTCCAAAATAACTGTGGAAGTTCTTTATAAATTGATGGCTACTCTTATCAAAGAATTAGCACATAATAATGTCACAAATATACTTCTGTCTGGCAATCCACATTGCTCTTCTCTTAGTTTCTAATTTTAACAGGAAAATGCATCTCCTCTGCTAATTAGACCTAAACATAAAACAGGAAAGGCATCTGCACGTAACAAACCCCAAGTTTTTTCTATTTATTTTCTTTTTATGGAAAGCAATCATCGTAATTATGTTCAACTGCATTATTGTTCCCAGTACTTCATTGCTCCCTGTGTCCACTTCCTTTGTAGCCCTTCCCACTAGACCATTTGATGTTGGGCTTGGCCATGTAACTTGCTTTGTCCAAAGGAAGGTTAGTGGACAGTACATAAGGAAAGACTTCAAATGTGCTTGTGCCATTGGTCTTGCTTTCTTGTATTTTGCCATCTATGAAAAGAAGCTTCTTCACATGGCTGCTGGCTCTTAAACCTGAGCTCCACAACAAACACATGTTGGGAAGACCAGAGCCTCAGACACATCCTGAGCCTGGAGCAGAAAATGCCTAAGACAAAGCTTGATGTGAAGCTTATGTGAGCCCAGCCTAAATCAGCCAAACCTCAGCCAAGCCATGCATGAGAAAGCTAGAAATAACAACCACTGTTTCATGCCACAGAGATTCTGAGGTTGTTGGTTACACAAATAACTGATTTGTACAGCAATAAACTTATAAGGTTTTATCATAAAGTAGTTTTAACATACATATATGTGCACAGCCACATATAACACCACCACCACCATCACAAAATATGTAGTGGTCCTATACATTTATTGATTCAGTTATCTGATTTTGATGCTTTCTGTATTACTACATGGGGAGTAGGAATTGCTGGCTCTGGTGTCAGGAACTCATCCACCATAAAAATTTGTCATTCATTATATGTGTGTGACAAGCAGATGGAAAAAATGCCAGCATTCCAACAGCATCCACCATTGCAGATCTGGACGTTTTCAACAAGTCTATGTGCAGAAGAATGACTAAGGATGAGATCAGCAATGAAAACTTTAGGAAGTGGAGAGATACCTGCCAGTCACTACTGCTTAAAAAAATAGATGATGGACCTATAGTGGCAAACTCCATCTTAAAGTACGTGATTATAAAGAAGAATCTATGAACCAAATTAGGACTGTCATAACAGAAATGGGAGGAGGGACCCGAGTTTAGAACTTTAGATACATGCAAAGGACATGGTGGCTGGTTGGATATTTGACGTAAAGGAGAGGAAGAGGTACAGATGACTCCTAGTTTTCAATATGGGAAGGGGAAGAAAGGAGACACGGTAAACTAAGACAGGAATAAAGGGTGGGACTGGGGGAGGTGAAGGATTGTTAAATTCATCGTGGGGTGTTGAGTTTGGAGGGTCTGCAGGGCAGCAAAGTACACAGAAGGCAATTGGAAAATAGGCTTGGCATGCCAGAGAAGATAGTGATCAGGACTACAGACTGAGACTAGGTGATAGTCTACTTCAGAGTAGTGGATGAGGTCATCCAAGAACAAATGTAAAATAAGAAGAGGCCCACTATAAGCTTTAGAAAGATTCACTGGTAAGAATCCCTATAGGAATCTCAGCTGACCAAGGGGCTCAGCCTGCTTGGCTCTGAAAGCCACCACCCCATTTATGCTGGGCCATCTAGTACTCCCAGCAGTGACTTCTCCCAATAGAGAGATTAAGGCATGCCCCTTTCTAGGAGACATGGGACTCCTCTAACAGTGAACTTTGATGCTCCTTCAGGATTCCTGAAACTGCATGCCAGCCCAGGACACTCCCAACCAACCTTGTCTCCCTCTCTCCTTCACTCAGGGTCAAATGTGCATCTTAGTCTGAAGGCTCTCTCAGCTGCCCTCAGCTGCCTCCCTTGTTTCACTCGCACAGCTGTTCTCCCTAATAAAGTTTTTGCACATTTAATACTATCATGATGTCTGCTTCTCAGAGAATCTGGACTATCACAGGTACATACAGAAACTAGATGGTGTTGCTCCTTTTGTTGTTTCAGTCATACTGTTTTAGCGTCATGGGGGCAAACTCACAGAGATCTGCAAGACATTTTGTACGTTCCGCACATAGAAAAACTTTATCTACAAGGCTTATGTCACAGTCAATATAGAATAAAGACATTAAACATTCTACTTCTCTATTAGAGAGCACTCACACAACTCATAGCCTAAACAATAAAGAGTAAAGACAACATCAATTAGCACGAATTTCAAGTTATATGCAATAAAAACAAACACAAAACTTCAGATTATTCTTAAATTTATTTCACATATTCAGGAAAAATGCATAAATAATTGCATAGAGAAAATTTTGAGTTACATCTCTGAAGACATAAAACACCTCCCTGAGTATATTCCATAACAGAAAGTTAGAAATCTAAAATCCACAAAATAATGCAATATTAAAAGATAACCCAAAAAGAAACCCAAACTTTGGGGTAAAATTAGAAAGTATAAACCATTTTACTGAGCTCCTCTTCCACCTTAAAACAAATTACTAAAACAAAAACAAAAACGAAAAGTATAGGGTGAAAAACTCTACTTTTTGAAAGTGACATAATCCCATTCCAGAGGACACTGGAATAGTACTAACAAGGTTTTGAGGTAGAAAACAAGGGAGACCAAAATATTTTAAAGGTTTTCAAGGGAGAATTGTCACACACAATTTTGATAGATATCCTCATTCATGCAGCAATTTAGGAAACAGAACATTCATTCATTTCCTTTAAAATTAACTAGATGGAAAAATCTAGCTAACCAAAAAGTCAATCAAATTAAAGAAGTCATGAATGAGGAGTCTGAGACAAAGCAGTCCTGTTCAGAATGAATCCACTTAATTAATGCTTTAATGTTCTTTTTGTAATAAGTAATTATTAGTGATAAATAAATAAAAACAAATTAAAGAGACAGAGTTACCAGTCGCCCAGTGCCCTTCCTCTCCTGTCCTTTCTCATACAAGGTAAACATTTTCCTTAAAGTGTTTATATATAAAGTGTTTATATATATATAATATGTAATAAATAAATATATGAATATATACACACACAAATACAAACAAATATAATCTTATCTCTTTACACACGCTTTCTGGACATGAACATTTTACTGATCAATATACTTTATAAATCTTCCTAAATCAATACAGAGATCTCTTCTTTTTCCCTTCTCCACCTTTTCCTTCTGTTCCCCCTTAGCTGCAAAATATTTCATTGCATGAATGTTCCATAATTTATTTAACCAGTCCCTTACTGATGGACACTTAGGTTCTTTGTAAGTTAGAATGTTATAAGCAGCTCAGCTGACTAACCTTGTACACCCATTATTTTTGTGCATGTGCAGATACATATGAAAACATAAATGCCCAGAAAAGAAATTATTGGATCAAAAGCTACGTACATGTAGTTCTGGTAGATATCACTAAATTACCCTCCATAAGAGTGGTGTGAATTACACTTCTCCCAGCAATGCATGATAAAGCCTGTTTCCCCACAGCCTTAACATTAAAAGGATGAGTTAATGTCCTTTGCAGGGACATGGATGAAGCTGGAAACCATCATTCTCAGCAAACTAACACAGGAACAGAAAACCAGACACCACATGTTCTCACTCACAAGTGGCGGTTGAACAATGAGAACACATGAACACAGGGAGGGGAACATCACACACTGGGGCCTGTCGGGGAGTTGGGGACTAAGTGAGGGATAGCATTAGGAGAAATACCTAATGTAGATGATGGGTTGATGGATGCAGCAAACCACCATGGGACATATATACCTATGTAACAAACCTGCACGTTCTGCACATGTATCCCAGAACTTAAAGTATAATAATAATAATAATAATAAAGGTATTGCCAAACTTTCAGAATGTTGACAATCTGATAGGTAAGAAATGGAAACTCAGTGTGGTTACAATTTACATTTCTACTATTATGAATGGGTTTGAGTTTCCTTTCTTATGCATCTGAAGACTTTTTGCATTTCCAATTTTAACTGAATTGCTAAGTTTCTGATAAAATTAATTTTGAAGAACTTCAGAAATTATTGCCACAAAGCGTCCTAGCATGGCAGAAGCCTCAAAAATATAAAAATAGTATAACTAACAAATTCAGAGGCTGAGATGGTAGAGTAAAAAAGAAGCCTATCTAATCTAATTTCTTTGTCTTCTATAACAAGAATTAGAGATGGTTAAAGGAAAATTTTTAGTTACAGAAGTAATGATATAAACTTCAATTTCTTCATAATCATTTCTTACGAACTTTAGAGGGATCTTTTAGAAACAACTTATTCTGCAGTGAAATTGTTACTAGAGTTCAGCCACTTAGATTATATTCAGCTTCTTTTTTTATGCTTAATTTCAAATAAAGTTAAATTTAAGATGTTAATTAAATTAGTATGCATTATATACTCTAGTTGTTCTAAAAGCACTCCTATTTATGCATTATCTTTCTATGCGTATATAGGCACAGGCTGATACCTGAATTTATAGTCTCTAAAAGTTAATTAACAGTGTAAGTAACTGGGTGAAGGTATCTGGAGTACATTTTATTTAATTTTATTCATTCATTATTTATTACTTCAAATTTTATAATATTACATATCAATATTATCTCAAAAACATATTTAAAAATCTATAAACATTCAAAATTTTCAAGATGGAAGACTGCAGTTTACAGTCAAACCAAGAAAACTATTTTTGGTTCTTTTTTACCCAATATTTGTGGTTATTCAAATAGCAAACTAGTTAAGGATATACAGTCAACTTTTATACCAGCGGCTGCACATAAGGTAACTTTGAAAGCCGATAAGCTTAAATTAGTGAAGTTTTTTTCTATGTTTCAAAATCATATGGAAACCTGTGGCTTGTGAAACATGTGCATCTGATTCACACCCTGATATCCCTGGAGACTGACACTCATACTTGACATTCCGAACTAAAACATGTCCATGAGTAAATCAAAACTTGTTTGGGTTTATTTTATTTAAAGTCTCCTTCTGTAAGCCACACTTATAAAACTAAACAAAATTTCTTCTCTAGTTAATTTCAAATTCATCATAAACATATCAAGGAGTATCAAAATATGCCTACGTAATTTTAACACTGTGACTGGCTTGGCATTAGAATAGTCCTTATGTTTGTTTCTTTTATGTAGTAGCTGAAAGATCAAATGCATTGGGCAAAAGAGTTTTAAATTAATCAAATTTTGCATTGTGATTTATAGATAATAAATACACACATATTTCACTTTAGCAATTTTGTGAGTTAGACAAAATTTTTTTTTCCATTTTACATATGCCACTTAATGATGTTAAAATATTTGCTGAAGCCACATAGCTAGTTAAAGGAAGAACCACGACTGGAACCCTGAAGGAAAGATAACCAATCTCCTTCACTACAAGGATCAAACCAGATGGATCATGTATCTGTTACTGCAACAATGCTGCATAACAAACAACTACAAAAGCTCTATGACATACAGCAAAGCCTCATCTTTGCTCATGTGTGTGTGGGACAGATCAGTGGTTCTGCTGATCTGGGCCCAGCTCAGCTGAATGCAGCTTCACTGCCTCAAATACCAAAAAAAAATGGTTCTTTTTTAACCAAAAGAGTAATAATTGTGGTTATTCTAACAGTAAGTTATGTTAAAGATAAAGAGTCAACTTTTATCTCAGTGGCTGCAAATAAGATAATCAATTGTACAGCCGGTCGTGGTGGCTCCCACCTGTAATCCCAGCACTTTGGGAGGCTGAGGCGGGCAGATCTCTAGAGGTCAGGAGTTCGAGACCAGCCTGGCCAACATGGTGAAACCCTGTCTCTACCAAATATACAAAAATTAGCCGGGCATGGTTGCGGGCGCCTGCAACTCCAGATACTCAGGAGGCTGAGGTACAAGAATCGCTTGAACTTGGGGAGCAGAGGTTGCAGTGAGCCAAGATCACACCACCGTACTCCAGCCTGGGCAACAGAGTGAGACTCAGTCTCAAAAAAGAAAAAAAAAGATAATCAACTGTGATCGACTGGCAAGTCAAATAGGAGCTTGATGGTATAGGATGACTTGTCTCTCTTCCACATGATCTTTCATCTTCTGGCAGGATGGTAGGATAATCTGAGCTTGTTCTCTTGACAGACATAGTCATCCGTAGGATGAAACAGAAACACAAAAGGCCACTGGAAGACCAAGCTCAGATACGACACACCATCACTTCTACCACATTTTACCAGACAAAGAAACTCACAACCCCAGCCCAGTTTTCAGGGGCGAGGAAATAGTCTCCAACTCTCAATGGGAGGATCTACAAAGTCAAACTGCAAAGAGGTATGCCATAGGAAAAGGAAATATTAGAGCTACCCATCCTCCACACGCAACACTGGAAAGCTGCTGCACACCTGGTTCACATGGTTTTATATCTGCTGGAATTGCTAGTAACGAATAACTTTCGATTTGTGTCTCAGAATGATATGAGACTAATTTCTGTGAATGCTGCTGCCCCTGTGTCTTACAGGGATGTCACTCACTAAAAGATATGATTTTTCATCTTTATGGGTATATATTCCAGAAACCTCTTAAACATCAGTATTAGAAGTAGCTTTTTTGTTTCTTTTTAGAGACAGGATCTTACTCTGTAGCTCAGGCTGAAGTGCAGTGGCACAATCACAGCTCACTGTAACCTGGAACTCTTGGGCTCAAGTGATCCTTGCCCTCACCAACCCAAGTAGCTGGGACTATAGGTGTGATTCACCATGCCCAGATATTTTTTATTTTCATTTTTGTAGACATAGGGTCTTCCTTTGTTGCTAAGGTTGGTCTTGCACTCCTGGCCTCAGGTGATCCTCCCGCCTTAGCCTCCCAAAGCACTGGGATTACACGTGTGAGCCACCATGACCAGCCAGTGGTAGCTATTAATAGCTATGGTAGGCATTAGATTCCTGAACAGCTAGTCTGTTCACTCCATTCACCACTGATAATCCTTGCATATACTTCTAGGAAACAGCCAAAATATAGATCACTTGGACTAAAAAGGCCAAGTGCAGGGCCTTTTGGCCTATTGGCTTATAAACTCCACCTCCGGTCTCAGCTATTTTGTCATATGCTAGTTTTCCCTTTGCTTAAATTTCTTCCTTTTTAAAAATAATTATGTATTGTTATTGTTATTTTTTTAGTTTCAACAGTAAGGTAAAGAAATCATAAGGAAATCTGAAGATGTACAATGGCACTGGAAAGAAAATAAATCCCCCACACATTCCTACCATTCCCCAAAGTAAAGCTCTGTTAAAATTCTGACATATATTTTTCTGGTCTTTTTTTCTTATTCTTTTTTTTTTTTTTTTAATCCCAGCCTCCTGAGTAGCTGGGATTACAGGCATACCACCACGCCTGGCTAATTTTTGTATTTTTAGCAGAGACGGGGTTTCGCCATGTTGGCCAGGCTGGTCTCAAACTCCTGACCTCAGGTAATCCACCTGCCTCAGCCTCCCAATCTTATTCTTCTTTACACACACATTCACACACACACACACTTTTACATTATGAATGTATGAAAAAATACCAAATGCAATTCCTTTTTTAAATTTAATGCTTCATAAATATTCCTGTGGCAATAATTATTAATGCATAGCATGAGTTTTAAGGGTTGCAATGTTCAGAGGTACCATGATTCAGGCAATCTCATATTACCAGATAGTTAAAGACTGTTAGCCTCACTTATTCTTATCCTAGATAGCATATATTCTTCTGAGTTAACCCAAATTCTCATTTGGAATTTAAAAGGAAATTGACAAATACATTTTTTGTCAACGAACTGAACTTTGGATTGCTGAAAGTATATTACATGCCTCTGTATTCCTCACTTTTGACCTATTCCTTAATCTCTCTGTTTCCAAATTCAATCAAATTCAACTCTGTTTCTTATATAGCCCTGGGAATATGGTACCATTCCTACTAAAACTATTCTAAAAATCTGAGGAAGAGGGACTTCTGCCTAATTCATTCTGTGAGGCCAGCATCATTCTGCTACTAAAATCTGGCAAAGACACAACAAAAAAAAGGAAAACTTCAGGCCAATATCCTTGACAAACTCAGATACAAAAATACTTAACAAAATACTAGCAAACTGAATTCAGTAGTACATCAAAAATCTAATCCACTGTGATCAAATAGGCTTTATCCCTGGGATGCAAAGTTGGTTAACATACGCAAATCAGTAAACGTGATTTATCACATAAACAAAACTAAAACCAAAAACCATATGATTACCTCCATATATACAGAAAAGCTTTTTTAAAATATCAGCATCACTTCATGTTAAAACCCCTCAACACACTAGGCATTGAAATAACATATCTCAAAATAATAAGAGCCATCTATGAAAAACCCACAGTCAATATCATACTGAACAAGAAAAGCTGGACGCATTCCCCTTGAGAACTGGGACAAGAACAAGACAAAGATGCCCATTCTCACCACTCCTATTCAACACAGTACTGGAAGTCCTAGCCAGAGCAATAAGGCAAGAGAAAGAAATAAAAGACATGCAAATAGAAAGATAAGATGTCAAACCATCTTGGTTTGCAGACGATATGATTTTATACCTAGTACCTAGAAAATCCTACTGCCTCTGCTCAAAAGCTCCTTGATTTAATAAACAACTTCAGCAAATTTTCAGGATACAAAATCAATGTACAAAATTCAGTAGCATTTCTATACACCAACAATATCAATACTGAGAGTCAAATAAATAAAGCCATCCCATTCACAATAGCCACAAAAAAAAGAATAATATACTTAGGAATACAGCTAACCAGGGAGTTGAAAGATCTCTACAATGAGAATTACAAAACACTGCTCAAAGAAATCAGAGATGATACAAACAAATAGAAATATATTCCACGCTTATGGATAGGAAGAGTCAATATTGATAAACTGGCTATACTGCCCAAAGCTATTACAAACTCAATGCTATTATTATCAAACTGCCAATGACATTCTTCAGAGAATCAGAAAAAAAAAATTCTAAAATTCATATGGAATCAAAAAAGAGCCAGAATAGCCAAAGCAATCCTAAGCAAAAGAACAAAGCTGGAGGCATCACATTACCTGACTTCAAACTATACTACAAGGCTATACAGTAATGAAAACAGCATGGTACTGTTACAAAATAGACACATAGACCAATGGAACCACATAGAGAGCCCAGAAATAAAGCCACAAACCTACTACCATATGACCTTTGACACAGTCGACAAAACAAGCAATGGGGAATGGACTGCCTATTCAATACATGGTGCTAGGATAACTGGCTAGCCATATGCAGAAGATTGACACTAGACTCTTTCTTTAACCCATATACAAAAATTAACTCAAAATGGATTAAAAACTTAAATGTAAAACAAGAAACTATAAATATCCTTCAAAAAAACCTAGGAAATACCACTCTAGACATAGGCCCTGGCAACAATTTTGTGTGGAAGATGCCAAAAGCAATTGCAACAAAAACAAAAATTGACAAACAGGATCTAATTAAACTAAAGAGCTCTTTCACAGCACAAGAAACTATCAACAGAGTAAACAGACAACCTGCAGAATGTGAGAAAACATTTGCAAACTGAAAAAGGCCTAATATCCAGAATCTATAATGAATTTAAATTAACAAGAAAAAGCAAGCAACCCCATTAAAAGTAGGCAAAGGACATGAACAGACACTTTTCAACGAAGACAAATACATGACCGACAAGCATATGAAAAAATGCTAAATGTCACTAATCATGAGAGAAATGCGAATCACAACCACAACGAGACACCATCTCACACCAGTCAGAAAAATCGAAAAACACTTACATACTGCTGGTGGGAATGTAAATTAGTTCAGCCACAGTGGAAAGCAGTTTGGCTATTTCTCAAAGAATTTAGAACTACCATTCAACCCAGCAACCCCATTATTGGATATATACTCAAAGGAATATAAATAATTTTATCTAAAAGACATATGCACATGTATGTTCATTGCAGCACTATTCACAAAAACGAAGACATGAAATTGACCTAAATGCCCATCAACAGTAGCCTCGATAAAGAAAATATGGTAAACATACACCATAAGATACTATGCAGCCATAAAAAAGAGTGAGACCTGTTGTCCTTTGCAGCAACATGGATGGAGCTGGAGGTCATTATCCCAAGCAAACTAACACAGGAACAGAAAACCAAACATCACATGTTCTCATGTATAAGTGGGAGCTAAACACTGAGTACACATGGACAGAAAGAACGGAATAATAGACACCGGGACCTACTTGACAGTAGAGAGTGGAAGGAGGGTGAGGACTGAAAAACTATCTATTGGGTACTACGCTTATTACCTGGGTGATTAAATAATATGTACAGCAAATCCCTGGGACCTGTAATTTTTCTATAGAACCAACTAGTACATGTACCCCTGAAAATAAATAAAAGATTTTTAAAAAGCTGAATCACATACCAGAACAAATAAAATTTTAAAAAATAGTAATAATAATACTTGGGACCTGCATAGCGCCCTTCAAAAAAAGAGGGTGAAGTTGCTGATTTCTGCCCTTGTGTCTTATAGGAGGGAGTAGCAGCCTAGAATAGAAACAGCAGCAATAAAGCCATATTGTCCAAAATCATTTCTCCTAGAGCAGTCATATTTATTTGAATTAACATAATCATCTTAGTCCATTTAGACTATTATAACAAAATACCTTAGACTGGGTAATTTATCAACAGAAATGTATTCCTCACTGTTCTGGAGGCTGAGAAGTCCAAGATCAAGATGCTGGCAGATTTAGCGTCCGGTGATTGCCCATTTCTCACATAAGGTGGCTTCTATGAATACTCATGTGGTGGAAGGGTAAAAAGACTCTCAAAAGCCTCTTCTATTAAGGCAAAAATCCCATTCATGGGGGCAGAGCTCTCATGACCTAATCACCTCCCGAAAGACTCATCTCTTAATACCATCACTGTGAAGGTTAGGTTTCAACATATGATTTTTTGGGGGGACACAAACATTCTGACTATAGCAATCATTCTTTTTCTGAAATGTAAACTTCCCCCTAAGAGTTAATCTGTCAGGCATTTGCACTCTCGTGTGAAATTATTTTAATTTGATTTTAATACGAACAAACATTGATATACCATGAGATATTTTTCTACAAACATAATATTATACTACTGATTACTGAGAAGGGAGTGGTGATAATATCACATTATGACAAACTCTTCATAAAGTAATATTCATTCTATCACTTTTGTCTAGAGATATTCTGAGGTCAAGTATAACTGGGAGTCCTCAGGTGCTGCTCTGGAGGTTCCTTTTTATTTCATTGAAACTTGACTGAGATAATTACAGATTCACATGCAGTTGTAAGTAATAATATAAAGGGAGTGTTTTACCTTTTACCCAATTTTTCCTAATGGTAATATCTTGCAAAACTATAGTACATCACAACCAGGACGTTGATATTGATACAATCTATTAATCTAATTCAGATTTCCCCAGTTTTACTTGTGTGTGTGGGTGTGCCTGTGTGTGTATTTAATTCTATACAAGTTTATCATGTGTAGGTTCATGTATTCCTCACCACAGTCAAGATATAGAACAGCATCGTCACCACAAGCATTCCTCATGTTGCTCTTTTAAAACTACAGCAGCCTCCATCCCTGCCTACGCCTGTGCCTAACACCTTACAGACACAAATTTGTCCCTCATTAAAATTTTGCCATTGCAAAACTCTTATGTAAATGGAATGATACAGTATGCAACCTTTTGAGATTGGCTTTTTCCATTCAGCATACTGGAGACTTATCCAGGCTATGTGCACCAATAGTTCATTGCTTTTTATCGCTGAGTAGCATGTGTCACAGTATGGACATGCCACCTTTCTTTAACCATTTGCTCACTGAAGGCATCTGGTCTATTTTCAGTTTGGGCTATCATTAATAAAGCTGCTTTGAATATTTGTGTACAGATTTTTTTGGTGAACATACTTTTAAAACATGTTTCTGGGATCAATGCTCCAGAGTACAATAGTTATATCATACAGTAACTACATGTTTAGTTTTATAAGAAACTGCCAGACTGTTTAACCTACCATTGATCTGTTCCTCCACATCCTTGCCAGCATTTGGTAATGTCATTTTAATTCCAGTCATTCCGATAGGTGTGCAGTGAGATCTCACTGGGGTTTTAATTTGCATTTCCCTAATGGCTAATGAAGGCGACATCTTTTCATATGCTTATGTGCCATCTGTGTATCCTCTTTAGTAGATTGTCTACTTAGACCTTTTGCCCATTTTCTAAATGGATTGTTTGATTTAGGTTTTTTGTTTTTTTTTCCTGTGAATCTGAAGGTCCTTTATGTACTCTAGATACAAGTCCTTTGGCAGATATGTGGTTTACAAACACTTTCTCTCAGTCTGTAGCTTGTCTTCTCATCCTCTTTTTAGGATTTTAAACAGAGAAATTATTTTAATTTTAATGAGATCCAATTTTTATTCTTATGAATCATGGTTTTGATGTCAAAGAACTCTGCCTAGATCCATATTCCAAAGATTTTCCCATGTGTTTTCCTAAAAGTTTTACAGTTTTATGTTTTACATTTATATCTAGGATCTATTTGAATTCATTTTTGTATGAAGTGTGAAGCTTATGTTGAACTCCATTTTATCTACTTTTTTTATTTTTACTTATTTCTTTGCCTATGAATATCCAATTTCTCCATCATCACTTGAAAATACTGTCCTTTGCCTTGTTGAACTAATTTTGTGTGTTTGTAAAAGATCAGCAGAGCATATGTATATGGGTCTATATCTAGGTTCTCTTTGCTTTTACCCTTTAAGGTATTCATTCATATTTTAGAGCTTACATCTGCCTTTTTATTATTTGTTTCCCATTTGTTTACTCTGATTTTTGTTCTGCTCTTTTCTTTTTCTTGCCTTCTTGGAGGTTAGTCAAATATTTTTTAGGATTTTATCTTGATTTCTTTATAAATGTTTTAAGTGTAAGGTTTTTGTTTGTTATTAGGTTGGTGCAAAAGTAATTGCAGTTTTTACTATTACTTTTAATATTTTTTTAGAGATGAAGTCTTGCTCTGTCACCCATTCTGGAGTGTAGTGGTACAGTGACAGCTCACTGCAGGCTCAACTTCCTGTGCTAAAGAAACCTTCCTGCCTCAGCCTCCCAAGTAGGTGGAACTACAGGCGCATGTCACCACACCCATCTTACTTATTTATTTTGTTATTTTTATTTTTAACTATTTGTAGAGATGGAATTTGCTTTCTTGCCCAGGCTGGTCTCAAACTCCTGGCCTCATGCACTCCTCCTGCACTGACCTCCTAAAGTGTTGGGATTAGAGGCATCAGCCCTCGCACCTGGCCTAATACAATATGCATATGTGATTTATTACATTTTATGGGTATCAATATTTTACACTTCAGCTGAAGAGTGGAAATCTTACTTTCATTTAGGTCCCTTTACCCACTCTTACTTTTAAATAGCATTGCCTCGAGTATCAGATGCTGATATAATGCTTCAACCATCAAATATGATTTACAAACTGTCGAGGCATAGGATGGTCTATTGCCTGCACACATGTTTCAGCTCTTTCCATTATTTTCTGTTTCTGATACTCCAATTTTCCTTCTTCTATAATTTCCTTTCTATTTTATAAAATCCCATTAGTCAGTCTTAATGGGTGGGTCCATTAGTGACAAATTCCGGTTTTCATCATCTGAGAGAAATCCTAGAAGGAGATTCTCACTGGACACAGAAGTCACTGTTGACAGATACTTTCTTTCAGCCGTCGACAGATGCACTGCCTTCTGACCTCCATGTTTCCTGATGAGAAATCATTATGATTTGAATTGGTACTTCTCTGTAGTTAATGCACCATTTCTCTTGGTCTCCTTTGAAGATATTTTTCCTCTGTCTTTGTTTTCAGAAGTTTACACATGGTGTATCTTGCTGTAGATTCCCTAAGGTGTATCCTGTTTGAGGTGTGCTCAGATTCTTAGGTTGTGTTTTTTTGCCAAATTTGGGACATGTTCAGTCATTACTTATTCAAATATTCCTCAGCCCAATTCCCCTGGGACTCTTCTGCAACTCCATTGATAGAAATCTTAGAAATTTTGTTATTGTTCCACAGGTCCCTGGGGCTCAGTTCATTTTTTAAAATCTATTTTATTTATTCTGTTGTTCAGATGAGTACATTCTGCCAATTTGTCCTGAATTCACTGACACTGTCTTCTGTCATTTCCACTCTTCTATTGAGCCCACCTATTGTGTTCTTTTATGTTGGCCATCATATTTTTCAGTTTTATCTTTTACATGTGGTTCTTTTAAAAAACTTCTATTTTTTTGCTGAAGTTTTCTATTTTTGCATTTGTTTTAAAATAATTTGGTTTTGATTGCTGAAATATTTGTTGTGGTGGCTGCTTTAAAATTCTTGTAAGATGATTCCAAAATCTGATTCATCTTGATGTTGACTAAATTTTCTGACTCAAGCAGTGATCTTCTCAGTTCTTGGTATGATAAGCAACTTTCAATTGTATCCCGGACATTTTATTTGTGTATTTTAGAAGACTCTAAATTCTATTCAAATCTCTCCTTTTAGCAGGTGGTCGCCCTGGTTTAAGTTTATCACATGAGTTCTGGTCTACTTTTGTGGGTTGTTATTCCACTGATGGTTTAATTTTCAGAACTTTTGCTGTGTTGTTTTGGTCTGCTTGGTTTATATGATATGAGAGGGGCTTCCAAAGGTCCCTGTACCTGAGGGGGTTGACAGATTCCTTCAGCCTGACCCTCTAGTGTCTCTTGGTGAGGGAACAGCATCTTGGGTCTACGGAGACAAACAGGCTTCACAGGCTAAGTGCTTGTTGTAGTGAAATACCTCTTCCTGGTGTCACCCAGCAGTCCCAGTGTCTCCGGGCAGGAGAGAGGAGTTTCAGGCCCATGGAGAAAGAGGTATCCCAGACCAGGCTGCTTGTTGTCATAGGCATGGGCTCCCTTTTGCTGGCACAAGCTGGTGACCCTGTGTTGTATCTCTTGGTAGAGGGAGAAGTTCCAGGCCTGGTCAGGAAGAAGAGCATTTACCCTGCCCATGTATGGCTAGCCATAAGTGAATTCCCGACTGATCCCTTTGCCAGTGGTGCTGGGCTTCCGTGGTGACAGTGGATGGATTCCATGAAAGGAAGGAGCTTCCCTGAGCCACCTTCTATTGCTAGGTCAGAGGTTGTAAAATGCTGGTCCTGAGCACCTTCTTTTATTGGCTAGGGGAAACAAGATACCCTGCCCTGTGCTGTTTCTCTGATGCCCGAAACCAGTTTGCTTTCC
Organism: Macaca fascicularis; assembly: GCF_037993035.2. Lineage (NCBI taxonomy): Eukaryota > Metazoa > Chordata > Mammalia > Primates > Cercopithecidae > Macaca > Macaca fascicularis. Next base: position 79,133,647 of record NC_088384.1, read on the forward strand.
TCTTAGCACCTTTCAGAGTTCTCTGCTGGTTGCCTCTCACATTATGTTCGGGATGTATAGTCGTACTTAGGGAAGAAGAACAAAGAAAAATGTTCAGATCCAATATCTAATCTGGCCATCTTGTACAGATCAGAAGTCTCAGTGATCCTTTTTTAAAAAACACAAGTCCAATCACATCACATCTTTATTCAAAACTTTATAACATCTTTGAATTTCATGCAGAGAAAACCCAAAGCCCTTACAATGGTTGTAAAAACCTAATATAATTCACCCTTGTCTTCAGCGATCTCTGTGACCTCACCTCCTACTACTGATTCCAATCCCCATTTACTATACTCCAGCCAACTGGCCTCTTGAACTGTTTGTCAAACTATCCCAGAAGTCACACACCTTCACATTTACCAATTCTTTTGCTTAGAACCAACCACACGGCTTATCCCTCACAGCCTTTAAATATCTGCTCAAAGATCAGCTTATCAGAGATTCCTTTCCTGAGTACCTATGTAAAACAATTACTACTACTACCTCCTTGAACTCTTCTCATTACTCTTACTACTCTCAATAGTACAATGTCTTGCTTACTATGCATTTAGGTAGTCATATATTATCTGTAATATATCTGATACAGAGAGTGCCTAACAGTAGATGCTCAACAAAATTGTGCTGAATAAGTGAATGAATTTCAGGGTGCACATTCCTATACATAGACCCCAACCATCGCTTACTGGGGTCACAATGGTTACACCAAACTGCTTTGTGGAAAAGGACATACCTGAAAAAAAATAATGCACTAGAACATATGATAAGCAACAACAGATGGGACAGCTCCCAGACAAGTGAACACTCAGAGGCAGTTTACTCCTACCAACCAATCCTCAGAAATTGTAAACTAATTAAGGAAGTGCTACCCTATAGGTTTATCTGGCTTGCATGGACTTTACGATGAGAAAGTAACCTGCTCTCAGATGAATTTCTGGTACAATAGAAGTAGTACAGCTTCTCTCTTTAAAAGATAAAATGTCATCCTCCAAACAACCTATGCACACAAGTTTCATAAAGGAGACTAGAATGAGAAGTAATAATAATAAACACTAACCTTGTGCTTCTAACTTGGTAAGCTCTGATCCAAACACATTATATTAATTCATGTAATCCCTAACACAACCTGAAGGGAGTACTAATATTATCCTCTCTTCATGTATGTTAAAACTGAGGTGCACAGAGGTTAAGTCACTTACTCAAAATCACACAGCCCACAAGGGATGCAGCTGGGATTCAAACCCAGGCAGATGGGGTTCAGAGTATGTACTTTTGACCACCACCCTCTAATACAAAAGAAGTAACCTAAACCAGTACTTCGCCCATACAACAACAACAACAAAAATAACATACAAACAAATAAAATGATGAATAGATGAGAAACAAATTTGAAGCTTATTTCCCTCAAATTCCAATTTGAAGCTGACCTCTTGGGCAACACTTATATTTGTCCTCAGTTAAATGTACATAATTTGTATGCATTTTATGTATATGTTACATATATTTTACATGCTTATATATTATATATATTAAACGTGATAGTCTTGAAAGTAGCATACTCTTTCTTGTTATTTATAAAATGTTGCACCATACACTAAAGTAACTTCACTTGATATTTACAGAGCACATGTCATAAATTCTATTTAAAAACAGAGGTAAGAAGGGGGAAGTACTCAAAAATATCACTGGAGTAATCAGTTTCATTCAAAATGTAAGTGGGAGAATCAGAATAGAAAATAATGTGATTGCAGATTTATTTTAAATCAGATCTAAATTAGAATAAAATCATATCCATTAACAATAGAGAAGTTAACTCATGTTTGCCACATCAATATGAGGTTCTAAACTGTCATAATTGGATGGTCAACTAAGCAAAAGTAATGCTGTTGCTCTCTTAGAACAACAGTAATATTGGCCTATGAGAAACCGCCTGCGTTTGGCCATTTTTGGCCTACTGTTATGACTATTTCATATGGCTCAGCCTCATAGATTCAGGGCTCCTTTTTAATTTCTTCTTAGGCTCAGTCTTTTCTATTCATGGTTTTTATGTTTATATAAAGTCAGAGATTAAAGGTCGCCTTGCTTCTATGTACCAAGTATATACCCTTTCAGTATGATACGCTTCTTCTCTGTCAAAAACTGGAAACCAAATAAGGCTCACCACACAGCCTATTTCCTACAGATTTATTGATTTGTTTTCCTAAGAAGTCCTAAGCAACGACACTCTTTTTTTCCACTCAGACCTTGCAAATCTAAAAATTTAGATGTGATTTAAAATAAATCTGCAAATCACATTATTTTCTATTCTGATTCTCCCACTTACATTTTGAATGAAACTGATTACTCCAGTTATATTTTTGAGTGCTTCCCCCTTCTTATCTCTGTTTTTAAATAGAGTTTATGACATGTGCTCTGTAAATGTCAAGTGAAGCTACTTTAGGATTTGAAATAGTCTATTTCAAAAAAAAGAAAGAAAAGAAGAAATACATGCTATTTTCTCCTAGAGTCAGTAAGATTTTCCTATTTGTCCTTACAATGGATAGAATAGTTTATTACTTTGGTAGGTTTTCCCAACTAGAGATCTCAGATACTAAAACAAAGAGCATATCATGGGCACTCAAAAATATCCAAGGTGGGTACACAGGGATGCAGGAGAACAGGAGCAGAACCTTGACACTGACCAGCACGAGGAATAAATTAGTGTCCCTTTAACTGAATGCCTCAGGCCATCTTGACTGAGACCCTAATGCCATTCTTTTAATAGAAGATGCCTCGCTGACACAAAAAGAAATCAAACATGGCACCTGTTTTCAAAGGGTTGAGAATTCAGTCTCATTCTCCAGGGCCAGCCCAGCAATTGAGCCCTCCAAACTTGTCCAGAACCTTAGTTTTGATGACAAACTATCTTCTCCCCTTCAGCCTTCCATTTCTAAGATGCAATAGGCCAGAAGCAATTGCAGACCTTGGCCACATGCACTATGCACCATGTCCTCTCTGAATTCAGGCATCAAAATCTGCACTCCAAGTTCCTGGGAGTATGAGTGGATCTACTAACTCTTAGACAGTTGTCCAACTAAGGACTTCATCTGCAACTTGGCACTATTATCTGCAACCTGAGACACTGGCATTCTTTGGGGGCCCTGATGTTTCAATCAAATTGGGTGCAAAAAGACTCAGAATATGAATCAGAAGTATCTGAATACCTCTCCTAGTTCAGATTCACACAATATATATTCAAATTTACTAAAATGTATCCTAAAAATCAGTAGCAGGTGTGAAGCACCTATCAGCATGTGTGTTGTGCCAAGTGTTTCACATGTGTTATCTCATTTAATCCTCTTGAGATTCCTTATTTCTAGCTTGTAGAAGAGAACATTGAAGCTCAGAGTGAGTTAAATGTCTTCCTCAGAGATACATGGTGTTCGAGGCAGGTTTTGAACCCTGGGAACTGTATTTCAGAGTCTATAATCTCATACAGGGTATCTGACAAAAGAACAACTAGGGAAGTCATGAACAACTTCCATACAGCACAAAGTGAAGAGATGGCAGTAGGCTGAATTTTTTAACCTCAGTGGCTCCCCACCCAATATACATTTACTAGATAATGGCCTTCCTTCCCCTTCACTACATGCCCTGTCAGCTCAGTCAGATATAAATTCACAGATGCCTACATTTTCCAAGAGCACACTCAGCTCAAAAAAAAAAAGATGAGCTCAGATAAGGACCGATCCCTTTTCATTCTTCATTGACAAAACCTACCAAGCTTTTCCTTGGTCAAACTCATGTACTTTTCTTCCCAGAAAAATGCATGTTGTAGGCCCCAGCTAGGAGAAGCGGTCTGAAATGATTTCCACCTCTCTACTGCAAAACATTTCCCATCATCATTTTTCAGCCGTAAAGAATCCCAAAGTTTGATTTCCATTTCCCAGTGTTTTTACAGATTTTGAATTATTTCCATTTCCCAACACAGGGTACAAAAAAAAAAAAAAAAAAGGAAAAAAAAAAAACAGATTATACCAGGCACAGAAAAATCACTTCCAAATCATTTAGGAAGAAACAGAATAGCACAACAAACTAGTATCCTCAAAGATGACTTAAGGTTTCCCTCTCTTGTTGCAACTGCTCCCAACCCACTTCACTCCTCAATATGTCCAAAAACACCATCTGCTTTAAGAGATGTTGCTAGGAGGCTACTGTCTGTGCACCAGGCTGGGATGCAGCTTTACTTCCCTATAACCTCACAAGGATCTTCTTCTTTCAGAACACCAATCAGGGACCTCCAAGTCTAGGGTATGGTGAGAGACACCCACCTCACTGCAGTGTAAGTGCTCTAATATTGGGCATACACAATTAACACAATTGTCCAGGTGGGGCACTTCATATTGCCTTAATATTTCAGAGATATGAGGAAGCTGTCAGTCAGTTCTCTCCCATCACAGAGACAATCTTCTACTAATTTGAAGAAGAAATAACTTTTTCGTATTTAATGCAAAAACAGCCACAAGTTATTCATTTCACCGTAACTGTGCCTCTTTGCAGTGTGACTTTTCAGATCTTGTCATCAATAGGAGGCATCTATTTCCCCAACCTATGAATGATTTGCTTTGGCATAGAAAATGTGGCAGAAGTGCCAGTATGGCAATTCTGCTTCTAGGGCTTTGCAGCTTCTACTGTGTCTCAGAACTCTGCCAATGAACTGCCAGAAGAAGCTGGACTAGCCTGCTGGAAGATGAGAGACCACATGGGCCAGATACAAGTCCACCTAGCCATCCTAGCTGAAGCCTCAGATCGGAGAGGCCAGCCATATCAGCAAAGCCACACATCCAACCCACGGGTAGCTGCAGAAGCCAGAAGGAGCCCAGCTGAGACCAGAATGATCCCCCAGAGCCTGCACCAGATTGTCAACCCAAAGAAAGGTGACCTCAAAAAAATGGTGGTTGTTTTAAGGTATAAGTTTTGGGGTGGTTTGCTACACCAAAAACGCTGACTAATGTCTTTGTTCTATAAATAAGTACATCAGAATATTAAAGAGGAAAAAGACAAAAGGGAAATCCCTCTTAAGAGACAACTCATAATTTAAAAAGAAATGATAAAATATTGCTTTTTCTTTTGTAAAGCAGATTTATTTATATGTTCAACTATATCACTACCTAATAATGTAATCTGAACTAAATCACTAGTAGAAAGAAATTACTTTCCTTTTAGAAATGACAATGCACTACAGTAGAAAGAGCATTGGTTGGTAATTAAAAGATGAGTATTTTAACCAGGGCTCATTTATCAGATAGCTATGTGATGGTGGCAGATCTCACTTCCTGACCCTCAATTCTAATGAAGAAAAACAAAGGGATTGCATATGATAAACTTTCAGGCTGGGACCAATTCTAAAATTTAAAAAAATATTTCATTTTTCTCTGAAGCATTAGCATTTTTATTATATTTCCAGTGGGAATAAAAACACCACATTCACTCCTCCAACTAATAGTCTTTGAGTTCCTGCCATGTGCCAAGCACTGCCCCAGCTCATGAAAATACAGCAGTCAATAAGACAGACAAGCATCTGTCCTAGTGGTGTGCTGGGGCAAGCTTGTAAGCTTATGAGAGCCAACTGTACCCTTCACTTTCCAAATCTGTGTTCAGTGATGATGTATCCATATCTCAAAATCAGACACTACAGTATTTACACCATGGAAATTGGCAAATGCTACAAGTTACTTTTCCCACCAGGAGAGCCAGGTCTTAAACACGGACAAGGACAATACTGGACTCTGCTCTCATTGAGTTAACATCCTAATACGGGAGCTGGATATTACATAACTGTGTAAAAAACATTTGATTACAACTGTGAGAAGTGTGGTGAAGCAGGGGAGGGGCTAATGCGTGGGGAGAAAACGTATGTTCCAAGCAGAGGAAAAGTATTGTGAAAATTTTCAGCAGAAAGAAATATGCCGTGTCTAGGGAAATAGAAGAAGGCTAGTGTGGCTATTGTGGATGGAGCACAAAAGGAAACGGGCCAAGAACTTGGAGGGAAGGTGGAAAAGAAGGTGTTAAGGAAGACTTTCAGGGAAGGAAGCATGACCAGGTCAAGGTTTAAGGGAGGAAGGGCATGACACCAATCTTGGAAATGCTGCTTTCTGGTATCTCAGGAACAGGGCATTGGAAAGTGACGTGAAATTGGGAGCCAATGTATCCAGATGGTAAAAGAAGTTGTAAGTGCAGGTGAGATTCCCTAAAATGTGAGTAGAGAAGGACTGCAACTTACAGTCAGCAAAGTAGACTGGGAACGTGTGGCTGGAGAGGTAGGAAGAGGTAAGAGAAAAAGAAAGTCAAGGAAAGAAAATGTTTCAAGGAAAATGGGGTTATCAACAATGTAAAATTATGATAAAAATAATCAAGCACCACAGAGCTCAAGATGGCCAGCATGTTTTAAAATGTGAAGGTCATTGATGGGTTAAGAAAGAGTAACTTGGAGGAGTAGTGGGTACAGAATCCAGGTTGATATGGACTGATGAGTTGGTGAAAGGTGAGAATAATGGAGAGAGCACAGGCAGGTCTTTGAAGAAGCTTGCTATGAGTGCAAGCAAGAAAGAAAGGAAGTAGTCAGTGAGGGTCAAGAGGGGATATAGGGTTTTCTTTTAAGATGGGTAAGCATGTCATGTTTAATACTGATGTACAGATTTGGTTACAGGGGAAATATTGACAACACAAGAAAGGGAAGGGATCAATTTTAGTGTGAAATCATTCAGAAGCTAGGGTCCAGGGTCAAAGTGGAAAGGATGGGCTGGGAAAGGAAGAGGGAGACAGAAGAAAGCAGCTGTAAATGAAAGTGTACTTTTAGGTCTGGTGGCAGGGAATACTGTGTTTTCTCTCTTCTCCAGGTGGCAGAGGTCACATAAACTGCTAAGAGTAAGACAGCTGGAGATTTAAACAAGAAGGAGAGGGTTTTAATGAATGAACTATTGAAAGGTCATTGGTTTTGGACCTGACGGATCTGGCTTTCCACCACTTAGTAACCTGTAACCTTAGACAAGATGCACAGCCTTTGTAAGTTTCATTCATTTGACACACATCGATTGAGCAATGACTGTATGTTAGCAGTGTACTCAAAATGCCAAACAAATGGGGTAAAGTCCCTGAATTCAAGGCCTTCATCATTCACTGGGAAAGGAAAACGAGTCAGACAGAATCAACATAGCATTTAAAAGTGCTAAGGTAAAGGAAGGCACAAGGTATTCGAGAAGAACAGAAGAGAGGGCTCCATTCTAAATTGGCAGGGTTAGAGAGTCTTCCAGAGTAAAAATCACCCTATCCATAGCCTCAGTTTCCTCAAAGCAAAATGGAAAAAAATCAATCAATTGATGAATTCATGTGATAGTTTGTCTGCAGAAGGTATCCTGGCACAATGTCTGCAGCACAACAGTTCATTAATAAGTTCGACTTTCCTTCCCCAGAAATTATCATGGTACCCTTATGGCTATTAGGTTAACATACAAAGTTGCCAACAACTTATATTCTCTGTACAGTTTTCAATTTTCCCCATGTTTCTCAAGACATATTCCTTCCTCACGATGGCTAGAAGCCACTAAAATTATCCTTGAAATGTTAAAGCCCAGATTAGAAAATATACAAAACTAACAATAATATCTTGTACAGGAAATGATAGCCACTGACAGAGTTAACAAATTCTATTCCCACTTTTATTTGTCCTTCAAGTTTATGGGCCAGATGTAGCTGGATCTTTAACATCAGAGACCCTGCCTTCCTTCAAACAAATGCTTGTCTAATGTGTCAGTCAGTAATTCTAACTGCAAAGGGACAAACACTCTATCTTAAACTGGCATAGCCTATGAAGGGGATTGATTCAATCATGGAATTGAAATGGACTGATCTGGCATCTCTATTGGCATCATTAAGGACTTGGTTCTTCATTGGCTTGTCTTCTGCAGGGCTAGCTTCCCGTTTTGTCTCCCAAAGTAGCATCTGAGCTACTCCAATATCTTCTTTCATGGGAACAAGATAACAAAAGTGAGTCCAGATATTACATCCTTGCAGCACATAATCCAGAAAAAGAAGGAGTTTCTTTCCCCACAAATTCAAGGAAGCTTCTTATTGCAAGAAACTTTGCATTGACTCTAAAAAGCCATTCTTGATCCAAGCTCTGTGCAGTGATGTCCAATAACATATTCTGCAATGACATGAATGGCACCTGGGCACAGGTGGCTAGTGAGCACCTGAAAGGTAGGTAGTGGGATTGAGAAACTGAACTTTTAATTTAATTTTAATTAATTAAAACTTAACCGTAAACAGTGACATGAGTCTAGAGGCTACTGTATGAGACAGCACAGCTCCACGGTGAGAAAAGGGTGGACTACACTGGTTGGCTAAACCAGTCAATGCTCACTGCCTTGATCTGGGGGTGAAGTTAATCCCATTCATTCGACCAAGGGAACCAAGGAAAGTCATTCTGCCTGGTGTCCTGGAGTCCACCATTCTTATTTTCCCTAGATTAACGGCCCAATTCAACATGAAAATCCTTTGCCAAGGACTCATATTTATAAATCTTACCTAGCAAAATGACACCTGAAAGTTACTTTGGAATAATAGCCTTTTAAGTCAGAGAGGGACCTAAGGGCTCCTACACTTCAGATCCATATTTCACAGAGAAGAATTGGGATTGAAGCATAATTGCTTTGCTTATGGCCATTACGAGCAAGACCTGGATACACTGACCTTCAGCCATTTTTCCACTGTAAAAATCTAGTCTTTATGCCACAGCACTCCAATAGGCCCACTGTGACAGAATTAACCTCATTCCATATGAAGCTTTGCAATCATTAGCTTACTGAAGCTTCCAGTATAGGATGTTATCATAGAGGCCCGATATTTATACTCAAATGCCTAAATGAGCCTAAAAGGTCATGTAAATTAGATAGGCTAGCCTGCTGGGAACTGTGGCAGATTGCATACCACACGCCCTCTCTAAAGCAGGCAGCTGCCGCACTGTCCCAGCCAAATGCGGCCATGGGGTGATGTCGGCTGGCATTGCCATGCCTCCGATTTTTTGAGAAATCCAGATCTGTATATGAACCTGCAGATTTTTAAATGCTGGCAACTCATGTTTATGTATTTAATTATTTGCACAGGCCAAGCAAGAACTGTTCGTGAATGGGTGCAGGCTCCAGTTTGCACACTGTGATACAGATTTTAAGTCTGACTTACCCGAAATTAAAGCCACCAGAGTGGCTGCTGCTGTTGGTGCCCATGTGTTTTCATGTATGCCGACTGACAGCTTCCAACTGCATCTATGTCTGAGGGATTTCTCAAAGCCTGGGGCCCACTGGCCTGGAAGCCCCTCAGTCTCTAGGAGAGGCTGGCAGAAGAGCTGAGAAGATAATCCCTGAGAGAGCTGGCCCAATCACTGATTATTAGGAACTGGTGAGTATACCACTGCTCCCTCTCCCCTCTGCATTGTCTCCCAGAGCTCTCCAATGGGATGCAGCTTCACTTGTCCACCGTGGTAATTTATTTGATAGCTCACCCTTTAATGGCTGTCATCCCTTGCCTGCCTCACTTCCCCACTGCCCTACCCACACTTTCTGGGGTCACTTCCCAAATAAAACCATTTGAGCTTGAATCCTTTCCTTGCAGACAAATGTTGGAAAAACTCAACCTACAAACACCAGAAACCTGAAATTTTGGAATTCTGTTTTTGCTCTTTACTTTTTTCTTCTAATTATGAACTATGCCAGGCTAAAATACATGAAAAAGTCACTTTAGTATCTAAGAAGGCATATACTCTGATATATTAATATCTCAATATTCACAATATAATGCTGAAACTTCTGTCCTCTTGCATAATGAAGCCATGCTATAGGACCAAATGTTCATCTAAAAATAGAATCCATTATGTATACCAGCACAGTCATTAGTTTCTTAGCATAGTAACTAGCTCTGTCCCATAAAACTTTTCACTGAAGCATTCATTTCACACAGGTGCATTGTTTGCCATGATGCAATATAATTTCCAGACCACAGTTCCTAAGTGGGGAGTTTTGCACAATGCCAGGGAGAAATCTCATGAAAAATCATTACCACGATCCCCATTCCCTATAGAAGCAGAATAAAAAAACCAAACATTCTAACAGGAGAAATGTGAATTTTACTATTCTGAAATGTATCATGTAGAGGTGATGACAGGCAAACTTCCTGTCACACCTGAAATTATCTAGTTCTCTCTGGTTTGCCCAGTTGAGTATATGTCTCAGTTAAGGAAGCAGTCCCACAAATTGATAAGAAATGACATAATACTGCAATTTAATAAGATAATATCTGCCTTTGTATCCAGAAATGAAAAATTAGATATAAAATAAAATAGTTATATAAGGTCATTGTTAAAACCACATTCACTTATTCAAGGGTGCAGCTAATTTAATTAAGTATGGAATTTACATAGTACCGTGATCTAAACAAGGGTCTCAAAAAACACAAATATAAGGTTAATAAACAGGGCTTGAATTCTGAGGACATGTTTGGTAAGGATAAAAGAAGCAGCTAATACCTGTAACATTCAGGGAATGGAAAGTTAAAAAAATTTTAATCGACAGAATATAAGAAAAAATCTATTTTGATTCAACCTTAGATATTGAGACTCATTCTAAAAACTGCTAGTAATTTATTGCCTCATTAAGCACGGTGTAAGGAATGTTATCCAATCATAGTCGAATAATTCAGAATTTGGTAGGGCCTGGAGTTGCTCACGTGGAGTATTACTTCTGAGTAGAAAGTAGGCCACGCCACAGGCAGGAAAGGCAAAGGGAGCACATCCTTTCAGGAAGTTTACTGAATTAATTTGTAAGGTCAGCTTGCTTTCTATCCGTGTTCACCTTGGCTGTACACTAGAATCAAATGAGGAGCTTTCAAAAAAAAAAAAAAAAGTCTAATGTTCTGACCACACCCCAGACCAATTAAGTCAGATTCTCTGGAGGCAGGAAGTCCAGGCAGTAGCATCCTTTGAGGCTCCCCCTGTCATTTCAATGTGCAGCCCAACTTGAGAATACCTTCTTCACACAGTTTGTCTTTTCCTGGCAAATGTACTAGGCCTACTGAGGTTTCTTTTTCAAACAGATCCAAGGAAAAGAATCCTGCAGGTAAACTTAACTTTACATATTAAACAGCTTCTTCAAACAGCAAAAAGTTAAGAGCCAGAACATAGAGCCAGACTGCGCTGCCACTCTTCTTTCTATTCCTGACTCTGCCATTAACCAACTGTATGATCAGAGGTCATGACTTAACTTCTGTGCACACTTCAGTTTACCTACTTTTAAAGGTAGATAATAGTAGCACTGTCCTTTATAGGATTATGGAAATGACAAAATTGCATATGTCTGCCAACACACACCATATATATGTGTAAGTATATACACACTATGTATGTATATATGTAGCACAGCATATAGACACACTATGTATGTATATATGTAGCATATATGCACAATATACATACTATTATAGACTATAAGTATACATATGCTACATATACTATATAAATATATGTAAAAAATATGTATATGCTATAAATATACAAACTACATATTATTAGAATTGTGCCTGGCATGGATAAAACAGCATATATATGTTTGCTGTTGGTGGTGCTAAGGATAACAAGGATAATAATAACAATGATGAAAAGGTATGTGCAAAGTAAATTAGTGAATATTACATGCTTCCCTAGATTTCAGAAACTTATTTATAATAGGTACCAACTTCCTAACAAGTCAGTTGTTCAAAGTTTGCATTTTTGCCTTTTAAATTACTTAAAGTAAATTTAAAATATTAAATATTTTAAAGTGGAAGTAATTATATTATTTGTTTTAATATTTTGTGTGTGTGATAAATGTTTAAATAATCCAACAATCAATCTAAATTTGTTTTACCAAAAGACAAAAAGAGACTTGTCTTGCTGATTAAATATAAGAAAGAGCTTGACAAGTGATAGGTCTGGCTGTGTCCCCACCCAAATCTCATCTTGAATTCCCCTGTGTTGTAGGAGGGACCTGATGGGAGGTAATGGAATCATAGGGGCAGGTCTTTCCTGTGCTATTCTCATGATAGTGAATAAGTCTCACGAGATCTAATGGTTTTAAAAACAGGAGTTTCCCTGTAGAAGCCCTTTTCTCTTGCCTGACATCATGTGAGACGTGCCTCTCACCTTCCACCATGATTGTGAGGCCACCCCAGCCATGTGGAACTGTAATCCCATTAAACCTCTTTCTTTTATAAATTGTCCAGTCTTGAGTATGTCTTTATCAGTGGCATGAAAATGGACTAATACAGTACATTGGTACCAGTAGTGTGGTGTTGCTGAAAAGATACCCAAAATTGGGGAAGCGACTTTGCAACTGGGTAGCAAGCAGAGGTCGGAACAGTTTGGAGAGCTCAGAAGAAGACAGGAAAATGTGGAAAAGTTTGGAACTTCCTAAAGACTTGTTGAATGGCTTTGACAAAAATGCTGATAGTGATATGAACAACAAGGTCCAGGCTGAGGTGGTCTCAGATGGAGATGAGGAACTCATTGGGAACTGGAGTAAAGGTGACTCTTGTTATGTTTTAGCAAACAGACTGGCAGCATTTTGCCCCTGCCCTGGAGATTTAGGGAACTTTGAACTAGAGAGAGATGATTTAGGGTATCTGGTGGAAGAAATTTCCTTTTTTTTTTTTTTTTTTTTGAGATGGAGTTTTGCTCTTGTTGCCCAGGCTGGAGTACAATGGTGTGATCCTGGCTCACTGCAACCTCCAATTCCCAAGTTCAAGCGATTTGCCTCAGCCTTCCCGAGTAGCTGGGATTACAGGTATGTGTCACCATGCCTGGCTAATTTTGTGTTTTTAGTAGAGATGGGGTTTCTCCATGTTGGTCAGGCTGGCCCCAAACTCCTGATCTCAGGTGATCCGCCCGCCTTGGCCTCCAAAGTGCTGGGATTACAGGCATGAACCACCACACCCAGCCTGGAGGAAGAAATTTCTAAGCAGCAAAGCATTCAAGAGGTGACTTGGGTACTGTTAAACACATTCAGTTTTATATGGGAAACAGAGCATAAAAGTTCAGAAAATTTGCAGCCTGACAATGCAATAGAAAAGAAAATCCCATTTTCTGAGGAGAAATTCACGCTGGCTGCAGAAACTTGTATAAGTAACAAGGAGCCAAATATTAATCCCCAAGACAATGGGGAAAATGGCTCCAGGGCATGTCAGATGTCTTCATGGCAGCCCCTCCCATCACAGGCCTGGAGGCCTGGAAGGAATAAATGGTCTTATGGGATTGGCCCAGGGTCCCTGTGCTGTGTGTAGCCTAGGGACTTGATGCCCTACATCCCAGCCACTCTGTGTCTGAAAGGGGCCAATGTAGAACATGGGCCATGGCTTCAGAAAGTGAAAGCACCAAGCCTTAGCAGCTTCCACATGGTGTTGAGCCTATGGGTGCACAGAAGTCAAGAATTGAGGTTTGGGAACCCCTGCCTAGATTTCAGAGGATGTATGGAAACACCTGGATATCCAGGCAGAAGCTTGCTGCTGGGGTGGAGCTCTCATGGAGAACCTCTGCTAGGGTGATGCAGAAGGGAAATGTGGGGTTGGAGTCCTCACACAGAGTCCCAACTGGGGCATTGCCTAGTGGATCTGTGAGAAGGCCACCATCCTCCAGACTCCAGAATGGTAGATTCACCTACAACTTGCACTGTGGCCCTGGAAAAGCCACAGACATCAATGCCAGCCCATGAAAGCAGCCAGGAGGTGGGCTGTACCCTGCAAAGCCACAGAAGCAGAGTAGCCCAAGGACATAGGAGTCCATCTCTTGCATCACAGTGACCTACATGTGAGACATGGAGTCAAAGGAGATCATTCTGGAGCTTTAAGATTTGACTATCCCGCTGGATTCTGGACTTGCATGAGGCCTTGTAGCCCCTTTGTTTTGGCCAGTTTCTCCCATTTGGAATGGCTCTATTTACCCAATGCCTATACCTCCATTGTATCTAGAAAGTAACTAGCTTTTGATTTTACAGGCTTATAGGCAGAAGGGAATTGCTTTGTCAAGGATTAGACTTTGGACTGTGGACCTCTGATTAATGCTGAAATGGGTTAAGACCTTGGGGGACTGTTGGAAAGACATGATTGGTTTTGAAATATTAGGACATGAGATTTGGGAGGGGCCACAGGCAGAATGATATGGTTTTGCTGTGTCCCTACCCAAATCTCATCTTGAATTCCCATGGGTTGTGGGTGAGACCTCTTTCTTTTGTAAACTGCCCAGTTTCAGGTATGTCTTATCAGCAGCACGAAAATGGACTAATACAACAATGTCTCAATCAGTACCATCAAACAATCTTGAATTGGCAAGAAAATGAATTGCAAAACAACCAAAAATGCCTACTCTACCTACAACACTTTTAATTCAAACAAAAGAGCATGGCATTATATCAATACCAAGTACCCAGGGATTCTATTTGTAACAAAGTCAAAGGAATTTTCTCCATAACAGGAAGTTAAATAATGAACAATGTGTAGAATGTATTTCCTTCACATATTCTGCCAATCCAATGTCTCGAACCATTTTTTGGCATCAAAAAGTAAAAATATTCCATTATAATAGCTTACTAGCATGGAAAGTACCCAATTTAATTTCTCCTAAAATAGTAGGAAGAGCTAAATATATGCAACTTATAAAACCAAGGAATAATTTTGTAATTAAATTATATTAGGAGTAATGAATTTTTGTGATATTACATGTTTCTAAACTGTGGTTACAATATATTAAAACAAGCATTGCTGTTGTTATGTGCATAATGAAGTGTGGTGATGGTGACACAAAATCGTAGTAATGCATTTCTACCCTAAAAATGATTCCAAAGAAGCTGCAATGAAACCATCTCAAAATGACTAGCCTAATTTTAAAATATACTTTAAGAGGCTACACTTCAATTAGAAATTCTACCAAAAAATCATGAATCACATCCTCTAAGAAGAACTTGTAAATGATTCCATTCTAATAACATTGTGTCTACATAAGCTAAGGCATCACAGCATGTCTATTCGACGCTAGCCAGAGTTTACTGGCGCAAAATCTTTGGGGAGTCACAGAAGTGAAAAGAAGGTAATGTTAATAAAGTGGAAAAACTTAACCTGGAAGTTGATATGGTGAGGACAGATTTGTTCCTCAACAATCTGAACCTTGGCTTCGTGGCTAAACTATCCTCAAAAACACTAAGATCTTGGTGAGTAGGAAGGAAGAGGAGTGGCCTGATGCCCATGTAGTTGTCACAATCCTAAAGTGATTATCTTAGGAAAAAGGCACAGGCAACCATGATTGTGTCCAATTCTTCTTGTGAATAATACAATTTTCACCTATCAAAGTCCTCTAAATCATCTTAAAAGTTGTTCCATACGATGCTTCAAATTCCCAAGGGTCCAAGAAACTTTCACCTATGATGAAGTATTTATTAGCAAATTAGCCTCGGAGGGAAAGTCTTTTAAACAATAAATCCTTCTTTTGCCTTCCATGGCTCTGTTCCCAAAACATTATGAAATACATAAATAAACATCTTATTTGACCAAACAGACCTAAGCTTCAATGTTTCAGATGAAAAGACCACAGCAGAGTCTAAACAGAAAACAAGTCAGTGTTGCCTTGAAGAAGAAAAAAGGAATAAAAAGATATACATAAATAAATGCTCACTTGGTTTTCAAAACAGCACATTTTTGTAGTCCCTAATACTTATGGACAATTGTTTGGTTAGAGAATAATTGTTTATTATGCAGCAATAATAAAAGTCACCACAAAGGATGGAGGAGTTACAAAGTAGCAGGTGTTACCCTAAGTCATTCATTTTACACATTGAATGTTCACAACAACACTGAGAGAGTAATACCCATCTTATAGATAATGATACCAAGGCTTTGATTTTTAAAGAGATTCACTGAGGGTGACTCATTAAATAAACAGCAGAGCCAGACTGTGACAATCCACATCTGTCACAGCTTCAAAACTGGTTTCCTCAACGAGCTTTGGGCTTCTCAAATTAGGACTGTTTTAGGAAAACCAGACTTGGCTTCAAACAAAAGTGTTCACCTAATATATTCCAATCTCTCTTAACCAAGGAATCCTTCTAAAACCCTTCATTTGGGGGCATCTATATTAAGTTGTTAAGCACTATGCATCTGCATTAAGCAATTCCTAGATAAGGATTCTAGTAAAAGTAGTTTATTTTAGAGGTGATTTTAAAACACAATCACGCCTGTAATCCCAGCACTTTGGGAGGCCGAGGCGGGTGGATCACAAGGTCAGGAGATCGAGACCATGGTGAAACCCCGTCTCTACTAAAAATAGAAAAAATTAGCCGGGCGCGGTGGCGGGCACCTGTAGTCCCAGCTACTCGGGAGGCTGAGGCAGGAGAATGGCGTGAACCCGGGAGGCGGAGCTTGCAGTGAGCCGAGATTGCGCCACTACACTCCAGCCTGGGCGACAGACCGAGACTCCGTCTCAAAAAAAAAAAAACACAATCAGGAGTGGAGAAGTGAGACAGGAAGGAAAGGAAACCCATAAGGGGAACATTTTTAAGCCACTTACCACTGTAGGTAACTGGGCTTAATCCACTAGAGAATTCTAGGATATAATATAAAGCATGCACCTTTAAGTTATCCCACCCAAGAGGTGAGGGAGCTGTGGTATTTATCCACTGAATCTCATTGGTTAGGGTGAGCATGCATTGCCAGGAACTTCTGGGCAGCTGCATGGGTAGCAATGTGAGTTCTAGTAGCCAGACAATGAAAAAGAATGCAGGCACTGGCCAGCCACTGGAGCCCAGCTTGTGTTCTCAGGAGTGGTGAGGAAGAGGGTGCAGATATGGCACTGTGTCTATCCTAGCTATTAATATCATCAATGCTGGTGAAGGAAATTCAAGGAAGGTGAAGGAAAAGACTTAGTGCCCAGATGCTGCTGCTGAGTCAACAATGACTGATACACTGCTCCAGGCCAAGGAACAATCCCAGCCCTCACAAAGCAATCCTCACGTGAATTCTGGTGGTTTTTTTTTTGTTTTTTGGGTTTTTTTTTTTTTTCTAGATAATGTAAGTTATTGTTTCAACCTTTAGGGAAAGTTACCAAATAAAATGAATAGCATTTGTCTTCTAAATTTATAACTACATCATTGCATTTAATCACTCAGTGGACTCCTGTATGACCTATCCCTTATCATACACAAGAAGGGTCAAAGTTGATAATTTTGGGATACCCTAGAGAAGTATATCCCAAAGAGAAAGCCTCACTGCTAAAAATCATTAATGAAATGTGTGGTGCCCAGTAGTTCTTTATGGAAGTCAGACTATTTTTAATAGGAAATCACTAGATTTTCTTGTTGACATTTATGATGCATCATTCAAAATATTTTTGAACTCTGGACTCATGCTGAAAAATGTTACTGTGACTTATGTAAATATTTAACTTTTAAACTTTGCTTTTGAACTCTGTAGAAATTTAAGGTTATCATAAGAGAAGACTATCTATGGTTGCCATTAATGGAAACTGAATCATCACTGTGTACAAACATCCAGAATGGTGTCTCATGCAAATTCACAGGCCAGAACAAGATGGCAGATGGCAGAGATTGTAGAACCAATCTTTCTTGTGCTAAGTCTCTAGAAATGATTAAATATGCAGGTATAAATTTAAATCTCTAATCTAGGATCACGGGTAAACAAAAAGAATTACACTCTTTGAGCCACAAAGTATGAAAGGCAGAAAATAAATGAGATAAAAATGAAGTAAGAAATCAGAACCCAGCAGTCCACAGGTATTAAAACATAACAGATCTTTGGGCTATCCAAACCAGGTGGTGAAATGTCAGCACTACGAGTGATATGAAGAAATTGAAGTTAGAGCTCCACCTCACACCAGTCCTCATAATACATTACATATGGATTAAAAACCTAGATTCATAATGGTGATGAGAAGGAATCAGAAAT
Organism: Macaca fascicularis; assembly: GCF_037993035.2. Classification (NCBI taxonomy): domain Eukaryota; kingdom Metazoa; phylum Chordata; class Mammalia; order Primates; family Cercopithecidae; genus Macaca; species Macaca fascicularis. The sequence goes on from NC_088384.1 coordinate 79,151,695, forward strand.
ATCTTAAAGGAAGCAAAAAGTGGGGAGGTAGTTGGAACGTAACTACATCAAAATTTAAAGCTTCAAGTCATCTTTTGTTACCCATAAATTAGATGTTAAGAAAGTCAAAGACAAACAACAGACAGGAAGAGTGTAATTGCAACATTTATAACAGCTAAAGGAGTACATCTAGAATACACAGAGAACTGTCAACACAAGGGCAAGAGATATAAATAGGCAATCCATGTAAGGAAAAACTGAAATGGCCAATGAACATATGATAATATACACAGTTTACTAGCAAATCAGGCAATGGCAGATTAAAACAAGGTGATATAGCAGTTGCATCAGTTGGGCAAAAATTAAAATATTCCTGTTACTGTTGGTTGGGCTTAAGAAAACAGTTCCACTCATATGAGATGGGTCAGGTTATAAAATGGTACAGCCATTAACTATAATTTAGGATAGGTGTAACCTTGAATCAGCAATCGCATTTCTCAGCATTTACCTTAGGGAATCCCTGACCCATATTCCCAGAGAGGGCTACACACAGCTGACTATTACTCCATATTACAGGATTCTTTGTAATCCCAAATTAGAAACAAACACCAGGAATCCATCAATGAGAACTTTTGTATTCTTAAATAAAATTTGCTAATCAATTATTTAACATACGATAGAGCAATACGAAAGAATGTGATAGATACACATGTACTAACCCGAAAAACTCCCTAAGATAGACCAATTTAACAGAATGATATAGACACACATGTACTAACTTGAAAAATTCTCTAAGACACACTGTATGGTAAAAAGGAAATTGTGGAATAGTTAAAGTAATATGATGTGACTTAGTATAAAAATAGACATAAGCAAAACAAAATGAAGTATTTCCATAGTTACGCATGCACAAATTTATTTAAAAGAGACCTACAAAGAAACCATGAAGCTATTAGTTGACTCTGGATAGAGAACTAGGGTTAGAATCAATAGGAGAGTGCAGTTTAAAGGTAGTTACATTGCTTTACTCTTTTACAGATAAAAAGATACTTGTATATGATCCACAACATTAAAAATAAATAAGATTTGTAACAAAAAAAGAAAGTAATAGGAGTTCTTCATGTAAAACGTGTTTTTCCTCCCATTCCTTTTTAAATTTAATGATGTGTTCCTTTTCCCTTCCCCCAAGCTCCAGTTGTATGAAGACAAGGAAGAGTTTACTGAACTACATTGAACTTCTTGGATCTGAACTACTGGTGACTAGTTTTATTTTTACACCAACCTTGGCACAGAAGCACGGCATCAAGTTGCAAGGCAAAGGTCTAATTTTTTTTCATATTCTAGCAGGATAGGTTTTGGTTAACTCAACATTGACACTTTTTTTCCTCTTTAGCCTTTCTTTCAAAACCGGTGGAGAAGATTCTTACAGTTCACATGGTTTTCACAGCTAATACTTCCTGTGTCGGTTTTTTAGTGCTCACATGGCACGGATCCAGAGAAAAGTTATAGCCTAATGCATGCCACCTCTCAAGGACTCAGGCTGTGCAGGACTCCCTTCTCACCCGTGACTTACAAATAAATTCATCCTCTTCACATCACCTACACTTACACAAGAAAAACCACTCTCCTTAAAATAGTCATATTCAGAAACTCATTTTTGCTCATTTTATTCAATAAGATTTACAGAGCCAACAATACAGTGAAAAGAATTATTAAAATAAGTCCAGAGCTGGCACAAAGCATAAACATTTATCCCTAAAAACGATATTCATATTTATCTGCTTCCACCAACTCCAAACATTCTGTCAGTGTTTCACTAAAACACATTTCTGCTACCTAAAAATGACTCGCTAGCTTTAGTTTTTGATTCCTAAATTCATCATCTGTGCTGTCTTCTTTGTCACCTATCATTTCTATGGTGACAAATCAGAGAAGGGGTTTTGGAAGGCAACATGTCATTGTCTACAGAGGGGAAAGCCAGTGGCTTGAAATAAGTGGCTCTGATACAAGATCTGATGTAGCCATGACAAGAGGACATGCACAGAACACCATACAATGTGACCATTTACCTCCAATGCTATAAAAAAGAAAAACAAAAAACTCTTGTAAAATCCTCCCTGCTAGGGATTTCTGCTCACCTCTGAACAGACTGGACCTCAGATGATTGCTAATCCAAGTACTTTGGTATAAGCTTCATGAACCAAAGAGGGAATATATTAGAAGAAGCCCAAAGGGAGAAGAGAGGCATATTACAATAAACACCAGTGCAAGCTTCCCTACCAATGGAAAACACAGTGCATAAAATCAAGGGATAAACTTAAAGGTATCACATTTTCTTGTTCTCTGAGAGATTATCTCTATGATACACGTGGCAGATTCCTAAAACTAATTGCCAGATAAAAATATTTTTTAAAAAGTGGCCCTCTAAGTAGCATCATGATTGTACCATTCATCCATGTACCTTCAAATGATCTTATGCAAAAACACCCACTAAAAGCTTGGCGTGCCATCTTTTATTTGCATGCACCATTTCTTCTAGCACACATTTACTCTAATTCATCACTTAGAGTCGTCCATCTCCTAAAAGTGGATGAATCACTCTTGCTGGTTCCAGGACTGGGCTTAAAGCCAGAAAGAAAATGACAAACTTGAAAGCATGGTAAGTCTAATTTTTTTTTTCTTAAATCCTCTCATCTTTTGGATTCTAAGATATATGATCACTAAGAAATAAGCCTCCAAATTCTGATAAATGACTGAGAGATGACTTCGGTATTTAGAAAGTGAAAAATCAAATTTACTATTTCTATCTGTTAGCTAGAACTGTAAGAGTAATATCCATGAAAAGAAAAGTAATAACGTGATAAAAGGAATTGCTACCACATTATCTGTTTCAGTGGGTCATAAACAGCATTACAACCAAGATTAAAAAGTTTGTGAAAAAATTAAAACAAATTTTCCTGCATTTGAAAATAAACATGGGTCGAAATACTGGGTTCACAATAGAGATGCAACAAAGAGGCTTTGGTCCTAAACCCTTTTTCTTTATTAAGCAAATAAATATTGATGATTGGTCTAGAGGGGAGTTTAACCTGAGTTGCCATGAATTATTTAAAAATCCCAGAATATCTTCTGTTGCTTTTATAGAAGCTTGATCTACAAGTTGAAAAATCAAACTGACAGTTTGGTCTCTTGTACAAATACCCAAACTCTAGAAATGTTCTAGGCATTATAAATACATCTTTCATGAATATAGTTTCAACAGTTCTAAAAATATCCTTTAGGAGAAGAAAAAAACACCCAAAAACAAAACTTCTTGCAAGCCATTGTTTCACACATAACAGCAGGAAACCAAACAGAATGTCTAAGCCAAAGCCATTAACACACCCAGTAATAAATGTGAGTGTTAAGTAGGAAATCCTACTCAAATACAATTTTTGACATTAGCATAGGGTCTGTGGTTTACCTCCACTTCTACAGCCACACATGGTTCCACAGCACACTGATTTCGAATCTAACTCCAGGACAACAACTGAAATTTGCCTTTTGAATGATGTGTAAACAGGCTCATTCAGGAGTGGCCCTGGGACCAGACACTGGTATAATTGAGCTTGCCTCAGAGACAGAAGGCAAAGCTGACAGGCAACTAACTCCAGGAACTTTGGACATAAGAAACTAATTTAGAGTTTTGACAGAGCTAACAATTTGTTCCTCCTTCATCAGTAACTGTGGAGGTTGCAGCTGTTTTAATGGTATACTATTATTATTCTACTGTTTTCAACATGTATTTAGCATTCTCAATAAACCCTATCTCATTTCTCCATATATCAAAACTTAGAGAACAAAAACATTCTATATTCTGTGGCCTCTGAGGTTCAAGTGTAGGACTGTGGCAATGATGCTTGAAATAATAACCACTTTCCACGAGTGTTCTCGTCTAACTGCCCATTAAACTCCAAATAAATCTTATGATCAGCAGATATTCTACTTTTTAATAATTCAGTACAGAATCATCAATTGGTTTCATAATAAATGAGATAATAAATTCATGCTATTGTGGGCAGAAAGCTAATTTAGTAAGAAATTCCTGACAACTGAAGGAATAGGCTAAAGGAATTTTATTCTTGATTTTCTGACATAAACAAATTATCAAGGCCAAATTCCTGCTGATTCTGAGAGAGTCCTTAATGAACAGCATAGGGGAAAAGAGAGAGAAAGAAAAGCCAACGGGTATGGCTACTGGGTCAAAAGTTATTTTCTCATCATTTTTCTTCATCCTTTATGGGTGGGGACTTAAATCAGGAAAGCTGGCTAATTATGTTCTACACCAAGTGTAATTCAAATTCCCCTGTTCTTATCCTAACACATAATATAAGCAGTACCAAAAATACCAGTTGCTCCAGAATTTAGCAAATCTACTATTTCAAACTAGTGACTTTGAAAAGTCCTAAATTCTAAGAATACCTTAGATATTCTTTAAAAGTGGAACATTTAAATAAACTGCAAAAGATCTGTAGAATGGATGTTCTTCTATAGACAAGATACGTAAATACTTTTCAAAGTAGTAAACGATGGAAAAATGTAAGAAAGACACATCTCATTTCTTACCTTGTTTTGATCTGTCCAGTAAAAGAAAAATCCCTGAGGGTCAGTCCTCAAAATAATTGGAGTAACAATAGTTGAGTCCTAGAAATGTAAGAAGAAACATGAATATCAACATATATAATTGTAGAAAAATCTATCCAGGAGTTATTTAAGAAGTAATAATTGTAAGGAGAGTCTCCAAAGTAGTCAATTATTAAGAAAAATTTCAAAAGAAATTAGACATGGCATTTTTAACTTCATGGAATTATCCATTATGTAACTGAAGTACTTTCCTAATAATCAGAATACTTATACATAACTTGTAACGGAAAAAGCCATTATGCATTTATTGATTAAGGTATGTTTTCTATTAAAAATCTGTATTTAGTTTTTCAAATAATTTTAGGACTAAACATCATTACATATTTTTATGATTAATATTAACTAAAATCCATGCTTAAGAATAGTATTTTAAATTACATTTGCTCCATAAAATGATTTTTAATTGTAATAGAGTAAAACATAGCATTTGAGCATCCCTGTTTCCAAGGTAACTGTAAATAAGGCCATCTTCTACATATTCAGAAAGATATATACAAACTTGCTGCAAATTTCAATTTTACATGCTAAAATAAAACATCATAGGTAAATAGTCTTCAAAGTTGAAGGCATGCATAGTACAAAGCAAAACTTGCCCACATTGTAATTACAATATTAAACATTTCTAAAACACGTGTTCTTTTCTCTTAGCAATTTTCAGAAAGACATACTATCTGCACAAGAAAATACATATCACTGGATATGGATTTTTATCCTGAAACACTCAGGCCTTTGCAGGAATTGCATTTTTTAGAGAGACATAAATTGCCAGTTTTTTCAACTGTTTCATACGCACAACCATAGTGTGTCATATCATCTAGCTTATTAAAAGAATTTGTAATGAAAATTAGAACTTGAGAGATAATTTTGGCATAGGGACTTTTTTCTTCCTAATGGGCAGAGTAGTATGAACGATTTTTATCTACATATTGTTTTATTGTAAGAGCTCGGTTCTGGAAGATGTTCTTCTCTTGGGTTCAAATTCCTGCCTGTCCTGTCTCAGTGCATAGCTTTACACAACTGAAAAAAGAAGGGGATAATCATAATACGTAACTCAGAAGGTTGTCGTGAGAATTAGCCAGGATAATTTGGGGTAAAGCATCTGGGCACGTATGCCACATAAAAATGTTCATTATTATTATAGTGGATTATATTTAAAAACAGATGTATCAAAATACTAAATGTAAGTTTATCAGAATATTCTGTGTTACTGTAGTAAAATACACAGAACATAACATTTACTCTTTTCTAATATACTTTTCAGTGTTATTACATGCATTCACCTTGCTGTGCTGCCATCAGCACCATCCATCTTCAGTACTTTTCATCTTCCCAAATTGAAATGCCACATGCCTTAAACACTAATTCCTCATTCCCTCCTCCCCCCATAACCTGGCAACCACCATTCTTACTTTCTGTATCTATGAATTTGACTACTCCAGGTAATTAAATAATTTGACTATTTTAAGTAGTTATATAAGTAAAATTGTGTAATATTTGTCCTTTTGTGTTTGCCTCATTTTATTTAGCATGAAGTCCTAAAACTTCATTCATAGAGCATGTGTCATATCTCCTTCCTGTTTAAAGCTGAATAATATTCCATTTATGTGTATGCCATGTTTTGTTTATCCATTCATCCACTGATGAATATCTAGGTTGTTTCCACCTTTTGGCTATTGTGAATAATGCTGTTATGAACATAGATGAACAAACATCTATCTGAGTCCTTGGTTTCAGTATATACCCAGAAGTGGAAATACTGGATCACATGATAGTACTATGTTTATTTTTTTTGAGGAACTGCCATTCTGTTTTATGCTGATATTCCATATATACATCCTTAACATGCAGTTGGAAAAAACATATTTTACAAGGACTGTGCTGTTGCAAGGAACTTCAGCTAGAATTTTAAAATTTCCTAATTACTTCTAAATGTCAAAAAAAGACATTTGAAAATAAACTTGATATTATAATGAAAGAATAATTTTTAATATATTTTAGGCTTCTTTCATGAGATTGCATGCATAATAGCTCACAGCAATATTTCCAATAAATCATAGCAATATTTTCAGTCCTGTTTTCTTACTTCTAGAAGTGGGCAAAATAAAAGTTTTGACAGGCTGCACACAACACATATTCCCACTTCTAGAGGAATTTAGAATAAACTGTAGGTGTGTCTTATCTTTTTCAAGTCAGTTCCTTTTCTTATCAGAGCATCTGACAAAATTCTAATCAAAATCTTGGTGGCAATTCCCTGCAAGGATCCCAGACAATCAAACATTTAAGTGAGCAGAATAAAACTTTTCAAAATTTATATTTAGGAACACTATTCTATGCTGCCTAGTTTGTTTCAGATATTTCCATTTCTAGCTTATTCCTTCCCCTCCTTCAAAATTAAACCTTCTTTGTTCAATGTTTTCTTGACCCCACTCTTCCGGCCACAGTTCCTCTGTTAAGTGATCATTTATCTCGGCTCCCTGCCTGCTTCCTTCATAATCACCTCTAACATTCCAAGATCCCCTGGAACTTGGCATTCTTGCCATGCAAAGTAGGATTTGACCCAGAAATATATGAATGTCTATTTTCATTTCCACCTGCTTGTTTTCCCACCTCCCACATAGCTGCTAGTGTCTATATTCTCCCCATACCAAAGTAGCCACTCAACCCAGATCCCAAATATTCTTAATTGTCAGAACATATGCCCAGGTTTGAAACTTGAAATATATGATCATCCTTCATTGACAAAGGAGCTGCAGATAGGTTGCAACTCTTGGGACCTTTGTAGAATGATGAAGACAGCTCTCAGATGGTCTATATTTTAATCCTTTACCTCTCCATCAACATCTATAACATGTGTATTTCATAAGATTGTTGTTTTGAAACTTTCATATGCATCAAATTCACTGAGGGATGTTGTAAAAACACAGATTGCTGGGCTCTTTCTCCAGAGTCCCTCATTTAGTAGCTCTGGGACAGAGTCTGAAAATCTGCACTTCTAAGAAGCTCATGGTGATGCTGATGCTGTTGGTCCAGGGACCACACTCAAAAAACCACAGATGTAGGCGTATAATGGGTGAGGCTTTAGGTCAGGAATACGATGATGTTTACCTCCAAGAACACCTGTGACCTTAGAATGCAGGCAAACCATATCTTCTAAGTATATTGCTTCTAAGAATTCAACTCTAATTTACTTAAAGTTATAAGATATTTTCTCTAATAAGTATTTGTCTATAAAAAAGAAAACAGTAATAAACACACTTGTCTTAAGTTAGTAATAGCAGATAATGTTCAGTAAATTTCTACTTGCTGCTTTTTATTTGATAGAATACGTTTTACTGTCATATCATCAATAGTGAAGACTAATATAGTAATTAAGAAGATGTTATTTAATAAATTACATGAATGTCTGAAGAGTCTTTAAGCCAAATCAAAAATGATCAAGGGGCAAAGCAAAAGACCTTAACAAAACCTCGAAATCCTGAAGAATAAGAAACAATTCAGCAAGAAAAAAAAAAGAGTCAGTGGAATCAACATTAACATTACAATGATTTGCTCATCAATGCACTGATATAAGTCAATAATAAATACTAAAGAAACTGACATGAAATGACAAAGGCATTACTAATCCAAACTCACTTCTAATACCAGTATAACTTTTTATAAAAATCCCTGACTGAATAGTAACTGATGCATCCTCAACATTTGCTCTGAGCCAATCACTGTGGCGAACTTCACAGCTTTTCTCCTTTAATACTTATAATAAAGCTTTTCTCCTTTAATACTTATAATACTTATAATAACTTCTAATAACTTAAGACACTATTATTATTCCCATTTTACAGATACCTAGACCAAGGCTTGGGCTAAATAACTTGCTCAAGGAAAGCCAGTTAAGCTGGTACGGGAAGCACTGGAAATTAAACCTTCAAGTACGCACTCTATAACAGTGCTTCTCAACTTTTTCCATTATTGCCCTGCAAAGGAGCCTTTTTAGGTCTTTATTTTTCTAATAATCCCCCACGACATTTCAATATTACAGATAGGCTGAATATCTGTATATATGCTGTATGTATAACTGTGCTTTATACCAAAAAAAAAAAAAAAGAGAGAGAGTAAGAAGATTTTTTTGCTGTTGTTGTTCTCCAAAACCACTTTTCATTTCCTTGGAAGCGACATGGCCCCTGTTGAGAATGGATGCCCTATACTGGTGCTGTCCAATACGGGAGCTGCTGTGGCTCCCTGTGACGACTGAGCACTTGAAATGCGACTGCTGAGACTAAGATGTGCTGCAAGATTTCAAAGACTAAGAATGGAAACAAGAATAGAAAATAGCTCACTAATGATTTCTGACATTGATTACAAGTCAAAATGGCTACACTGGATTAAATTAAAGATAGCATTCATATTAATTCCATCTGTTTCTTTTTTACTTGTTTTAATGAGGCTACTAGAACATTTACAAGTATCCTATGTGCCTCACATTATATTTCCGTTAGGCAGGGCAACTCCAAACCTTCACAGGGATACTCCTTAACAGGGAAATTTCTCACAAAACAGTCTCAGTGCTCTTGTCACACAATTCCAGCAAGGTTGTTTATGGTTTTACCCACATATGCAGCTACCATTTAATTTTTAACATTTAAATAGTATAAAATAAATCTAACTTCTTCTCTAAGTGTCAGTTCTTCAATATCTAACTAGAGCTATCATGTTGCTACCCTCTGAGCTACACTTTACCAGGCTGAGGTATGTCATTGGGTTCATCGTGCCCCCCTCCCCAACAACTCACATGGTGAAGTCCTAACCCCCAGTACCTGAAAGTGTGACCTTATTCAGAGATAGGGTCTTTACAGATATGATTAAGTTAAAAGGAGGCCTTAAAAGTGGGCCCTAATCCAGTATGACTGGTGTCCTTATAAGAAGAGGTCATCTGGACACAGGCATGTACAGAAGGAAAATGATGTGAAGATGCAAGAAGTCGGCCATCTACCAGCCAAGACGAGAGGCCTGGAACACATCCTTCCCTCATGGCCCTCAGCAGGAAGCAATCCTGCTGACACCTTTATCTCCCACTTCCTTCAGAACTGTGAGAAAACAAATTTCTGTTGTGTAATCCACCCAGGCTGCGGTCCTTTGTTATGGAAGTCTTAGTAAACTACTAGGAAGTATAACCCTAAACCTCAAGGCTCGTGTCAAGGGCCAGTCCACAGACCCATGGCACATTCCTCAGCACCACTGTCAGCAAGTCTCCTGGCCAAGGTTGACCACAATTCTCACTCCACAGTGATTCTCATGTTTTTATGCTATTACGAGAGAACACACATGAATAGAGGCATGCACTTCTAAACTAATCAATACCACAGAGTCAACAGGAAAAGTAACAAGCAATGTTCCACAGGGATTGCCCAAGACTTGCATTAGGAAGCAGCAGGGCCAAATACAGCAAATAGAGACACTGGGGAAAAAACAGCTATGCAACGGACAAAGAGTTCTAAAGGTCACAGAAAATCAGATGTGATGCCTGTCAAACTAAACATGAGCAATACAGCCCTGACTATGAAATGAAAACATTATAAAGGTAGTCTTGGATGCCAGATGGGGAATTAAGATCATTTAAGTAAAACATCCCTGTGTATCAGCATTGATGAGACTTTTCCTCCAGGAGTGTGTCTACTCTGAAATTTCCCAAAATAAACAAAAGCAGAAGAGACGGAGAAGGTCCAGAGTAGGAATGCAAAACAGTGGAGAGAAGCAACGTGAAGATACTGGCTTCCTACAGAACAAGCGGGAAGATCCCTTTTTTTTTTTTTTAATTTATTATTATTATTATACTTTAAGTTCTAGGGTACATGTGCATAACATGCAGGTTTGTTACATATGTATACTTGTGCCATGTTGGTGTGCTGTACCCATCAACTCGTCAGCACCCATCAACTCGTCATTTACATCAGGTATAACTCCCAGTTGCAATCCCTCCCCCCTCCCCCCTCCCCATGATAGGCCCCGGTCTGTGAGGTTCCCCTTCCCGAGTCCAAGTGATCTCATTGTTCAGTTCCCACCTATGAGTGAGGACATGCGGTGTTTGGTTTTCTGTTCTTGTGATAGTTTGCTAAGAATGATGGTTTCCAGCTGCATCCATGTCCCTACAAAGGACACAAACTCATCCTTTTTTATGGCTGCATAGTATTCCATGGTGTATATGTGCCACATTTTCTTAATCCAGTCTGTCACTAATGGACATTTGGGTTGATTCCAAGTCTTTGCTATTGTGAATAGTGCCGCAATAAACATACGTGTGCATGTGTCTTTATAGCAGCATGATTTATAATCTTTTGGGTATATACCCAGTAATTGACAAATGGGATCTAATTAAACTAAAGAGCTTCTACACAGCAAAAGAAACTACCATCAGAGTGAACAGGCAACCTACAGAATGGGAGAAGATTTTTGCAATCTACTCATCTGACAAAGGGCTAATATCCAGAACCTACAAAGAACTCAAACAAATTTACAAGAAAAAAAACAAACAACCCCATCAAAAAGTGGGCAAAGGATATGAACAGACATTTCTCAAAAGAAGACATTCATACAGCCAACAGACACATGAAAAAATGCTCATCATCAGAAAGATCCCTTTTTAACACAATGTAGGGAAATGTTGGAAGCATTGTTCTTCAAGTACCATGCAAGATACTTCAGATAATCCACTAGAGAACCAAATTAAAGCCCAGATACCAAATCAACCGAGGTGCTCCTGGCTTAGTGGGGGCATCAGATGAGAAAAACCAATAATTTCAATAACATATAGCTCTGGTGGGTATGCAGTGGCATCTCAATGTGTTTTTTAATTTGCATTTCTCCAATGACTAATGATGTTAAATATCTTTTCATGTACTTATTGGCCTTTGGGGTTGCAGGGAGGGTGGTGAACTGGCTGGATACTTTTAAGAGCATAGTATATCATTTATCATTTTCATCAGTGGTTTTCAACTGGGAGCAATTTTCCACACCAGGGGACTTTTGGCAATGTCTGGAGACAATTTTGGTTGTCACTACTGGGGGGTTTTGCAACTGACACCTAGTATCTAGAGCGAGGGATGCTGCTAAATATCATATAATACACAGGCCAGACTCCACAACAGAAAAAACTAATGGGGCTAAATGTCAATGGTGCCAGGGTTGAAAACATGGTTTTAATGGTTTCTGGTTGACTTTATAAGTCTAAAATCCTCCAAGGACCTAACCAGTACATATGCAGGCCCTTGCCATCCAACCACATTATCTGAGCCACACTCCCCTGTGCTAATTCTGCTTCTGTCTTTCAAAACCCTGAGTTTCTTGGCTCTTTGGAATACCCACACCTGCTGTTCCCTCCACCTGACACATTCTTCTACTCATGTGGGCCTAAATCCCACTTTTCATAAATAGAATTTTCCAGGGAAAGCTTCCATGCTTCCTATACTCACTTGTACTTTTTTTCCTTCATAGCAGTTATAATGAAAATAATTGTACCTCTATTTGTTTAGCATCTGTCTCCCCAATAAAGGCAGGCAAGAAATCATTCATCATCATGAATCCACAATACTAGCACAATGCTTAAAAGAGACATCAGTACATTTTTAAAGTATGACTGGTGAATGAATGGATGAAGGGGTGGAAGGTACTGCAGGAAATAAAAACAAGGAAGATTCTGAAAAATATCAGTTGGGGTTGCTGGGAGCCATGTTGCCCATAGCCATGACAAAGAAATGTCAAAGTAGTGGTGAGGGCAGAAAAAGGCTTCGGAAGGCTCAGAAGAAGTGGGTAGGAGGTGAAGACAGGGAGACAGTGACTATAAGTCACACTTGCATAGTAGAGGGAAGGAGATGAGGGAGGAGACGGTAACTAAAGGAGGAAAAAGGAGTGGGGAACATTGTGTTGGTTTTGAGGTTGGGATTTTTACTAGTAAAGGCATATTGTTATGTTCTTAGGAAAGCTTCAACTGAGGGGAAACTCACATAGACACTGTCAAAAGAAAGGTGAGTGGTGGCAGATAATAATGAAGTCAGGATTCAGAGATGCCAGGAAGGACGAGCTCCAAAATATAAATGCAGAAGGTGAGGTATTTCTCAGGGGCAAGAGGGCAGCTGGAACAATGGAGGTGGCCCAAGTACATTAAATGAGGAGTGGAGAAGGGAGGAAATTAAAAGCATTGTTCCAGGGACTTCCATTGCTTCTGTACACAAAGAATAGGATAGGTGGAAGTTTATTACAAATCAAATTTAGAACTATGTCTTGTTACTTTTCTCCCTTTAGTAATAAAGCACAAGTATTCTTTTTTCTCTTGGTGAATAATTATCACGATAGAATGTTTTTACAACCATGTGTCTTTTGTTCTGTCACTCCCAACACTTCTGAATTTCTTTAAGGGCAATTTTCATTGCAATATTTGGGTGTATGGATGAGCATCTTTTTCAGAAAATAGGAACTAATGGTAACATTTAAAATATGAGATATAAATACATTAAGCATCATCATCTTCAACCAATATTGAATTGCAGTGTAGTACACGCTCAAACTTAAGACACATTTAGACCTTAAATGAAATCAGCACTGTAACAGCAGTGAGCTCTGCATTGCCAATAAATGGTTTCCTTCTCAAACGCACATGGAGAAATCCCATTTAAGAAGACCATAGGGTCCCTTAGGACCCTGGGAGATTTCAGATGGAATGGAAGGACAAGGAGCAAGGTGTTCCAACCAATGCAACACAACACCTCAAAGGTCACGAAGGTCTCATAGGAGCGTGACTGCCCTCCAGGTCTGCCTCAAGGCTGCACACTCCCCTGTGTGAGCCCACTGCGAGCCAGACAAACACCAGACAGTTCCTTCATTCCACAAACATCCCCTGAGCACCAGCACCTCCCAGTGCCAGGTCTATGCTCTCCCCTAGGGAAAAAATAATAATAATTATAAAGCTATAACCCTCCAGAAGTCATGCTCCAGTTGTAATATAAACAAGGCATATCCACCTCCCTGCACAAGTAATATAGATCTGGACTCTCAATTGACACTACCGTGCATTCTGCATCATACTTGAGAGCAAGCAACTCACCCTCTACACTTCCTTCATGCCTACCATATTCTTAGTCTTCCATGATCCATGATTTCTATGAGAGGCCATGGGACCGGCCTTAATAGGAATCAGCAAAAGACAACATTTGCACATATGTCAAGAAGAAGAAAAGGTGGAGTAACAGATATAATGCAGAAATGTCACTTACTCGGCAGAAATGTCACTTACTCAGCAATGAAAAAAAAGACCTTAAACACCATACCTGAATACCTGTCTTTCCACGTGCATGTTTCCACACTGACTGATTGATGTAGAATATATTTAAAGACTATAGAGCATATGTTGTGCCCCCCTCCCTTTTTCTTTTTTTTTTTGTTTTGTTTTGTTTTGTTTTGTTTCCGGAGTCTCACTCTGTCACCCAGGCTGGAATGCAGTGGTGCGAGCTTGGCTCACTGCAACCTCTGCCTGCCTCCTGGGTTTAAGTGATTCTTCTGCCTCAGCCTCCTGAGTAGTCGGGATTACAGGTTTGCACCAGCACACCCAGCTAATTTTTGTATATGGGGTTTCATCATGATGGCCAGGCTGGTCTTGAACTCCCGACCTCAACTGATCTGCCTGCCTTGGCCTCCCAATATGCTGGGATCACAGGTGCAAGCCACTGCGGCTGGCCTGCCCTTTTTGTCTCAAAGCAGCGATGAGGTTTTCCAGTGCTCACACATCTTGCACAGTGTAGAGAAAAACGGACTGTATATACACCATGAAAAATAGCTATTTTGAAGACAATGGCTCAAAAACTAAGTTTGCAGGGATCTAAGCTTCACATATATGAATCCTAAAAATAACAGAGATTCTTTGGAAAAGTCTACCAATCTCTTTAAACTTACATTCATTTAGACTCTATTAAAAGTTTTTTGTTGGCCACGTTCGGTGGCTCATGTCTGTAATCCCAGCACTTTGGGAGGCCGAGGCAGGTGGATCACGAGGTCAGGAGTTTGAGACCAGCCTGACCAACATGGAGAAACCCTATCTCTACTAAAAATACAAAATTAGCTGGGCATGGTGGCACATGCCTGTAATCCCAGCTACTCGGGAAGCTGAGGCAGGAGAATCGCTTGAACCGGGGAGGCAGATGTTGCGGTGCGTCAAGATCGCACCATTGCATTCCAGTCTGGGCAAAAAGAGCAAAACTCCATCTCAAAAAAAAAAAAACCTCTTTTTGTTTTTGTTTTTGTTGTTGTTGTTGTTGTTACCAAAAGGACCCTGTTTGGGGACATCATGGTAGACTGGAAAGGATGCTGAATTTGGCCAGAAGATCTAGTTTTAAATTCCTCTTCTGAATCTACCTAGTTACGTGTCCTTCGACAAATCACAATCAGTAGCCTCAATTTATTTCTATGTGAAACGCAAAAGAAGAACCCTTGCTCTTTTTCCTACCACCCAAGGTGGTCTTGATGACTGAACAGGGGTAAGCAGGGCTGCTACATAAGCATGAATGCCTACTATTAGGACTCAGTCTGGATATTGAATTCCAGAGGAAATACTACAGCAAAACTTCATTTTATCCAACTGTAGTACCGAAGGAGAAAACTATGTAGGATACTTAGAAGATTATTATATTTAGGACTGAAAGTTGTGAAATCCTAGAATCACAAAAGGCCATATCAGCCAGGATTTGGTATGAGAACCAGAAATTTCTCTTGAAGTTTTAAGATAAAGGGACTTCATATAAATTAAGCACTTGACAGAAAAACTGGGAGGGTCGGAGGAGCGGGCTTTAGGTTGGGTCTCCATGAATGATCCCAGAACACAGCAGCACAGACCCTTGAGGAGAGCTGTTATGTCTACCACATTCAGAAAGGTGAGAAATCAAGAAGGAACTCCCAGGGTCCAAACAAAACACCAGCTTTGTTGAAGCCAAAGAAGTGTAAGCTGCCAACAGGGAGTGGCCACTGTGACCAATGGCCACTTCAGAGACAATGAAGAACTATCACAGAAAGTGCCACCTCTTCTAGCATCTCACGTATCTGTAGAAATACAGAAACATGAAAGGATGCAGGAAATTGGCCCTTTTCATGTTTCTGCCCTCCATATCTCATATGCATGAATTTATTTGGTGGAAATAATAATTTTCAAGAAGAATGTTGGTCAAAAAGGAGTCTGGTAAATGTAGCTTTAGAAGCCCAGACTTTGTATTATAGGAAGTCCTACTAAGAGGATGTAGGAATTGATGCTATGTGAGATTCAACCATATCCAACACAGCACACCTGAGGAGGATCAGGATTGGCATCTTTAACATTTTTTGACCAGCTCAATTGCTGATTTGCTCTATGATTTTCCAGCTTTATGAGCTCATATGGCTTCTTCTATACAATGGATTAAAGTTAAATTAAATTTCCCTTACTCTTAACTATTTCATAGATGACCTCCAAAAAATTTTTGATCTTTTTAAATGGCAAAATAATATCTTAATCTTCTAGATATCAATGCTATGTATTGATATCCACATGACTACTTCAGGTAAATGTTTTCTTTACTAACTAATCCACTTTCTGTGATCTTGCACATTAAACATCAATTCAGTAAAAAGAAACAGAACATTAACCAAATATTGTAAACAAAAAAAGCCCTTGAAGGCCAGACGCGGTGGCTCACGCTTATAATCCCAGCACTTTGGGAGGCCGAGGTGGGCGGATTACCCAAGGTCAGGAGTTCGAGACCAGCCTGGCCAACATGGCAAAACCCCTGTCTCTACTAAAAATAAAAATAAATTAGCCAGGTGTGGTGGTGTGTGCCTGTAATCCCAGATGCTCTGGAGGCTGAGGCATGAGAATCGCTTGAACCCAGCGGCAGAGGCTGGCAGTGAGCCGAGATGGTGCCACTGCACTCCAGCCTAGGTGACAGAGCAAGATTCTGTCTCAAAAAAAAAAAAAAATTTTGAGAATTAACACGTGGTAATGATAATAAAATCAAACATTAGATCTTAAAGAGATCAGAGGAAAACCAGAGAGACTCTTAAAGAACATAAGCATCCTTTATATTCTATTCCAGTTAGTTAGTTCCTTTATATCCTATTCCAGTTAGTTACAAAAATCAATGGCTTCTTCATGGTCATATATGTAAATGACCTCAGAAATACGTCCATATTTCCTTTGCCTACTTACACATAGGGGCACAAGGCTCTGATTAGGTGATCAGACACAGAACAGAGAGGGAAAAGATTAGATGGAATAGACTGTGAAATGTGCCTGAGCATTTGGAATTTATGATATGCTCTGAAAGGTTGCATGAACCTAATTATTAGCTCCAGTAACAAGAAGACTAATGATTTCAGTTACCAGGGGTTTGTTATTTAAGTGGAGACCCATAGCGTTAGTCAACAATTCACCATCAATTCCCTTCCATTTTCTGCTGGCACTTCTTGTTCATGATAACATGAAACAATTCTGATAAGGAAATATTTAACTACAGGTTACCAAGTCCCACATAAAAAAGCAAAATGTTCCTGTTTCCTTTATATGTCATTGCAGGTAAATATAACTTGAAGCTATTTATTGATAGGCTAAACTTTCAAACAAAGCTAATAGCCAGTGCAAATTATCCTCATTCACCATAGGTAGGGAAATACTAGTGTTAAGCAAGATAAGAGAGAAAACCTATGCGAGAAAATTATATTCCAGCAACAGTACTGTACTAGTCTGCTTTGCCCTGCCAATAACAGCCTGTAGGCATTATATTTCCTCAGTAAATTACTAGGGTTTTATTGAACTGCTTCCTCCTTCAGGGCATTTACTATACCTGCTGCACTTCCCAGACTTGGGACAGACAAGAACTGAATCAAGGGTCATCTAATCTGACTATAAGTCACTTTTGTTGTTATTGTTCAAGAGGATCAGTTCAGCAATAATAAAATGCTTTAGGCTGAAGAGGTTCTTTTTTTTTAAGTTTTCATTCAAAGTAAAAATAGCTTATTAGATTAAAAACAAGCAAAACCAAACTATGAAGTTAGAAGTCAAGATAAGGGTTACCCTTAGGCGGGGATGCAGGGACTGGAAGAAAGCACTTAGGAATTCTGGGACAAGTGATGCTGTTTCTTGATATGGTACTGATGACATGGGAGTTTTCACTTTGTGAAAATGGATCCAGCTGGACCCAGAATTTGTGTGTTTTGTTGTATGCATGTTACACTGATTTTTTAAAAAGTTTCAAGTAGCTTTATTGATTTGTTTGCAAAAAAGTTATATTTTACACTTATACAGTAATTATTAACAATAAGAAATTCACAAAGCTCTTTTGACAAGAAAAATGGAATAACTTGGCATATTTAAGGGGCTCTTTAGAGGGCACCTGCTAGCCTTCCATTCTAAAATCCACCTTACACTTTGTAGTTGGTCCATACACATCAGCCAGCTACCAACTCAGAGAAGTTTCCTCCGTTTCCCATAACCTTTCCAAAGTGAACGTTACTAAATTCCCCCCTCGCAAACCCTTTTCCCCTCGGCTCTCTCATTAATCTTGTCAGTGTCATCTCGTCATCATTTTCTTGTCATCATTTTGGAAACTGGAACAGCAGATTCCACAAAATGCAAAAGTTCTAAGCTTTTGTGTAGGATGCTGGGAAATGTGCAACATACTAGTATTTCTTAAATTACCTGTTTTAGCTGTGGGGGTTGAAGGTGTGGTAAAGGAGGGAGTTACTTGATTCAAATCCAGATGGCATTAATGCAAATCCAAACTTCTGAGTTTCATCAGACTTCTCAGACAACTTAGTCTAGCCATTATTTTTCCGTGTTAGAATATGCTTGTAAGACAAAATGTGCAATGTGAAATTATATACACATATATCCATACATATATATGAAATTTAAGTGAAAATAAACTTTTGGATTATTTGTAAACTGACTTGCTGTAGAGAGTGGGTTCTGCTCTAAATTATGTAGACTTATTTTCCATGAAACACCTGGATTTTTAAAAGAAGGTAAGAAACCTGATTTTTCTCCAAATTATAAAATATAAAATCAAAACACACATTAAAGGGAATGGAAGTAAGGTCTGAATTTTTCCACAAGAAGAATAGAAGAGCCATAGAACACCTACTAACCACCTTGATAAAATTCACATCCATCTTATTTCTGAGGGACAATAACTTAAAAACATGTTTTATGGAAGGTTGCCTGTATATCAGGCTTTTTACAAAGCAATGTATATGCATTCATTCATCTAACCTCAACAGCTGTTCTATGAGTTAGGAAATATTACAATTTGCATGTTACCGTTAAGGAAATTGAAGTTGGGATGCATTACGCAACCTGCCCACAGTAAGATCTGAATTTGAAAGGTAAGAATGAAGAAACAGAAGGAATAAACAAATGAAAGCCCTTCCATCCCTCAGAGGTTATGGGACAGTGAGACAGAGTGCTTAGGCATGGAAAACAGGGCCAAATCAGTGGTTGGAGGTCCTATTGTACAGTTTACAGTCGTTCCTCTTTCTCTCCATGTCCTGTCCAATATAGACCAAGGCCAAGGTCCAGAAGAGAAAGGAGTTTCTCTCACAATCTCCCAAGCTCCGTAGCTTAGATCAAGAAAGTAACTCTCCTTCCACTGTCTACCTCACCAGAATTCTTCCACAATACCCACAGTCCTTAACACCCACCTCCTACCACCAGAGCCTGCTAATAGACAAATGCAAAACAAAAGCAAAGATATGAGGTTGAATTTTTAAAATATCATTAGGTCAGTGGTTTATCTTCATGCCAAGTTCAGGAGGACAAGTATAGCCTTGATGTTCAGACCGTATACACCATGAGTTTTAAAATACTGAAATAGTCAAAAAAAAACCCCACCTACCTATCCACCCATCCACAGACCCTGGGGACTCCCAGACCTCCTCATGATCAAGCAGCAAAAACATTAATGCCTGGCCCTGGTACAACAGGGTATTTCCAGGATCTATTACGCACCTGCTGTCTGTTGTAATTGTTTAGTGCCTATGTTAAAGCTTTTGACTACCACCCTTAGAGCATCCACAGCCTCACCGTGACTTAGTAGGTGGCCAACAAATGATGCATGGCACTGCACCCTCTGGGTGACATCTTCCATTCCATATGGTGGTCAGGACAACAAGACCAGTGATTATACTGCTTTAATCACTTCAGGAACAAGAGATAATTTCTTCACATCCTAAACAGCCCCAAATTCATCATTTTTGAATGTCCTGTAACATTACCACACTTTTACACAAGCAGCAGCAAACATACAGAAAAGTTAAGTGATTGGCCTAAAGTCATGTAGCTTACCGGTGAAACAACTAAGAGGTAAACTGAGGCCTTTGATTCAAGATCTAGTTCTTTTTTGTCTTCAACACACTGTCTCACTAAAGTACAATATAAATAGCCAGATAACTTGAACTGGCTTGATTCTGTAAGGGCAAATATGAGCTGAGAAGAGTAGATGAGGGATGCCTGGGGAGGAAAAAGGCAACCCTAAGAAAGGCTGGGTCCCTTGTAGTCCACTGATCAGCATGAAGACCCAGAGAACCAAAGAGCCTGCAGTATAGCTCATTATATTCCAGATAACTTGACTCCTGAGTGCAGTCTAGGTTTTTTTTGTTTTGTTTTGTTGTTTTAAAAAAAAAAAAAAAAAAACACCTGAGATTCTACTGGCCTTCTCCTTAGTGCCTACGTCTTTCCTTCCAGGAGGGCTTCCTTGGAAACTCATTGCTGCAATGCTCAGAGGGAGCTCTTTTCAACTTCTTCTTTGGTTGGTATTTCACGAACATCCTCTCTATTACCCTCAATGCATCACCCAATCTCTCTCTCATTGGTGTTTTGATGATTTTTGTCTCCTCCACCTAGCATGTAAGGTCCACAACAGCAGGGATTTTGTCTACTTTTTCACCACCCCAAGATCCAGTCTAGGATTGGCAATAATAGGTGAGCAAGAAATACGTGTTACAGAAAGGTACATAATGAAAGTCATCTACCTGGATATATCAAAATGTGTTTTCATAGAATACTTTCATTCTCAACGTGATGTTGGCTATTTTCTCCAAAACAAGAAATTATAGAGAATTATTTAAAATACAGTTTAGAATCATCACTGTATATAAATCCAGAGCTTATGCTGAAACTCCCTTTTTAAATTCTGCAAAGTCTCTTTCTCTTCCTTCTGCCCTTCACTCTCTTTCTCAGTAAATCCGTCATCACATCACCTCTCTATTCAAGGATCTCAAAATGGGCAAGACTGTCTTATTTATTGCTGAACTGCATTTTCTTTGTCTTTTTTTTTTTTCCCCTGACACAAAGAATTTAATCTGCGTCTGAATTTATTGTTTAGATTCTATTCCATTTACAAAAACATTCAGTCCAATTAGACTGGAACAGAAAGAAGAAAAGTGTGAAGCCCATGGTAAAAAAGATGTATGTTTACATCCTTGCCTACAGCATTTAATAATTGGCATGAGCTTTCAAGGAAGCTGTGGTTCATACTCCAAGTTCCATTTGCGCTTCCAGCTGGACAAAATATAGACACAGACGCACTCAGCTAAGTAATTGGATTCACTACCTGGAATATTTAAATTGTTTTCAGACACTGGAAAATGGCTTAAGAAGATTAAAGAAAAATACCCTAGAGAATAACAGGCTATAATTTACTAGGTGGAAAATCTTTTCGGCAAGAAGAACGCCTCATTCTCCTATAATTCCTTCTGATTAAGAGATGTATTAGTCATTTGGACTTAAATTTCCTTAGAACCTGGCAACTCGGATTTATTTCGGTAGGTTTTTCTTATCGAACCTTTTGAATGACACCCAGGACATAAAATTGATGCCATAATGCTCTCCATCAGAAGATTCGCATGTTTTCAGCTGGATGACTAATTTATGTGTTTTGAAGACAACTGGGGTAAAGGGGAAGGGGAAGTCATTTGAAGTCCTGGGGTCTGGGCTGCACGTAAAGCATTAGAGACCCTGGCGCTGGGCTAGGCTCTGCCCTACCTGGCAAATGGTGCAGGTAAGTCCTGGGGCAACCCCTCAACGTGTCTATTTCAGGCAGAAGACTCCAATCAGCTCAGTTCTCAAAAGTCAGCCCTCTCCACTTGCCTGCAGGCCCGTGAGTCCTCCAGGACCCCTCAAGGGCCCCCATTCTGTTCACGCCCTCCCCAGATGTGTCCCCGCAGCCCTTTTCAGGGACCCTCACTCCGGAGCCAGGCGCTGAAGTTTGGCATCAACGACCACCTGTTGGCTGGACCGTTGTGTCCTCCGCCGCGTGGGCTCCCACAAAAGCGCTAAGAGGGTTCGCAATCACTAAGTGTTGTGGACTTCAGGCCCTTCCTTCTTGAAATCGGGCAAAAGAGGTAATAGGGGGTGCGTCCGCAGGCAGAGAGGGACGCGACTTGTTCACACCAGGCGCTTTCCAGTTGGTCTCAACTTCACACTCCCTACTTCGCGAACTTTCAGGACCTGTCACCAGGCAAAGCTTGCCCCTCCCTCTCCACTGGCCCAAAAGATTTAAGACCCTCAGGGGGCGCTTGCCAGACCCAGAAAGGATGGCAACTACTAAAGCCCGATAAAACAGGAGCGCGCGCAAAGCTTCTGCCCTTGGACATCCGCTTTGGCAGATGCCAACCTGTGCGCCCGAGGCGGCCCCTGCCCGCTCCCAGTGCGCCCATTGCATAACGCGCCCCTCGCCCCACCCCCACGACGCCCGCCCTGCCCGGTGCCCGAGCCAGCGCCCCGACTCGGGCCGCCCCAATACTTACATCATCCCACTTGACGAATTTGATGCCCTTCTTGAGGCTGTCGGACACGCACACGGGCTTGAGTTGCAAGGCGTGCACTCCGGGTTGAGCCCCGGCCATCTGGGCTCATCTGGGCTCCGGGCGGCCCGGGCGAGCGCGGCAGGGACTGGGAACCGCGCGCGGGGCGCGGGGCGCGGGCTCCTTTCTCTGCTCCTGAGGCGCTCGACTCTTCTCCCCCGCCGGCCTCCCCGGCCTCCCGGCCTCCGCACCTCCCTCCGGCGCCGCTCAGCAGGCAGAGCGCGCGGGGGCGCAGCGCCGGGCCATGCCCCAGGCGGGACGCGAGGTCGGGAACCCGCGGTGGATGAGGAGCCTCGGAAGGCGAAGAGAAGCCGAGCCGGGCAGCCGAGGCTGCCAGTCGCGGCGGATTCTGCTCCTCCGCCGCCGCCGCCTCAAAGCGCACCATTCAGCACATCCTCTATACACAGAGGGAGAGAGAGAGTGACACACGCCCGGCGCCCCCGCTCCGCGCTCTTTTCCCTCCTCCTTCCTCCTCCCCCCACCCCCTTCCCCGCCACCCTCGCTCGCTGGGTCCTTCCTTCCCCCCGCGGCTCCCAGCCCAACTTTGCACGCTGGGTCAGGCGCCAGGAAGCGGGGATGCAGCGGCACCTCCTGGCTCCTGAGCCCCATTGCAGCCAACGCCTGCCTCCCGCATTCGCTCTGAGCATGCCTGGTGCCCTGGTTGCAGGGGTGTTAGGGGTCCCCAGGAGCCTTACGCTCTTTGGGGTTTTCTTGGGAACTTGGGCTCGAGTTCCGGAGCGTCTTTGGATCCCAACCGGGTGGGAAAAGGGACCCATTCGGAGGAACCGGAGGCAACCCGCAGCTTTCAACTGTAGCTGGAGCACTCCAGCGCCGGCCACAAACCAGCTTTTTTGAGAAAAGAATTATCATTTATCAGCAGAGACGAGCGCAGCTGAGAGGCTCTTTGAGGAAACCTCGCCACGGCTGAGAGTTTGCAGCGCGCTGATCTTGAAACCTGGGCAAACGGTTACTTTGCGCTTTTGAGATAGAAAGACCACCCTAAAGAAAGCAAAGGTTTTATTTTCCAAGGAAGAAAGAGGATCCCCTCTCCCGCGCCTCTCCTTGAGTATGTAGGATGTGAAGCGGGTCGGGGAGAGTCTTACTAATAGAAACTTGCTCATTTAGGAACGTAGGTCCAGGAATGTTTGTCTTCACTCCTTCCACAAACATTTCTCAATTCAAGCACGGGAGGGAGGGAAGAAGGGAAAGAGGGGAACCAGAATGGATAAAATTTTAAAGACTGATAATACCAAATGCTTGAAAGGATGTGGAGCAACTGGAACTCTCGTTCATTGCTGGAGGGAATATAAAATAGTAAAGCCACTTTGGAGAACAGTTTCTAATAAAGTAAGATATTTACTTATCATACAACCTAGAAATTCCACTCCTAGGTATTTGTGCAAGAGAAATTAAAATGCAAGTCCACAGGGATTTGTAAAGTGATGTGAATAACTTTCTTCTTAGTAGCCCACATATGTCAATCAACGGGTGAATGGATAAACAAACTGTGGTATGCCCAAACATTGGAATACTATTCCACAATAAAAATGAGTGGGCATGCAAGGGCAGGGATGAATCGCGACTTTAAGCTTAGTAAAAGAAGCCGGACACGAGCATGATTCCATGTGTAGCAACTACAGAACAGGCAACATATTCTATGTTGACAGAAAGCTTGCCTGTGGCCAGGGATAGGTAGAGATGGACAGGGAAGGGCTACCAGCACCTGTTGAACATGTCGGAAATGTTCTATATCACGTGTGTATATTTATCAAAACCTGTACGTTCTGTAAGTATGCCTAAATTGAGTGCAGTTTGTTTTAAGTAAATTATATCTCAAACAGGTTGATTTTTTAAAAGAAGAAAGACCATGAAGAGAGAAAAATGGAGAGAAACACTACTTTCTCTTAATTCTTCATTCTCCCTGTTCTCTGCCCTCAGGACTCCAAGGCCCAATGTTTAAGAACTCAGTCAAAAGATTACCAAAATCCAATACAGAAAATTGCTATTAAATATTTCAATGCATTTAAAATATACTTATTGGTAGCCAGCTGTATACTAGCCACTATTGTAATCACCATGGATAACCTGGTGAACAAGACCCATGATTCCTGCTCATTTGGGGGTCTTGCCTTGTGCTTGGAAGCCACTTGCTACAAAGAATTTCATGAAAAACTGACTTGTTTCATTTTGATCACATGTCCCTAAACTAAAACCTGAATAGTCCACAGTCCCTCTAGCCAGCAGCCTTGGTTTGCTAATTACCTCACAGAAGGTACCAGTCACCTTCTCACATCCATTTTCTCTACTTCAGAGTACTGCAATGAAACTCTTCTTCCGGGGCTCCAGGACTTCTCAATTGTCCTTACAACTGATCATATCAAATTTTTTTCCTTTCCCTTCCTTTCCTTTCCTTTTTTCCTTCCATCTCTTTGTTATTTACTGGGCAAATAGTTTTTACCTATCACAGTGGCTTAGGAAGGCAAGACAAGGCTGCGCTCACTAGAAGAGGAGATAGGAGAGTTAAAATGAGCTCTAAGCAAAATAAGAAAGTAGACTGAGCCTCCTGTGGTAGCTTATTGCATCATAGTTCCCTGCTCCCTGCTCCTTCCTGTGTCCACAAATTTTTCTTTGTGACCTTACAGTTTTTACTAGACACCCTGTTTATTTATCAATCCCATTGATGTTGGGCAATGTGACTTGCTTTGGCCAATGGGATGTCTGAAGATGTGATATGAGCAAAGGCTCAAAATATGCTTTGAGGTTGGGCTTTCCCTCTTGGGTTTCTTATCATTTCCATGAGATAAACATGCCTCAGGGAGCCTCTGATCTAAGGAGACAATCAGGACAGACCTAAGCCCCATTTACAGCTTGGAAACAAGTCCAATAGAAACCATCCTAGATCTCCCAGACTCAGCCAACCTGCAGACTCATGAACATGATAATAAATGTTCATTGTTGAATGGCACTGAGTTGGGAGTCATGTGGTAACCACCATTATTAGCAATGGATAGTTGAGTATTTCATCAAGCATCCCTGATTCCTCCCAGCTGTTGCTGTGAACGTGGATGTAAAAAGGAGAGAACGCTGTAGAAATCTGAACAGGATTTGTCTTCAAGACAAACATGGGCTGCAAGAGTTTCTTCAGCCAGCAAAATGACGCAGCTTGTTAAAGGAGAACTACAGGATAAATCCCTTCAACACGTAGCATGAGTCTTGAAGCAGCATGGTTTAACTCCCTCATTTTCCACACCTTTTGTTCAGTATACAAGATAGAAATGTTTTTTAAGTGTGGAGATTTTTGCTATGCAAAGGGATCTGTAAGAAATCCAAAATTGTGTGAGCCAGGCCTGTGATCCATCAAGTTCGGTGCTGCGTACTGTTTTTTGAAACAATAGGAAGGGTCTGTTTTTTGTGAGAGCCAGAATTGCCCTCTGGGAATGTCAGCCTCAGGGAGCTGGCAAAGCTAATCTTTATTGAGCACTCACTGTGGGTCAGAGTACCAAGCTAAGCACTTCCCAGACACTCAAAAACATAACCCTTCCTATTCAACACCACTCTCCACCCTCTTTTTCTTGTAAGCAAACCCCTACTTAATTTGGGTGGCAGTCATGTTTAAGAAAGGGTGCCCTCTCTCTTTCCAAGGAAAAAACTTTGGCCTAAACTAATGACAATCATTCCATTCCCCTTTGTCTGTAACTGGTTTAGGCTCAGTTCTGACTAATGTCTTCAGGGAAATTCTCTTTCTCTGTCTCATATTGTTATGTAAAGAGGACACTAACAAGAAAGATGCAAAGAGACCTCATCCTTCACGAGCTTTTTAAACCCTTTAAATTTTCTCTAGACTTTTTAATGAGTGAGATAATAAATCTCTTTATTATTTAAGCTTTATTGTTAGTCTCAGCTGATCTGGTAGATAATATTATTGTATCCTATTTTACTGATTTATATACTAAGGCTTGGAGAATGAATTAACCTCCTCCAGTTACAAAATTCGGAATTGAGATCGAGACCTAGGAAGTCTGACTTTAGAACCTTGACTCTTAACTACCATGGTAGATACTTCTAGAACTTACAAGGCAGATATGAGTAGATTCTCTCTCCTTTTAACTACAGTGTAATATAAATAGTCCTAATTTCCCTAGAAACTAGATTGTGGTATGTACTCCAGTCTCTTGTCAGCTCATAACTCACTTGAGGCCTGCCACAGTGGGAAGGACAGTGTTTTGATTTGAATAGACATATCTTTTAACAACCAGTTCTACCAATTACTAGGTATGTGACTCTGGGAAAGTCTCTTATCTCTTCTGAAACACAATATCCTAATATGTAAATGGAGAAATAATAATAATGTCAAAGCTTTTTATGTCACATACCCTTCTAAGGGTTTTACATTTTTAATGCATTCACTGTCATATTAACCGCTATGAGCTGGGTTACTATTATCTCCACTTTATACCTGAGAAATCTGAGTCAGAGACGTGTAAAGTAGTTGTTCAACATTTTCCAGCTAGTAAGTGAATGAACCAGAATTTAAACCAGGCAGTTTGACCCCAGAGCCTGCATATTTAACCACCACACTAAGCTGTCTTAAAGAGGTATTGCAAAGATTAAATGAAATCATACATCTAAGTCCCTGTCACAGTGGTAATCAATAGTAGTTAACACGCACATGGTTATTCTAAAATTCTACTATATTCCCTTTCTATGCCCTAGAATAACTCGTTTAGTCTTAAAAGACAGCATTCTAATTCTGTGGTCTGTGACTGAGTAAACTTCTTTTGGCTGCATTGATTCTATAAACTTTAATCATACTCATTTTCATCTCTCACCTTCTAGAATTGAAAAGCTCTTTTCCATCATGAAAAAAATGAGTTCTAATTGCATCTAAGAATCAGGGCTCCTTTAACTCACCTTTTTTTTTTTTTTTTTTTTTTTTTTTTTGAGACGGAGTCTTGCTGTGTCACCTAGGCTGGAGTGCAATGGCCAGATCTCGGCTCACTGCAAGCTCCGCCTCCCGGGTTCACGCCATTCTCCTGCCTCAGCCTCCCGAGTAGCTGGGACTACAGGCACCCGCCACCTCGCCCGGCTAGTTTTTTTTTTTTTTTGTATTTTTTATTAGAGACGGGGTTTCACCGTGTTAGCCAGGATGGTCTCTATCTCCTGACCTCGTGATCCGCCCGTCTCGGCCTCCCAAAGTGCTGGGATTACAGGCTTGAGCCACCGCGCCCGGCCGAACTCACCTTTTTTGAAATAAGAGAGATATGGAGAAAAACTACCCAGAACCAGCTTTATAATAACCACATCTGGGTTACAGTCAGTAGTCTTTGTCAGGTCAAACCCTCCCATGTGTGCTGATCCATGCTCTTCCCTGCCTGACTGGCCAGAATGAAGGTGATCCCCGTGGTGACCTTGGAAGCCACGCACTGAAGAAGGCAGAGCTTCTGTTAGTTTGAGTCCCTGATTAACTCCATGGAGAAAGGTCACTCTGATGACTTGTTCACCTGCCCAGTACAATTATGTGAACAAGAGGCACACTTATAAAGGATTAGAGCCAAGAATTAAATGCCATTGGCATCATTATTTTCATTACATTTCATGTTAATATAAGAGATAAGGCTTACACCTCCTGAATGGTAAATAAGAAAATGCATCATGATGAAATTGCCAGCTTCTGACTCAGTGAGTTCTGTTATCAAATAAAACACTGACATAGGCAGAGACTCAAAGGAAGACAACTTAAAATTATCACCCACACATGGAGAAGAACATCTTTCTTAGAAGCTCTTATTAGAACCCTTTCTTGATAGCACAATACGTTTCTCTAAATTCTATCACACAAAAGAAAAAAGCCTTCAGATTGCTTTAGTTATATTACAAAACTGGTGAGTTTTTTTTTTTTTTTAATACTTGAAAAACAAGACAAATGACCTTCTGTTCATTTAAGCTCTATTTTATGCTTCATATAAAGCAAAGGCTTTCATTGAAATCTGGCTGATCGCCTCAAACGCAATTTCAAAAAAAGAATTTGGAAGCTCAAATCCAAAAATGTTTAAGGAGAGACACTCTCAGCACAATCCAGATATCACAGAAAATGCAGGTGTTTGCGGAGAAGACTGCAGAAACAATGCCTCAGGATGGGAAGAAGCACCCACCTCACCCTATTTCCTTCTCCGTCATGTCTGGGCCCTCAGACATAGTGACTGAGACATGCCAGTGTAAATATATAATCTTCATGAGTCAGTTTATCTTCCAGATATGTATCTTCCCTGTTCTGTAAAAATAAACATCAGCATACCCCCAATTCTCTCTCACTTCAAATAAAACCACTGAGCTTTAGGTCTCTAATGGTATCTATTGTTGTAAGCAACAGGTTTTAAAGGAAATTTCATTTTATTTTCACTTCGGGGCATTATAAACAGGTTTGCATTTTTAAAAACATCTTTTTTGCCTTTCAATTGGTTCGGGGTAAAAATCCTCTTCCAAATTTTGCTGGAGTTAAATTCTTCACTTCAGTACCTCCCTTTTGTATTCAAAGACTTCAACCACCATTACTGATACAGTGACAACTATAAAATAATCACCTTTTCACATTTTTCTAGAAATTTTAACAAAGAACAACATGATTTTGCTTCATCAGGACTTCTCTTTCTGGCATTCCCTCATTTCACTGTAGTTGCACCACCTTAGGAAACTAAAAGTAAACTCTTTGACTTTTTTATTGGTTATAACTATTCCTATTATTCTTTAGCATACAAAGGAGGGGGTAAAGTCACTTTTCAAAGGAGCTGTGTTAGAGATTTCTAGTTGCCATCCAATATCTATTTTCCTAGTGTCCATTAGTAGCAGGACTCCCAATTTATTTGAAGTCACAATGTGTTTTGTTCACCTTCCCCCTTCCTCCTTCCTGTGGCCTGGAATGGCCACTCAAGGGCTGAAGCTCCAGCTAGGAGGTGACCTTGAGCATGAAAGCCAGGAGCTAGACTAGTAGAGAAGAAAGAAATCCTTGGGTCTCCCAACCACCACACCATCCTGGATCATCTAGATTTTAAATGACAGAAAAAAAGTTCCTAGCTTGTTTAAACCCCTGTAATTTAGCGGTTTTCGTCCTACGCAGCCACAACCCTCACTAATACAGCAGCAAATACCTAACACTGGCAGCTTCTAGTGCTATTGCTTTGTTCCACATCAGTTCTTCACTTGCCTTTCTAAGCTCTGCGCCAGCAGGTTGGGAAAAATGTCTTTTTTTTTTCAAGTATTTCCCCAAGGTTCTGTTCCTGAATGAATTGCTGGTTCTCATTCATTCCTCCAAAATTTGAAATAATTTTGCCCTGCCTGGATCAGTATAGAAATATTGGTTTTTACGGAGAATAATTGTACACAAAGTATTTGCAAAGGTACGTAACAAAGGAACTTGCATAGTGATGCATTTTATTTAAAAATTAGTCCCAATGCTATTGTAGCAGCTACATGATTAAAGTAGGTGTCACCATGAATGTCAATCTGTGGTGATTTACAGATACTCTATTATGAAGTTTAGCTTTTTCTCACTTGAATACCCATCTTTTATGCTAATGTTGATATTATAATATGCTAGGGAATTGATGAACAAGGCTTTGGACAATTTCATTCTTCATTTAACTAAATAGCCTGACTCAAAAGAAATTTATTCCAGGTTCTCTCAGACTGTGAAAACCGAAATAAATAAATAATCCTACATCATTGTTGACCTAGTTTTGTAATGCCAAACTGAATCATACAGATAAGGAATAATGTTGAGCTGGGATATTTTTTGCATTCACAAAAAGAGGTTCTAGGTTAGCAGTTTAAGGCACTAAAGTTTTGAATCAACTGAATTGAATTCAAATTGCACCTATGTATGTTGGGTAAATCCAGATAACTTTTAAATGTATATACATTTCCTTACTCTACCTTATGGCCATTGGTACCTATTAAATATCAAATGCACATACGCAAACATCTACAAAGAGCAGGAAAGTACAGCTAAGCCAAGCAACAGATGGCAATGGTTATATTACACATAGGGAAAAGAAAAAAAACTTGGAAAATGATTAAATTAAAATTATAGTAAAAAATTTAAATCATCAAGATGAAGATGCATAAAACACCCCTTTTTCTTGTCTATAGACAAAAATAATTGAAAACACTTAAAAAGCAAATAGTCCCCTTTTTTTAGAGTGGTAAAGGAAAATTAAGTTGCAAATAAAGACAATGAAGAGAACCTCCCCCTTCCCTAACAGATTCTATTCTGTGATTTGAGCTATATTGCCACTGCATCTTCCAAAGAGTAAGACAGAGTAGGATTTGTAATTATCCTACAGTCTAATTCTAACCTTACCAAGTGAAGTTTATAATGCTATCTCCTGTTACCTTTTCAAATTAAAGCATTAGAATATAATCTTAAGTTGTATGGCAGGATGGACAAACATTTTCAGCAAAAGTCAGAGAGGAAATATTTTAGGCTTTGTGGGCCATGTGATCTCCATCATTACTACCCAACTCTCCCAACTGTACCATTGTAGACTAAAAACAGCCATAGACAATCTGTAAATGAAAGAGTGTGTCTGTGTTCCAATAAAACTTTATTTACAAAAACAGGTAGCAGGCTGGATTTGGCCCATGGGCAATAGTTTGCCAATCCTTACAAGAAGTAATTTCAAGGTTTCTTGAAACTTTCACAGTCTACCCTAAAATAATTGAGCATTTACTGCTTTATAAATGTCTCATTTCTTTATTTCTTTGTTGTATATAATATGTAGCTTTAGTTAATTCCACTATTATACTATAAACAAGTAAACCCATAAACTACAGCAGATCTGAAGCAGAATATGTTTTATATATTGAAGATAGGCAACAGACCAAACTAGGTAAAGATAAGTGAATATAAGATTTTTGGCCCATAACAACCATGTAGCAACAAAAATAGCCTGCAACAGCAAATTCTCACACACACACTCTAAGGGAATCATCTTGCAAAATACATGTTACCCATAAAATAATATTTGGGGCATCCAATTTATGACTACACAAATCAATCTCTGAAAATATTTGAGAAATTCAGTTAATAGCACTTCTCACTAGCTTTATTTGTAAATGTAAAACTGCACCAAGCATATATAGATAATAGCCTAGCTCTCATTAAATAGAGCTAAGACCTGTTCCCTAGGATTTCCCTACACATTTCCAAGGGTAGTATAGTTACCCAAAATATGCGGAGTTCCTGCTATGTGATAGAAAATCTAATGGAATCCATTATTAGATTTCTGCCTTCTGTGCCAACATATGAAATTTGGCGATGTAATAAATGAGCAGCTTATGGTATCATTTAGTGCCTTGTTACTCAATGTGTGGTCCATAGACCAGCAGCATCAACATTGCTTGGCACTTCTTAGAAATACAGAATCTTGGACCCCACTCCAATCCTACTGTATTAGAGGGTACCTTTGGTACCAGAAGCCCAGGGGATTGTGTACAGATTGGAGTTATGAAGCACCTGTGGGATCTATTAGTGCCACAGTCAGGTAAGTGATTCTCTAGTGTCCTGGCATCCTAGTTCCAACTTCCTTAGGAACTAATTTCTTATCAAAGAATTGCAGAAAATTTGACTATTTTATCATACATAAAATAATCAGTGTCTTCTAGGCATGTATATCAAGCCTCACTTCCCAAGATGTTCATGCTTTACAGAATAGCTGACACTAACTCTGTTTACTGGAGTAACATGCTGAGCTTTGATGGGCTATTGAGGTCAGGCAAAAATATCTATGTTGATACCACATTGCATGGGAAACATACCAATGACTTAGTTACTCATGTTAGAATAGCGTTTTATGTGCTGTGGTGGAAATTCAGATTGAACCACATGAGAAAGCTAACACACTGCCTAATTTCTATACTCAGAGAGTTAATTTATCTGAATGCCTTCCCTCGTTTTTATGCCTGAACGTTGAGAGAATTGATTTTTTGGCCTCATAGTACAATGACCAGTGCTACTTAGAAAAATGGCACTACAGGATTGTAAGTTGATAATACTTGATATTTGAATTTTAAACAGGAGATTAACTGTTTATGTAATTATTTGTCTCCTTTATACATATTTAATTTTTTATCTTTCATTTAGTTGAAGGCTTTTGTATATTTTAATGAGATCAGTTATTATTTTGGCCTAGTTTTGGAAGCATACATATGCATGCTTTCAAATATATATATATACACACACACTTATATGTGTATATATATATTTAGTAATAAAATATATACTACATTTTCACTCTGTTTTTTATTCCAGGGGAAGGATGCAGAGGATAATGTTGGCCACTGCTTTCCTGCTGTCAAGACTTAGCTGTAAAGTTGTTTAACAGGTTTGGATTCTCATGTACAATAGAATCTACAGATAAAGGTTAGACAAGCACTGCCATACTCACAGAAAAAAAAATGTTTTACATCTAGAAAATAGTTGCTTTGTATGATGATGATGTCAATTTGTGTGCAAACACACGTGTGTGTGCCTATATGTCAATATGTTCATGTTTTAAAATGCCATCAAATTGTTTATTTGGAAAAATATTTGTCTTTATTTTTCAAAACACTGAACTAATAAGAGTAATGTCATAGATGCATTTTTTCCAACGTTTAGGCTTTATTTCCATCAAATTATACCAACAACTTTTAAAAATCAAATAAATCTACAAAGATACTTGGGAATAGAAGCAGCTGCTTTTCCTACATCTACACAACTTCCCTCTCTTCAGATGTAAGTACTTTTAATTATTCTAGCTGATTCTTTGGCATTTAGCCACATATTGCAAAATGATTCAATGCTGGTTACTGATTTGCTCTGTTCATTATCTGTTGCCTTCTCAGTATAGAATATGAGAAATTTCTTTTTTCACCATCCTCTCCCCTCTTTCTCCTGACCTTATAGTAGACTTGGAACCAACCCAAATGTCCATCAATGATAGATTGAATAACTTGGTTATTAACAAGGCCAGGCAACAAAATATTATTGTAATTGATCTAAATTCCTCTTTAGAATTCCATGTTTAAATGAAGAAATTGTCTACAGCTGCAGAAGCAGAGAATTGTAAGTACTCCTCCCCACCACATACTATTTTGGTGTTTACAGATACGAGTAAATGTGCTATACAACTACCCTTTGTATTAGGGGCCATGTTTCCAAATATGAGTAGGTAAATGTAACTTTCCTTCCTTTAAAAATATAAGCAAGTAAGACAAAAATTGAAAATGACATAACTGTATTCTGTAAATTAAATTGAATATGTAAAATAAATAGCAACTTAATTCTCCTGTGATAAGGATGGCTGAGAAGGGGATCATACCACCAGTTATTGCATCTGATTTGTTTGCTAAAGTGGCACAAATGGGATGTTTCAGATATTAGAAAATGTATGTCAGCCAAACTTGTACATTCATAAAAATAGTTGGCAAGTCTTATAGATCCCTCTAAGTACAAATTTGGCTTGCTCTACACAGCCTGCCGGTTGTGGGGGCATGCTGCTGCAGCAATGTCCAAATTTCTGAAGCTTTCCAGATGTTTATAAGCCTTCAACTTCTGCTCGTAAGGAAATTCAAGTAGAGCAGTATGGTGGACTGAATGCAAAACTGGCCCTAATTCTCCTCCTTTCCCTGTATCTACACCTTTTGCAATGTAATTTTGCACCTACTCCCATTCAGCAGTCGAGTCTTTTTGCCTTCTTCTTTAATCTGGGCTGGTCTTGTAACTGATTTGTTCAGAAGGATGGTGCCAAAGTGAAATCGGTCAATTCTGAGCCTAAGCCTCAACCACGCCCAGGGACCATAAGGATATAAGCCCTAGCGAGCCTGCTGGAGAGATGTAAGAAACCAGTGGAGAGGCCGGGCGCGGTGGCTAAAGCCTGTAATCCCAGCACTTTGGGAGGCCGAGGCGGGCGGATCACAAGGTCAGGAGATCGAGACCACAGTGAAACCCCGTCTCTACTAAAAATACAAAAAAAAATTAGCCGGGCGCGGTGGCGGGCGCCTGTAGTCCCAGCTACTCAGGAGGCTGAGGCAGGAGAATGGCGGGAACCCGGGAGGCGGAGCTTGCAGTGAGCGGAGATCGCGCCACTGCACTCCAGCCTGGGCAACAGCGTGAGACTCCGTCTCAAAAAAAAAAAAAAAGAAAGAAAAAAGAAACCAGTGGAGAAAAGCTTAGTCATTTCAGCTGAGCCAATCTAGACCAGCTTTAAGGCCAGCCCACTCCCAAATATGTGAGAGAGCCCAGCCAAGTTCAAGGGAGCTGCCTTTCCACCCCGCATCTGACTGCAGATGTGTGAGTGTGTTCAGCCAATACCAAAAGACTGGTCCAGCTGACCCATGTACTCATTAGCAGTAATAAATGTCTGTTGTCTTAAACCACTGAGTTTTGGGGTGGTTATACGCAGCAGTGTAATAGCAACAGATAAATGATATACATATGGATATCACTAACTATTAAACCAAAATCTCACTGAACCTATAAAAGACTTTTTTGTTTGTCTTCAGTTAGTTCTTTGTGTTCTTTCTCTTTGCAAATCCAGAGTTTGCTCCTACTTTACCAAAGTTATTCAGGTCATGACTTTCATATGTTCTTTGTTGAAATCCTGAAACCTTCCATTTTTATAGACTGAGATCCTGACTCTAATATTACTCAAGGGTAACAAACACTATTTATGTAACGTGAAAACACATTGACGTATCACCTACAGTAACTTCATGAGCAAATTTCATTTTTATGACTTGATTTTTTTTTAAGTATTTATTCTTTTCTTTCAGTTTCTGAGAAAATTCTGGAGGTAAATATTCTCATCATACCTATTTCTTACATAGGAAATCTGAATCTTAACAGTAAGTGACTTTTCCATTTTCATGCAACTTTTCATAAAATAAAAGACCTTTCCTTTAGTCTAGTTAAGACATACCTTATGAGTCCCATGCACTATTCAGCAGAAAACAAAAGACAAATGTACATGTTTTCAGATACTTAGTATTAATATTTATATTTGATAACAGTATGCTATGTGGTTATACTATCTCATAATTTGGTGGCACTTGTGAGATTTCAAAACCCTGAGGATGTAGGAAGGGAAGTTAAATGTCTCTTTCCATAGAAGGAAATACCAAAGTTTAGAGGGGCTAATGAAGTCACCAGGATCATACAATGATGGAACCAGATATGGTTGTATGTTCCATACAATGATGGAACCAGTTTTTAGACACAAATACCAGAAGCCTGAGTCTGCCCCTTTACTTGAAAGAGATTTATTCAGGTCATTTCCTTAATATTCTATGTATACAAGTTGCACACTAATGTAGCTGAGATCATCATAGCCGAAGAGGAAAAGTCATGCCAAATAAGTTAAAGGGAAGTCTACTGCTGGCTTAACTTGAGTGAGCAGTGTTAAGACTTTGCAAGTTAGGACTCACTGTGATACACTACACAGAAGAATCTATTCATAAAGAAATAGACCAAACTGATTCATTGGCTTCTATTGTGTGTGTTGTTGGAGTTCATAGTCAGAACAATCTTTGAATCAGTATTTTGTTCTCTCAAAAAGGAGGGGTAAGTGCACTGTCACATTCAATTAATGAAGAATATGCTTTGATACTAGCAGTGTGACTAGATCGAGCCTGTACTTATTGTACATAGAGTATGCTAGTTGCTCTCTGGAAGGTCTTGGACACAAAATTACAGCCTGAAACCCTCTGCAACACAGGATTGTAGCCACAACAGACAGCTGCACACCATGAAAGTGGGAAGTTAAACCATGGACCCCATCTGGTTACACTTCTTAGCAAGAACAAGTTACTCTTCCAAAGGTTGGCAGCAGCCTAGTTAGCACACCAGGTCCTTCCAAGTACATCAGCTTCCTCAGTCTCCAATCAAGCGTAGGCCAAGCAGTCAAGTTAATTTTTACTTCTATCACTAAGGGTTGGGGTAGCAAATTCTCCATGTTGAAGGTCTTCTGTTGACCCTGTCCTTCTCTACCCTGCTATCTGCCCTGGCATTTGGGATACTAAGCTGAATGAATATCTCAAGGTGCCAGGGGTACCTTGCTCTCTGTCTTCTGGTGGCTTCAGCCAAAGGGTACATCAGGATGAGATGGGAGGAAGGAAGGAGCGTGAAGTCAGAGTATTCTCCTGGCTCCCTGCCAGCGGGATCTCAGTAAATTTGCTGATCCCATCTATTGTCAAGCTCCAGTCAAATTGCCCTCACAGCTCTCTCCACAGGTTCTAGGAGCCACTTCATTTTACTTCTTCAGGTTTAGGAGTGGTAGTAGCTCCCTGATGTTATTACGTGGCTCAGCCAGGGTCCTGCATCCCTTGTTTATTGCTCTAACCCTTGTAATAGTCCTTTTATCGACCTTCATCAATCAACCAGCTTGAATGGTTCATCTGCTTCCTGCCAAGACCCATGAGTCACACTCCATTGGATGGCATCTCACTAGACCCACTCCAGGCTTCTCTGTTCACTTATTTAAAAGCAGGTGTGATGTGTTGATTGCATTTCAAAGAGCAATCTACACACTGTATTGAAAAGCACAAGAACTTGGTTTTCATTCCTGCCATACGTGACTTAGCTTTGCGACCACAGACAACTAAATTCTATTTTGAAAACTTTTTTTGGGAAAAATCAACTGATCTATGCTAGGCACTGGCTAGGACCTGGAAATAAAAAAAAAAAATGTAATACAAGATATTCACCTTCATCTAGCTCCTAATCTTAACAGGTGAGATAGAGATAAAAGCAAAGATATCTTGTACAATATGATAAAAGCTATGTGGTGGTGTGTATAAATGTTATATTTACTCACAGCGACCTTCAGTTTTCCTGCCAATTTTCATGAAATGAGATACTCAGTGATTAGATGATACAGGTGAAAATATTTTGAAATATTTAAGAGTATTTAACAGTAAAGTTATTACTAGTAGAAGTATTACTATCATGTTATGTTATTATGTTATTTGCTTTACTCCTTACTGATTTAAAATGAATTAATTATAGTGTTTGTTTCTGAAAGTATCAGCAACTTAGACATTATTGTCCTCCAGGAAAAATTTCGTTTATCATGGGTTTATGGAAATAAAAATGAATACCTTGAACATCTAATTATATAAATTTAATCTCATATTCAGCAAGCAGTATTTGTGATAGACTACATAGTCATGAAGTTAGTGGAATCTTGATGATTCTATTGAACAATAAATAACTTCCCAGATAGGAGTTTGAAGATCCTGTATACTGCTTTTATCAGTTGAAATAGTAATTAATAAAACAGTTAATTGGTTGTATTCAAGTAGCTATCCCTGAAGATAACCTCTTCTGTATCCTTATCTAGATTACAGCTAAAGATATCTGATCAAAAAATAAGAATTGTTTTCAACTCTTAAAATGTACAAAGATTAAGTCTGATGCACAGTTTTTGCCTACCCTTTCTTAAAGTAATAAAAATACTCTTCGTTTTGGAAAACTTAATCTATGTAGTTTAGCAGGGATTGTTCATCACTTACCTCTTTCTACCTTGTGAATGTGAGACCCAGGTCTGAAAAAGCAGAGAATCTCAAACACTTGGCCACAAGGTTTGGCTTAAGATTAGTCATGTGACTTAAGCTGGGCCAATCAGGATCTGCATTGAAACTATTCTGTTGCAACTAACAAAAAAAACTCCCATATAACCCTGAAGTTAGCACACTGACAGATGAAAATCTTATGCTATTGGTAGCCAACCTGCCAACCACGAGGAGAGCTTATCCAAAAGACAGACAGTGAAATACACGATTCAGACATACACGAAGACATATATACCCATGGACTTTTCTAGTACATCAGTGGGGAATGAAATAATTCTTTCTTTGCTTAAGCAAATTTTATTTAAGTATCTAGCACTGACAAGTCTTGATTATTGCATATTGACATCTAATTTAAAATGAAAAAGACTAAATAAATTAGAAATTTAAATTTATTTATTTATTTATTTTTTTTTTTTTTTTTTTTTTTTTTTTTTTTGAGACGGAGTCTCGCTCTGTCGCCCAGGCTGGAGTGCAGTGGCCGGATCTCAGCTCACTGCAAGCTCCGCCTCCCGGGTTCGGGCCATTCTCCTGTCTCAGCCTCCTGAGTAGCTGGGACTACAGGCGTCCGCCACCTCGCCCGGCTAGTTTTTTTTTTTGTATTTTTTAGTAGAGACGGGGTTTCACCGTGTTAGCCAGGATGGTCTCGATCTCCTGACCTAGTGATCCGCCCGTCTCGGCCTCCCAAAGTGCTGGGATTACAGGCTTGAGCCGCCGCGCCCGGCCAGAAATTTAAATTTAAATTCACCTTTTCTCTTAAGAAAATGTAAGGAAAAATGAACTTTGAACCATTCTAATCATAATTTTCAGAGTAGTATTAAATAATTTTGCAACTGTAACAAAATAGGAAGCTATGATTAAGAAACAATTCAAGAAAAATAAAGAGTTTATGTACCTAGAATTACTGAATAAGTTTAATTGAAGAGTTAGAAGTAAAACAAATAATTTCATTTCCTAGGACAAAAAGTTATTCATTCATTCAACAAATATTAATGAAATACCTACTACGTGCCTTGTTCTGGTACCATGTACTAGGGGCTTGGGTTATACAAATGAACAACACAGACGCAGAATCACATCCTTGCAGAACTGACCTACTAGCTGCACGAGACAGGCAATAAACACAAACATAATGAACAAATGAAAATCAGAATATGGCAGGCAACAAATAAACATGCAGGGAAATGGATATGGGAGATACTGGGGAAGGAGGCAGATTTTGGAATTAAATGGCACTATCATGTCAGCATCATTGTGACATTAAGATACAATCAAAGACTTGAGAGAAACAAGGGAGTGGGATCAAAAGGGTATACAGGGGAAATAGAGTTCCAGGGAGAGGGAACACCCTGTGCAGAATTTATCTATAAGGCAGTGGTGTGCTGGGGCACTGGAGAAAGAGCAAAGACGCTGTATAGCTAGAGTGGAATTAGTGAGGGTGGGAGTAGTGGAAAGTGGAGCCAGAGAGGTTCCAGAGGCAATCATGAAGGGTTTTATAGGTGAATGCAAAGACTTTGGTTTTGGTTCTCAGAAAAATAGGGAGGAACAGGAATTGCACGAAGAATGTTCTAATCTGACTTATGTTAAACCTGGCTCGCTCTGTTGCTATTGTGTCAGGAAGACACCATGAGATGCCCAAACTAATAGCACAAATATAAAGGAAGATAAAAGAGAAAAATGATTTTCTCTTTTTAGAAAAATGATTTCTCTTTTCTCAAGGGTCGGTTGAGGAGGGACAACATTTACATAATAAAAGACTCAGAAAGACAACACAGAAATTGGGGGTGGGAAACTTAGAACTGGTAGAAATAACCACAGAAATTATACCAACAATTTTCCATTGCCAAATTAAAATATATGTTGTCTTCCCAAAAGGCTCACTGCTCACTGAAATCTGGATAAACTGCAAGAGATTCATATCTGAAATCAATAAAAAAAATGAGTGTGTTGTGTTTTTCTCCCAAGATGGTGGACTTGAGACTTGTACCGTGCCTCAGCCGCTTGCAAAAGGCAAGGTCGTGCATATAGATCAACTCTGTGAGCTTTAATTCAAGAAGGAAAATGAAATCCACTGGCATTGTGAGGGACACCCCAGATCAAGGGAGGAGAATGCTAGCAAACAGCTCCCATGATGGCATCTGGCTAGTAAAAGTGAGTAAAGCTTCAGTGTGTGAGAAAGGCAGAGAACTTTCCACTGAAACTCACCTTTCCACTGGGGACCATGCAACCCAGGCTAAGGGAGAACACTTTATTTCTCCCAAGCCCTGGAGCTGACTTGGGGAGAGGCTCGGAGATGCTGTGAGGGAAAGACAGTGGTAAAAGCTGCAGATATTTTCCTAGACCCAAGACCAAGAGCAGAATGCACCAGTACTGAGGGAGAATCCAGTGAGCAACCACCAAGTGCACAGAGAAGTGTCCAGGCATAGAGCTGGAAAACATTCTTGGCTCCAAATTCTCTGCATACGGATGGGGAGTGGCATAAACTCCTAATCCCAAAGAGTGGGTGCTCCAGATGCCTGGAGATGTTCCTGGGCATGGAGCAGAGAGGGTCCTACTGCACCACAATCTATGTCCATGAAGCCTGAGACAACTTAGGCTGTTGATCCAGGTAAGCAGGTGCTCTGAATGACTGGAGATCTCCCTGGGTATGTAGCAAAGAGGGGTCCTCTGCATCAGAATCTCTACACAGAAGGGGTGACTCAGGCTGCTGAACCAGGCAAGCAGGTACTCTGAATGTCTAAAGAGCTTCCTGGGCATGGATCAGCAATGACCCTGCTGCACCACGATCTATGTCCAGGAAGGCTGGGGCAACTCAGGCTGCTGGTCCAGCCAAGTGGGTGTCCAAATGCCTGGATTTCTGCCTGTAGGTGGAGTGAAGAGGGTCCTGCTGTACCAAAGTCTCAGGGCAATAGCCTAGAGCATCAGAAATGGCACACACAGACTAGCTCCAGGTCACCAAGGTGGCCCTGGATGCAAGTCTCACCACCCAGGAGAAAGTACAGCTGTAGCAGTTCTTCTCCCCCTCCAGGCTTCTGACGGGGGAGAACACAATTCCAGTGCCTACCGGGACATGTTCCACAGTTCCAGCTGTGCAGACCCCTACCCTGTTCTAGAGCAAGTGCTCCAATCTCTGGCCCAAGACTAAAATCCTTGCATAGCCGCACTGCCAGATCACCAAGAAATGGCTGACTTTGTATGCACCTGGATTAAACCGCTCCTGTAGTCAAACTGCACAGCTCAAAATAAAACCTGCCAAAAGAAGCATATAGGGCTACAGATGCAGTGCCAAAAGACCCCACCCAGCATTCCCTACAGCTGCATCCCCTATGGGAGGTACAGGAGGGAATGGAAAAGAAAAAAAAAAACAACAACAATATTACCGGTAAAGAAATACAAACGAAAAAAATCCTACCCACATGAAAATAATTACAACAATTAGCAGTGCCAGCATATCCAGATGAGAAGGAACCAGCACAAGAATTTTGGCACCATGAAAAATATGAATGTAGTGACACCACAAAAGGATCACCCTAAATCTCCAGCAAAAGTCTCTAACCAAAATGAAAACTCAGAAGTGACCGATAAATAATTCAAAGTATGTATTTCAAAGAAGCTCAATAAGATAGAAGACAGGGTTGAAAATCAACACAAAGGAATTTCTAACATAATCCAGGAAATGAAGAAAGATATTTATTTTAAACATCTTAAAAATAAATCAATTTGAGCTTCTAGAATTGAATTGAATTTTTTAGTTAAGGAATTTCACAATACAATAGAAAGTGTTGGCAATAGAGTGGATCAAGCAGAAAAAAGAATTTCAGAACTTGAAGACTGGCCTTTCAAACTAACCCAATCAGACAAAAGTAAAGAAAAAAGACGTTTTTAAAATAAACAAAATATTCAAGAAATATGGGATTGTGTAAAGCAACCAAACTTACAAAATACTGGCACTCCTGAAGGAGAAAGAGAAAATGTAAACAACCTGGGAAACATATTTAAGGTAATAATTCAATAAAGTTTTCCCTTATCTTGCTACAGACGTAGATATCCATATACAAGAAATCCAGAGAACACTTGCAAGCTACAATACAAAATAAACATCACTAAGGCATATAGTCACCAGACTATCCAAGGTCAACACT
The DNA here is from genome assembly GCF_037993035.2 of Macaca fascicularis. Classification (NCBI taxonomy): domain Eukaryota; kingdom Metazoa; phylum Chordata; class Mammalia; order Primates; family Cercopithecidae; genus Macaca; species Macaca fascicularis. The sequence goes on from NC_088384.1 coordinate 79,193,967, forward strand.
AAAGAAAAAAATCTTAAAGGCAGCTAGAGAAAATGTCAGATCATGTTCAAAGGGAACTCCATCAGACTAACCGCAGGCTTCTCAGAAGAAATCTTACAAGCCAGGAGACATTGGGGGCCTATTTTCAGCATTCTTAAAAAAGAAAGAAATTTCAGCCAAGAATTTCATATCTCATCAAACTAAGTTTAATAAGCAAAAGAGAAATAAAACCTTTTACAGACAAGCAAGCACTAAGGGAATTAATTACCACTAGACCAGCTTTCCAAAAAAATCATGAAAAGAGTTCTGAACATGGAAATAAAAGAACAATACTTGCTACCACAAAAACACACTTAAATGTCTAGCATACAGAACTTACAAAGCCACCACACAATAGGAACTACAAAGCAACCAGCTAACAATCTCACAATAGGATCAAAACTTCACATCAATGTTGACATTGAATATAAATCATCCAAACCATTGCAGTTAAAAGGCACAGAATGGCAAATGGGATTTAAAAAAACTATATCCATCCTTCTGCTGTCTTCAAGAGACCCAGCTCACATGTAATGATATCCATAGGCTCAAAGTAAAGGGTTGGAGAAAGATCTAACATACAATGGAAACAAGAGCAGGGGTCACTATTTTTATACTACATAAAACAGATATTAAACCAACAACAGTAAAAAAAGGATAAAGAAGGGAATTACGTAATGGTAAGCAGTTGAATTCGACAAGAAGACTTCATTATTTTAAGTATATACACAACCAACATTGGAGTACCCAGATTCATAAAATAAGTACTTCTAGACCTATGAAAAGGCTTTTATGGCCACACATTAATAGTGGGGAACTTCAACACCCCACTGTCAGTGTTACATAGATCATCGAGGCAGAAAACTAACAAAGAAATTCTGGACTTAAACTCAACATTTGACCAACTGGCTCTAATGTACATCTACAGAACACTCCATCCATAAACCATAGAATATACATTTTTTTAAATCCACACATGGAATATATTCCAAGATTTACCATGCTTGGTAAAGACATGCTTGGCCATAAAGCAAGTCTCAATAAATTTAAAAAATTAAAATTATACCAAGCAAACTCTCACACCACAGTGAAATAAAAATATAAATCAGTACCAAGAAGATCTTTGAAATCCACACAATTACATGGAAGTTAAACAAATTTTCTCCTGAATGGCTTATGAGTAACCAATGAAATTCAGGCAGAAAAAAAAAAAACACTTTGAAATAAAATGAAAATAGAGACACAACATAGCAAAATCTCTGTGATGCTGCAGAGCAGTGTAAAGAGGAAAGTTTATAGCAATAAATGCCTGCCTCGAAAAGTTAGAAAGATCTCACATCAATGATCTGACATCACATCTGGAGGAACCAGCAAAACAAGAAAGAACTAATTCAAAGTTAGCAGAAGAAAATAAGTAACTAAAATCAGGGCAGAACCAAATGAAATTGAGACCCAAAAATTCATACAAAGAATCAACAAAACCAAAAGTTGACTTTTTCAAAGGGTAAACAAGATCAATAGGCCACTAGCTAGATTAACAAGAAAAACAGAAGTCCAAATAAGCACAATCAGAAACAGCAAAGGTGACATTACAATTGATCCTACCAAAATACAAAAGATCCTCAGATACTATAATGAATATCTCTATACACACAAATGGGAAAATCTAGAGGAAATAAATAAATTCCTGGAAACACCCAATCTTCCAAGATTGAATCAGGAAGAAATTGAAACCCTGGGCAGACCAATATCAAGTTCTGAAATTAAATCAGTAATTAAAAAAACCCTACCAACCAAAAAAAGCCCTGGACCAGATGGATTCACAGACAAATTGTACCAGACATACAAAGAAGAGCTTGTACCAATTCTTCTGAAACTATTCCAAAAAGATCAAGGAAGAGGGACTCCTCCCTGACTCATTCTACAAAACCAGCATCACCCTGATACCAAAACCTTGCAAACACACAACTAAAGAAAGAGAACTACAGGGTGATATCCCTGATAAACATAGATGCAATCATCCTCAGCAAAATACTAGGAAACTGAATCCAACAGCACACCGAAAAGTTAATAGGCAAAGTACATTAACATACATTTCTTGTTTTGTTTTTGTTTTTTGAGACAGAGTTTTGCTTTTGTTGCCCAGACTGGAATACAATGGTGTGATCTCAGCTCACTGCAACCTCTGCCTCCTGGGTTCAAGCGATTCTTCTGCCTCAGCCTCTCCAGTAGCTGGGATTACAGGCATGCGCCACCACACCCACTAATTTTGTATTTTTAGTAGAGACAGGGTTTCTCCATGTTGGTCAGGCTGGTCTCGAACTTGCGACCTCAGGTGATCCGCCCGCCTCGGTCTCCCAAAGTGCTGGGATTACAAGTATGAGCCTCCGGACCCAGCCAAACATACAGTTCTTAAAGGAAGACATACAAGTAGCCAACAAACATATGAAAAAATGCTCCAAATCACTAATCGTCAGAAAAATGCAAATCAAAACCAAAATGTGATACCATCTCACACCAGTCAAAATGGCTATTATTAAAAAGCCAAAAAAACAACAGATGCTGGCAAGGCTGCAGAGGAAAGGGAATCCTTTTACCTGTTGATGTGAATGTAAATTAATCAGCTACTATGGAAAGCAGTTTGGATATTTCTCAAAGAACTTAAAACAGAACTACCATTCAACCCAGCAATTCCATTACAGGGTATATATCCAAAAGAAAACAAATTGTTCTACCAAAAACCTGTATGCCCTTCCATGTTTATGGCAACTCTATTCACAATAGAAAAGACAGGGAATCAATCTAGATGCCCATCAATGGTGTTCTAGAAAAAGAAAATGTGGTACATATACACCATAGAATACTATAAGGCATAAAAAAGAATGAAATTATGTCCTTTGCAGCAACATGTATGCCGCTGGAGGCCATTATCCTAAGCAAATTAACATAGAAACAGAAAACCAAACACCACGTGTTCTCACTTCTAAGTGGAAGCCAAACTTTGAGCACTGATGGACATGAAGATGGCAACAATAGAGACTGGGCACTACTGGGGAGGGAGGCAAGGAGTGGGGAAAAGGTTTAATAACTAATTATTGTACACTATGCTCAGTACCTGGGTGATGGCATCATTCATAACCCAAGCCTCAGCATGATTGCAATATACCCAGGTAAACTTGCACATTTACTCCCTGAATCTAAAATAAAAGTTGAAAAAAGTAGTTGAATTAATTTTCTTTTTAAAAACTTTTATCTTAAGTTCAGGAGTACAAGTCCGGGTTTGTCACATAGGTAAACTTGTGTCATGGGGGTTTGTTGAATAGATTATAAAAACTTTTATAAAAATGATGGTAGATGTGGGAATCATAAAAACGTAGGATGATTCTGCACTCAATTTCACAGGTACCTGCAAGTTTTTTCTATACATTAAAGACACTAAGATACTGAAACTAGAATTTTTAAAATACACATTGTATGTATGATTTATTCCAGAAAGATGAGGCAGAATTCCAAACAGTAGACATATACTCACAGGAAAGGTACTCAGTTTGTATCTGAGGACTGGCTAATACACACGTGTATGCTTTAACTTAAACAAATGTTTAAAGTATTCCTGTCTTTAAATAACTTTTGATTTGCCAACCATCTATAGAACCCAAACACATGAGGAGGCTTTTACTACACATAGTTACACTTACGGAAATTGCGTAATAATATATACATTATATATATACACACACACACACACGTATATGCCTAGAAGCTTTCAAAATAAAAACTCTAATAAGGTTATTTTTCCAAGAAATTAGAATGAGAATAATATCAGACTTTTCATCAGTAACAATACATGCCAAAAGATGATATAATATAATGCTTTTCATGTTTGGAGGTAAAATTATTTTGAACTAAGAATTTCATGTAAATCGAAAGTACAATGAGAAATCATCTTACCCCAGTTAAAATGGCTTTCTCTTTTTTTTTTTTTTTTTTTTTTTGAGACGGAGTCTCGCTCTGCCGCCCAGGCTGGAGTGTGCAGTGACGCGATCTCGGCTCACTGCAAGCTCCGCCTCCCGGGTTCCCGCCATTTTCCTGCCTCAGCCTCCCGAGTAGCTGGGACTACAGGCGCCGGCCACCACGGCCGGCTAATTTTTTGTATATTTAGTAGAGACGTGGTTTCATCATGTTAGCCAGGATGGTCTCTATCTCCTGACCTCATGATCTGCCCGCCTCGGCCTCCCAAAGCTCTGTGATTACAGGCGTGAGCCACAGTCCTGGCCTATTTTTTATTTTTATTTTTATTTTTTGAGACGTAGCCTCACTCTGTCGCCCAGGCTGGAGTGCAGTGGCGCAATTTCTACTCACTGCAACCTCCGCCTCCCGGGTTCACGCCATTCTCCTGCCTCAGCCTCCCAAGTAGCTGGAACTATAGGCGCCCGCCACCACGGCCGGCTAACTTTTTGAGTTTTTAGTAGAAACGGGGCTTCACCGTGTTAGCTAGGACGGTCTCGATCTCCTGACCTCGTGATCCGCCCGCCTCGGCCTCCCAAAGTGCTGGGATTACAGGCGTGAGCCTTTTATCGGAAAGACAGGGAATAACGAATGCTGGCGAGGATGTGGAGAAAGAGGGACCCTCATATAATGTTGGCGGGAATGTAAATAAGTATAGCCGCTATGGAGAACAGTATGGAGGTTCCTCAAAAAACTAAAAATAGAACTACCATATGATCCAGTGGCCCCACTACTAGGTATATACCCAAAAGAAAGGAAATTAATATATTGAAGTGATATTTGCCCTCTCATGTTTTTCTGTAGCACTGTTAACAATAGCCAAGATATGGAATCAAACTAGTGTCCATCAACAGACAAATGAGTGAAGAAAATGTGGAGCTTATAGACAATGGAGTACTATTCAGCCACGAAAATAAATGAGATACTGTCATTTACAACAAAATGGATGGAACTGGAGGACATTATGATAAATGAAATAAGCCAGGCACCGAAAAACACACTTCAAATGTTCTTACTCACCTGTGGGAGCTAAAAGTAAAACAATTGAACTCATAGAGATAGAGGACAGAATAATAGTCACCAGAGGCTGGGAAGGATAGCGGGGGCTGGGGTGGGGGGTCGAGAATGGGGATGATTCATGGGTGCAAAAATATAGTTAGATAGGATGAATAAGATCTAGTATCTGATAGCACAACCGGGTGGCTACAGGCAGCAATAATTTGTTGTACATTGTGGAATAAGTGAGGGAGTACAATTTGAAAGTTTGTAACACAAAGAAGTGAGGAATGCTTGAGGTGATGGATACCCCATTTACCCTGATGTGAGCATTACATACTGTATAACTGTATCAAAATATATCCTGTACCCCATAAGTACATACATCTACAATGTACCCATAAACTTTAAAGGAGTTTTTAAAGAATTTCATATTCAGCCCAACTATCAATCAGATACATGTCAGGGAAAATAAAGAGGTTTTCTGACATGAAAAGACTCAACTAGATTTTCTGAAAATTCTGCTGGAGAATATAACTCAGCTGAATACAGAGGAAATTCAAGAATGTTGACAGCATTGGAAGCAAGAAAATAATGAGAACCAGAAATAAGAATATTATTTGAAACATATTCAATACAAAAACTAAAAATAAAAACAAAATTGACAAAAGTTAAATTATTTCTATTGTAGATGTCAGTTCCACCTTTACCAAATTTTTTAAATTTAACTTTTTATTTTTGAGATAATTGTACATTCACATCAAGTTTTTAAAAATTATATAGAGTCTGAGTACCTTTTACCCAGTTTACCTATAGATAAGATCTTGGAAAATGCAGTATCACAACCTGGATATTGACATTGATACAGTGAAAATACAGAACAGGTTAATCACTTTGCCAGAATCCCTCATGTTGTCCTTTCGTAGCTTCACTCACTTAGCTTTGGACTCCACGCCCTCCCTAACTCTGGCAACTACCAATCTGTTCTCCATTTCTTTAACTTTGTCATTTCAACAATGTTATCTAAATGCAATCATATAGTATATGAACTTTTCAAATTGGCCTTTTTTTTCACTCAGCATAATACTGTGGAGATCCCTCTAGGTGTTAGCATGTATCAATAGCTTGTTTTTATTGCTGATTGTTAGTCCGTGGTTTGAAAATATAACCGAATGTTTAACCTTTAACCTGTTAGAGAACACCTGGATTGTTTCCAGATTTGTGCTATTATACATAAAGCTGTTATAAACATTTGTATACAGGTATTTTTGTACACATAAATCTTTATTTCTCTGGCATAAATGCCCAGGAGTACAATTGCAGGGTTATATATGGGAGTTGCATGCTTAGTTTTTAAAGAAATTGTCAAACTGCTTTTTAGAGTAACTGTACCATTTTGCATTCTATTCAGCAACGTACGAGTGATCTCATTTCTCTACAATATTGCCAGCATTTGGTATTATCAATATTTTTTATTTTAGCTCTTATGACAGGCGTGCTATGATGTCTCATTGGGGTTTTAGTTTGTATTTCTCAAATGGTTAATGATGTTGAACAACATTTTATGTATTTATTTGCCATCTGTGTATCTTCTTTGGTGAAATGTCTCTTCATGTCTTTTGACTATGTTCTAATTTGGTTGCTTGTTCTGTTGAGTTTTGACAGTTCTTTTTGTATATTCGAGAAACTAGTCCTTCGTTGCATATGTGGTTTGCAAATATTTTCTCTCACTCTGTATCTTCTCTTTTCATCCTTTCAACAGGGTTTTTGCAGAGTAAAAGTTTTTAAATTTGAAGTTTCATTTATAATTTTTTCCTTTTTTGGATCATGTTTTTGGTGTCAAGTCTAAGAATGCTTTGCCTAGTCTTATATGCCAAAGATTTTCTCTTAGGTTTCTAAAAATTTTATAGATTTGTATACTGTATTTAAATCTGTGATCAATTTTGAGTAATTCCTGGATAAAGTGTGAGGTTTGGGTTGAGGTTCTTTTTTGTTTTCTTCCCTTTGTCTTTCTTCCTTTTCTCTCTCTCTCTCTCTCTTTCTCTCTCGCTCTCTCTCTCTTCCTCTCTTTCTTTCTGGATTTCCAATAGCTTCAACACCACTTGCCACTTATTGGAAAGGCTATTTTTCCTCCATTGAATTGCTTTTGTAAATTTGTCAAAATAACAATTGGGCATACTTGTATGAATCTATTTCTGGATTCTCTGTTCTGTTCCACTGATTGGTGTGTCTATTCCTCTTGTCAGTGCTACACGCGTTTGATTACTATAGCTCTGTAAAAATTCCTAGAATCAAGAGGACTGATCCCTCTTAGTTTCTCTCCCTCTCCATACAAATTTTAGAATAGTTTCATCCATATCTACTAAAGAAATTGCTGGGATTTTGACAGGATTACATTAAAACTGTATGTCATTTGGGGGATAACTGACATCTTTTCTGTGTTGATTCATTCAATCTATGAATGTAGTATGCATCTTTATTCAGATTTTCTTTGATTTCCTTACTCAGCATTGTGAACTTTCATCTTATAAGTACTGTACATGTTTTTTAGAGGTACTCCTAAGAATTATATTTTTGAGCAATTTTAAGTGATATTACATTTTTAATTTCAGTGTTCACATGTTTATTGCTAGTATATCAATACAATTGATTCTAATATGTTTATCTTGAATCCTGTAACCATGTTGACTTCAATTATTAGTTTTAGGAGTTGCCCACCTTGGTAGCTGACTTAAGAATGTATCTTGTATTGGTTGCTTTCTGTTCCCAGCCTCAGCTCCCTAGTCCCCAGCTGCTGTTCTCCAAACCTCCCCCAAAATTACTTGTACTTCAATACTTGCCTTAGTGTCTAGAGGTATCAAAATTAAGACTACAGATTACCAAGGTCATATGACACAAATCACATTGTCATGCATTAGGTCCTCTCCAAATAGTTTTTCTTAGAAACCAGTGGTATAATCAGTGATGGACCACTAAATGTTTAACAACTAACACTCTGGAGGAAAGTAGCACCCTGATTGGTAGCATTCGCCAATTTCTGTTTTGTTAATACTCTATCCACTGGTGATTGCAAGTTGCCAACCTGACGTAAGTGAATTCTTAGTCATGAAGAGATGCATCCCAGTTGGCTTTGCAAGACAGTGTGAGCTGGCCCAAGCATACCATTAACTTAAGCACCTCTTGAGAGAAGGTTGTAGGACACCGTTTAAAAAATTCTAATAGATACTAGTACAAGCCAGTTGAAAGTAAGCTATTGTGAATGTGAATTTCCATCTTTTTCTTTACATGTTGATTGATGGAGTTTGAAGACGAAATCCCAAACAAACAAAGGAGTAACAAAATGTTCTGATTCCACTATGTCATCAGATCACTGGCAAACATCCAGTCACTCTTCCAAAGTACTATTGAGTGCCAGTTGACTTTATAGAATATGAAAAAAAAGCAACTCTCATAGTCAAATGTAATTTCCTAGCAACCATAAGCATGACAGAAAACTATTATTTTAGTCATTGAAAAACTCTTGATCAATGAGGCCTAAAGAGATTGATCCAATCCAGTGCTAGATCCCCACTACAGGAAAATGTGAGCATGAGATTTTTCCAATAAGGGTCCACTGGAAAAAAAATAGTAAAAGTTCATGAAGCACTAGTAGCAGAGAGCTAACACCATCGAGTTTTTCTCAACATACAGAGACATGTGATTCTGTCTGCCCTCCATGAATGCATTCAGACATGGCCTCAACAGAAATTTGTGAAAATGTGTTTCCACCTAGGCATCACTGAAAAGCTAGTACTCTTCATTGACTGTTTCAGCACATCAAGGATATATTACATTATTTGACCTTAGCGATTACTACATGTTTCAGGATGTTTTACTGCTGATAGATGACATAAAGAACACCCTGCAGTTCACTAGGCAGTACTGGAAAATGCATGGGTATCTACTATTCTGTGTGTTTACTGGGAAAAACAATATAAGAGGTAGACAGTTCAACTTCATATTAGATAGGCTAACATCCTTTTAAAAATGTTTGGAGGATTCAGGCTCATGTTCATAATATATAGATGCTAATATCTTGAGTGATAATGAAACAACATGACTTCCTACAAATCAGCAACATAGAAAGATTAAAAGTTGTGGGAAATTGGAACTTCCCCAAAATTCAAAAGTCAAAGATAAACCATTTCCTCCAGTGTTCCTGGCTTAATAGGGTGGCTTTATATAACAGCTGCTCAACAGAAAAACAAACTCACGCGTTAAATCTGAACAACTGCAGTTTTCTGGCTTTACCATCTTGCTGGGTGTACTTCTCAAAAGACAAGGCCTAAACTTCATCTCAAAACACGGTAGTCTTTCTGATCACGTTGAAATATTCTATCAAAGAACAAAAAGCTTTTGAAGACTGCAGTAAGTTTTAAAAGCAAAAGCGTGAACAACCTGGTACTATCCATTATTGTTTTAATGTAGGGCAAACAGGTAACTCTTGCTGCTGTTGGGCATGAAGAAAAGATTATTTTTAATCCTTTGTTTCAAAGAGTTTATAAGAATGCCATTTATTACAATAGCCATGATAAAAGGAAAGTGGTCCTTCAGTAAGAACCGGTCATCTCTTTGACTGAATCATTTTCAATATTCCTGAATTATTCAGTGTCATGCTGAAAATACAAATCATGTGGGTTATCTATGCTGTGGAGTAATAGCAAGAAATCCATAATAGAGACAGGACAGCCATAAACCTAAATCAGCTGTCTCTAAGTGATATTAAGCATCTTCTGTGGGATATTCCCCAGGTTTAACTGAATGGGAGATGGTGGGTGAACAAGAACCAAATAGGTGAGTCTTTGACTATAACCCCCACTGGGCTCTATGACCAAGTGTGGCAGATCCCAGTGTGAACACACAATGATAATGTTGTAGCTGGGGATCATTTGCCACAGCAAACTAACCCTATCATATTAGACAATGTCCAAAATAAATTGTTCTCCCCTTATTGAAATACGTTGAAAAAGACTGCCCAGTCTAAGGATGGATAGAACATTGTGTAATTCCTAATGGCTGTATCCTTCGTACCGGAAAGAAACCCTGAGCTAGAATTTCAAGAAAAAGTGAGTCTACACAAACTGACAAAATCTTTTATTCTTTTCCCACACCATTAATGATGAGCAACTTTGAGTTCTTTTACCATTATAAAGGAGGATGCCTGTCCATTCCCACATTTGTCTTATCAATTGCTCAGTCAGCGAATAGACACAGCTCTCCCGTGCACCAGGCGTTAGGGAAGAAAGGTGAGCAAAACAGACATGGTTCTTTCATCCATTCATTTTATCACCTGCTGTACAAAACATACATTTCAAAAGCGAAATTAAACTTAATCATGTCCAATGAGCACATGAAAAGGCTCCCAATATTATTAGCCAATCAGAGAAATGCAAATCAAAACCACAATGAGATACCACAACTTCTAGAGTGACTACAATTAAAAAAAAATAGATAATAACAAGTGACAAATGGTGAGGATGTATAGAAATTGAAAGCTATACACATTGATAGTGGGAATGTAAAATTTTCAACCTCTGAAAAACAGAATGTTTCTCAAAAAGTTAAAGTTACCATGCAATCTAGTGATTCCACTGCTAGGTGTGTGGCCAAAATAATTGAAAACAAATATTCATGCAAAAATTTGTACATAAATGTTCATAAAAGTATGATTTGTAATATCCAAAAAGTGGAAATAACCCAAATTTCCATCAACTGATGAGCAGATACACAAAATGTAGTACAATAGAATATTATTCAACTACAAAAATTAGTGAAGTACTGGTACCTGCTGTAGCGTGGATAAACATTGAAAACCGTATGCTAAGAGAAGGAAGCCAGACACAAAAGGCCACATGTTGTATGATTCTATTTATAATGAAATGTCCAGAATAGGCAAATTGTAAGAGACAGAAAGTAGATTTGAGCTTGGTAGGGGCTGGGAGGAGAAGGGCCTGTGGTCACTGCTGATGGATAGAGTTTCTTTTAGGGATGATGAAAATATTCTGGAATTAGATAGTGGTGATGTTTGCATAACTTTGTGAATATACTAAAAAACACTGTTTTTGTTGTAGTCACAAAGTCATGCAAATATCATAACTTTTTACTTATTAAAATATACTTTTTTAATAGGTAAAATTTTATGGTATGTATTTTATGGTATTTTTCAATGCAACATTAACATAAAATCCAAACAACATAATATATCAATATATTATTACATTTAAATAATTTACAGATAGATCTACATTGTTACAGTGTATACGAAATAAATTTTGCTGATGGAGTGAGTGCAGGATCAATGAATTATATCTCATTACTTTCAAGGAAATGTGCAGAGCCCTAAGACAAAGTAACAGGTAACTCCTGGTCGAGAAAATCCTAACTTGCCAGCATTCTCAGTACTGCCTCTACAGTCTTCATTTCAATTTGGTGCTTTTATTCACTTGGTTCCACTGCTTCACAAGCCTGAAGTTTGTTTCTACTCTAATAGAAAGTGCATGTGAGCTCTTGGCAGCACTGAATTTTTGCCTTTGTCTCTACGTCACCTGAAAGTCTCTGAGATCTCTTACCTAATTGTCTACCTATGCAATTGGATTTGTTTTACCTAATCTCTGTCATGTCTTTGATTCTTGCATTTGCCAATTTGAGTTATGCCTACTGAATTAGCCAATATACTATTTCCTATCTGATGTTCAGCTCTATACTCGGAACACATTAGCCCATCTGTTTACACATTCTTCCTGTCTACCTTTAGTTTCTATATGCCCTGGCTCACTCTCTGCTATCGAGCTCAGTGGTCTTCAAGCCTCTTGATCCTGCTTTCATTCCATCAGTAAAATTTGTTTTGTGTACACTGTAACAACATAAATCTATCTGTAAATTGTTTAAATGTACTAATATATTGATAAATTGTTTAGATTTTAGATTATCTAATGTTGCATTAAAAAACACCACAAAACTTAATATCATAAAACAACAAACTTTTTTTTTATGTTCATGTACTCTGAGTCAGAAATGTGGACAGGGGATAGTTTGTATTGGTTCCATAACGCCTGGAGTTTCAACAGGAAATCTCAAATAGCTGAAAGTGGCTCAAAATGCTGACTTATGGGATCATCTGAAGGCTTCTCTGCTTACGTGTCTGGTGCTTAGGCTGGGTTCACCTGGGATTTGTGATGGACCAGAGTGCCTACATGAGAACTTTCCTTGTAAGTTGGGCTCCCTCATAGCATGGGATCTCAGGATGTTTGGACTCATTACATAGTGGCTCAGGGTTGCAAGAGCAAGTGTTCCAGTAAACAAGATGAAGCCTGAATCACCTTTTATGACCTAGCCTTGAAAGTCACATAGCCTCTCTTTGGCCACCCTCTATTGATACAAAAATTTAAATTCAAGGGGAGGGAACATAGACCCAACTCTTGATGAGAAAAATGTCAAATAACCTGTGGCTGCATTTTAAAACTTTTGCATGTGTACATTACATGCAAACAAAAGATACTTTTTAAAGTATGAGATAAAAATAAGTATTAGTATACGTTGTAATATTTAATGTTTGACCCACTGAATCAACTTACTTGCTCATTAATTATGGATAGCATACTAGAGATTCATTGGTCGAAATGAGTGAGAGTTAACATTTCCTTGCTGAAGCTTTAAGCATAGTTAATGTTCACATACGGGGCAACCCTCAGAGATATACCAGTTTTATGCACCATTCCCAGCACACTTGTTGCAATGCTACCACTTTCTCTCCTACACTGTAATTTGTGTAACAATTCAAGGAAGTGAAAATGGCATTTTTATGAGCCCTGATTCCATTCTGATTTACTAATAATGTATATTAGTCATAGTCTGTTAAGAATAAGTTACTTGTATCACACTTCACACCTGATTGTGGCATATTGGTGTAGTGACGCAAGGATCAACAATTGTTATTTAAAGTGCTGTTGCACAACTCTAATGTTGGCCTCCATTGTCCTGCAATTCACCTCATTGAAAACGTTTGCTCAAGACTGGGGGAAATATTTAAGAATAAAGATAAGAGGATAAGTAATATTTCTTTGTAAATATCTGCTCCTCTGCAGTGTGATATAGCTCTTCCAGCTATTATAGTCATTTTCTATGCTGGTGCCCCATATTTCTCTCCTGTGTATGTTTAAGGTGAGAGGCAAGAACCCCTGCAGGGTAGCAAGAAGTAAACAAGATAGAGAATTTCACAGTGAGAAAGTGAAGGGAGAGATAACCATGGGGATATAAACTTTCTGTGGAACTTGTGGAAATCTTAGGGAGGGCAAGAAAATTTGCACAGGATTCAGTCTGGGGATCTAAGCCAATTTTGTAAATCTCAAAGGACACGATGTAATGTTTGGTAACAAAAACATGAAGCTAGTAAAAGTGTTGACTGGCATTCAGCCAAGAACCCAGTTCCCTCCAGTTCCTGTTGGCAAAGTAAAGAAGCCTGATTTGGCTGCCTGTAAAATGAGAGTAAAAGAATCTGCTACAGCAAAAATATGGCCAACGTATAGCCTTATTAAAAAAGTTTTAACAACTTTAGACAAAGCAATGGTAGTTTCTAGCATCGACTGCTCTGTCTCATTAATTCCCCACCGTCACATAAGTTTCTCTTGAGATATAATGCTAGATTATATCTCAAAAGAAATGCACACCATATTATTGTAATATGTAAGGAAAATATGAACACTTCTATTTATGTTTATTTTGCAATCCATGTTTTAAAATGTGTGGATTGTATTAGTACAGAAGTGCATACATATCATTTATAAATAAATATATTTTATAGATGGCATATATAAGTTATTTTTTACTTATGAACACTTGGAGTTTAAAATATTCAATATCATAGATTCAGAGGATAAGGTGTGATTTGGGGAAACCCAGAAACTAAAAGTACAGTTGAATGAGAACATGCCACAGGGCAGACTAGAAGAGTCAAAGAATCTGCTAAACTTTGGATAAATTATCAAGTATCTCTCTAGCTTTTGTCTATATCACATGACATTTGCCTACATAACTATAATGAGTTGAGAAATACTAAGAAAAATTATGAAAGTTCCTTAGAGAAAATCTACACACAGAGGACAAGACTCCTTGTAATAATAATTTGACACATGCCACTGCAACCTATAAATTGTGGCAGGGAAATATGGACATCACCCTGATTCCTCTAACTTTGGCAGTTAATAAGATTTGAACTCACAATATTGTGTGTATATTAAAATAAGAGGAATTGACATTGTCGGGCATTTTACGTATGTTAACCTATTTGATCCTCATGACAGCTCTGTAAAAAATGGTTAATATTTCTCCCATTTCACAGAAAATTAACCAGAGACTATGCACTTTGCAGAATGCCTCTTGGCTAGGAAGGGAAGAATCAAGACCCAAATCCAATTCTTTTGACCCCAAATGTCATGGACTTGGACTGTTGTGGTTATTCCTATCTAGACAAAAATAAAGAAGTTCTTTGAAGTTCTCAGATTTCTAAATGATATTGCTTTCTCTGCATTTTTGGAGAAAAGGAGGGGTAGTGCCCACTGGTCTAATGTTTTGAAATGGGAAGAGGATATTAATATAATATTGAAATTCATATTAAAATGAGAAAGTAAGATCATTAAAAACTCTGCTCATAACATTTAGTTGTTGACCCCTGAATGATTTGTGGCGCTCTCTTTGACATTCAGCAACTGAATGTTGAGTTAGAGACATGTTAATTGGAAAAAGTTAAATTGTCATCTCCATCTTATTAAACCAATTCTGTGGGACAATTCAAGAGAGTACATGGCTATGTAATTTCCACGCATCGTTTGTTTGCTAAGTCACTCAGCCCTGGATACCATTTATTTTTCAATTCAGAGCTAAATACATACATGATTAAAAGCTCGGTCTACAAAAAGGGTTGATGTGGGTTTGATGGAAAGGGTCAGTCAGGGCCTTTTCTTAGCAGCAATCCCATTGGACAGAGAGCATATCTTCCCAGAGGGTGTGTGCACTTCAAAGCATGCTATTAAATGATAAGAAGGAGGAGGAAAAATGCAATTTCTCTAGAATAATTTTTGCAACTACAGAAATATCATGCACAGGTGGATATGCAATTCTTTCCCGTTCTTTCCTAAATGTACAATGCTGTGGCCTGTGATGAAATATTTGGGATATCTAAGGAACTGTGCCTCCTGGGAGTTGCAGATAACAACCCATTGCCTGCAACGATCATACTTCTGTTGTCTGAAAAGGTTAGGAAAAACCATGAGGACTCTACAGATGTGAGTAACTCAGATCAGTGGATTTGGAAACAAAGCTACTAATCAGGTGCAAAAGAAAAGAGCAAATCTCAGTCCAAAAATTTCATGGTGGTGGGGATATGAGATAGGCTATGATATATTTGAGAATAGTTTCTTTTAAAGGAAAAAGTAACAGGAAGTTTATATTTATTGTGTAAAATTGACTGATAAAATACGTGACTATTCCATTAAATATTTGTTGTATTTTGTGTACTTGATTCCTGTTTCAATCAGGTCAAATCAGCAAAACATTTTTTTTTAAATTTGAAGCATTAGTAAGCAAGTTAGAATAAAGCCACTCAGGTCAGTATGGAATTACCAAAGATGAGAAAAGATTATAGTGAGAGAGACGTTTGTCCTCCAAGCCTGATTTATCATTTATCCTTAAGTATCTTCTGTAACAACACTTGCCCTCTCCTCCCTTCCACTAATCTTATTGAAACCTTTAGTTTTGCACTTCACTCCTTGATTCAGGAGCTTCCAAATCCTCTTAAAAATAGAGACTGTCCCAAGGGTCCATTGAGATGGTGGTTAACTACGCTTACTGAGCACCTTGTAACTTTTAGGCCATTGGGATAGGTTGTTAACTTGACCTTAATCAAACAAAAAAAATGATTGCTTATGTTCATCATTGTCTTATCTATACATTCTACCCATTTTCCGATTTCTGATTCAGCAAAAAATTGTTCTGAGTGCCATGCTACCCTGTCCTCCCCGTTCTTTCTTTTTCTTTACAATTGACTTAATTCCCTCCATCAGTAGTTTTTTTATTTCCCCAAAATTTTCATTCATAGAAATGTATGGTGCCAGTTATTAGACTCCTACTCTGTACCAGGCACTATGCCAGATGTTTTACATGAATTAATTTTAATCTCTAGCTGTATGGAGGCAGATTGGGAAGAAAAGGAACTCTTACAGTATTTCTTCTCACTTTCAAGTTTGCAATAAACATCACCTTCTTGGTTGCCAAATGAGGAGTGTTACCTGCCACCTTCTGCAATCTATGAGAAATGGTTAGATTTAATTAGACAGAATCAAAGGACTAGAGGAGAGATTGAAAGCTGTCACTTCAAGTTTCTCAGCCTTTTGTGGATATGTATGTGTGCGTGTGAGTGTGCACGTGTGTGTGTGTGTATGTTATGTATGTACATATATAATATGTACATATATATGTATATATATAGAGAGTGTAGTCCAGTACATACTTTTATACATTCATCAGAAACAAAATGATAAAGGTGCCTCATTAAAAAAAATAAAACACATGTGATGATAAACTGGTGACTGACCTACCTTCTTTTTTCCCCTTAACTCTGGTAATGCTTTTATATTATCATCTGGGCCTCTCATTCACATGATTTCCAGAAAGTGAGCTAGTTACATTTTCCAGGAATCAGCCTTGAGAAGGTTCAAGTCAGTGGCTTTCAGGAAAGTCCTCATTGGAGAACACCTTCAGGGATATATGTATGTGTATGTGATTCACAGTGCAGTCTTTTCAACTTTTCACTAGAATCTCTGTAAGAAACAGATAAAGGTGAAAATAATGCAAGAGAAAAACTGGGATGATGACCTTTCCCTAAGGCAGAAGCTGGGGAAAAGGGAATCCCAAGAGGAGCAAAAGGACCCGGACGCCGTGCAATGGCCTTAGTGTGAAATGCAGAGGACCTCAGTTTGTTTCTAAACATTCTAAAATGTTTTGTTGGTTTTCTGCAACCCAAGTAAAGGTTTCTAAAATGTTCCACAAATAGAATTTCTTCCCGAAGCCTTATCTGAATTTATTGTGTTAAGATTTAGATCCGTATTTTCTTGCTCAATTTTATTTGAAAAAAATTCTTTAATGTCTGTACCTGAATTACTGTTGTCCTTTTATGTAATTACTTTATGTGATTTTCCTACACAAGTAAATAGAGATGCCAAAAGGCAGGGTTTTTAAAGAAACAAAACTGATATTTTTTCCCAATTTGATGAATACTGAAAAACCAAAGATCCAAGAAGTTCAATGAACACCAAAAAAAAAAAAAAGAAGAAGGAGAAGAAAGTATACCTGGGTACAGCATGATCAAATTGCTCAAACTCAGTAATAATGAGAAAGATATAAAACTAGCAAGAAAAAAAGATATCTATATAGATGAACAAAGATATTATTCTCAGAAAACAATGCAAGAGAGAAGACAAGGGAGCAACAGCTTGAAAATTCTGAAACCTTGCCCATTCTCCCCCCGAAGCCTGTTAACTCAGAGTTCCAAATGCCCAGAAAAAATATATATATATATTTTAAAAACAAATATGAAATAATGAATTTTTTTCAGATACACGATAGTCAAAAGAGTTCATCTCCAACAGATCTATGTTACAAGAAATCTTAATGGAAGTTCTTTAAACAAAAGAAAAACGACAACAGGTAGAAACACAGACCCACAAAGAAATGAAGAACACTGGAAATGGTAACTTTGTGGGTAAACATAAGCGAATTATTTTTCTTGTTATTTAAATTTTATTAAAAGATAATTTACTGTTTAAACAAAAATAATAACAATGTAGCATGGGATTTATAACATAAGTAAAAATATAACAATCAAGACTTGGGAGAGGAGAAATTAAATGATATATACTACTGTTAAGATTGTTAAATTCTATACTGAGTATGTTATCAGTTGATGGTAGAACGTGTTAAGTTAAAGATGCGTGTTACAAACCCAAAAGAGACCACTAAGCAAATGCAACAAGAAATTTTACCTAATAAGCCAACAAAGGAGATAAAATCACAAAATACTTAATCCAAACAATGGAAAAAGGAAAAGAGGAGATGAGACAAATGCAAAATAAATAGCAAGGTGACAGACTTAAATCTAAGCATAATGGTAATTACATTGAATGCAAATGATTCAAGCACTCCTACTAAAACGCAAATGTACTATATTGGAAAATAATAAGGCCCTAACTATATATTGTGTAAAACAAAATATAATTTAATGAAATAATAAGTTAAAACTAAAACAGTGAAAAAATATAAATACACTGTGCTCATCTAAGCAAAAGAAAGCTGAAGAGATTATGTGAATATCAGAAAAAGGTAGTTTTATGGTAAAAAAATATTACAGATATAAAGAAGATCATTTCATAATGATAAAGCAGTCAACACATCAAGAGGACGTAACGATCCTAATTGTTTATGTATCTAATAACAGAATTTGAAAATACATAAGTGAAAACTGATAGAACAGTAGGAAAAAAGGAATAAATCCACAATTATAGTTAAATATGTCAATATGTCTCTCTCAACAAATGGTAGAACAAAACAGACAGTAAGTTAGTAAGAAGATAGAAGTTTGAACAACATAATCACCCAACTTGATTTAATTTACAGTTCTAGAAACCCGACCCAAAAATAGGAGAATACTTATTACTATCAAGTTCACAGAAAACATTTGCTAAGATAGATAATATTCTGGGCATTAAAATAAATCTCAATAAATGAAGATCGATTCATATCATGCAAAATACATTCTCTGTCAACTTGGGAGAAAAATAAAAATCATTAACATTAAAAACTCTAAAAAAATCCACAATTATTTGGTAATAACTTCTAATAATCCATGGGTTAAAAAAGAAATCAAAATATAAATTAGGAAATATTTTAGACTGAATTAAAATGAAAACAAAGCATTTCAAAATTTGTGAGATGCTCTAAAATCAGCACTTACTGGTAATTTTACAGTACTCAAATTCTATTTTATAAAATAAGAAGGATCCTAAGTCAATTACCTTAACCTCCCTGTAAGAAACTAGAAAACAAAGAACAGATTAACATAAGCAGAAGAAAGGAAATAACAAAAATCATACTGGAAATCAATGGAATAAAAGACAGAAAAATAACAGAGAAAAATGAATACCAAAGGCTGATTTTTTTAGAAGATTAATAGAGTTGATAAACCTCTTGGCAGACAGACCAGGAAAAAAAAAGTGAGAAGGTACAAATTATAAGAATTACGAATTAGAGAGGTGACATTACTGCAAATTTTACAGATCTTCAAAAGGATAACAAGGAAATATTATGAAAAACTGTGCGCTAATAAATTCAACAAAAAATTAAATGCACAAATAATTTAAAAGAAACAAATGACTAAAGCTCATGTAAGAAAAATATATAAGTGGAATAGTCCTATATCTTTTAAAGAAATTGAATTTATAGTTAAAATCTTTCCCACAAAGAAAACTCCAGGCTTAACTGTCTTTACTGCTGAAGTCTAGCAAACATTTAAGGAAGAAATGATACCAATTTTCATACAAATACATCCAGAAAATTGGTGAGCAGGGAATATCTCACACTACTAATACACAAGACAGACAAGATACATTATACTATAAACCAGAATCCCTCAGAAATGCATGTGCAAACATTCTAAACAAAATTTTAGCAAATGAAATCAGTTGATTAAAAAAAAAGGTAATATATCATGGACAATCAGGTTTTATCCATTGATTTCAGGGTTTATGTAACATTAAAAAAAAAATCAATGTAATGCACAATATTAGTAGACCCAAAAGGAACCCCATGACCTTATTGATAAATGTAGAAAGAGGATTTGGTAAAATCTAGCATCCATTCTTAAGATTAATTCTCAGCAAACTAGCAATGTAAGGGAAGTTATTACTTAACATGTTGTTACTTAACATGATAAACAAAATATACAATAAACCCACAATTAACATCATAGTTAATGGTGAAAGACTAAATGCTTTCTTCCTAAGATCAAGAGCAAGACAAGGATGTTCACTCTCACCACTTCTATTTAACTTTGTACTGGAGATTTCACCTACTGAATACAGCAAGAAAAAAATTAAAATTGTTCCAACTGGACAGGAAGAAGTAAAACTGTCTTCATTCAAAGACAACTAGATTATATCTTGAAAATCCAAACAAATCTACAAAATAACCTCCTAGAACTAATAATTGAGTTGAACAGGATTTCGAAGTACAAGATCAATAAACAAAAATCAATTATTGTTCTATATACTAGCAGTGAATATTCAGAAATTAAAATAACACCACTTACAATAGTATCAAAAATGCAAAGTACTTAAGGATAAGCCTGAATAAAGATGTGGCAATGCTAGTCATTGAAAACTACAGTTTTAACTGCAACATATTACTGAGAGACATTAAAGAAGATCTAAATAAATAGATATCTTATGCTCATGAATCTAAAGATTCATATTGTTAATATGGCAATTTTCTCCAATTTGATGAATAGATTCAAAGCAATCTCAATCAAAACCAGAGTAGACATTTTATTGTGAAATTGACAAGATTCTAAAATTCAAAGGAAAGTGCAAAGGATCTGAAATAGCCAAAATAACTAAAAAGAAAACCAAATTTGGAGGAGTAAACTCTACTGGATTTCAATACTTATAACGCTATAATGATGAAGGCAGTGTCACGTTTGTGTTAAGGTAGACAAAGATAATCATAGATCAGAATAGAAATTCCATAAATAGACCCACACATACATTGACCATTGATTTTAGGAACGGGTGCAAAGGAAAATCAGTGGAGAAAGAATAGTCTTTTAAACAAGTAGTGCTGGATATATTGAACAAACAAAAAATAAACTTTGATCCATATCTCTTAGTATATATACATAGATTAACTCAAAATGAATCACAGATTTCAATATTAAACTTAAAACTTTAACACATCTTGAAGAAAACAAAGGAAAAAGCCTGTATGACCTTTGGTTAGGCAGAGTTCTTAGATAAGATGCCTAAAGCATAGTTCATACAAGAAAACATTGACAAATTGGACTTCATCAAAATTAAAAGTTATTTTCAGAAAATGGTATTTAGAGAATGAAAAGAAATGAACCTCAGACTGTGAGAAATATTTGACAGACATATATTGGATAAAGGATTTGTATGCAGAATAAGTAAATAACTCTCAAATCCAAATAATAATAAAAAAGCTCCAAATCAGTAAAAATTGGCAAATTACTTGAACACCAAAGAAGATATGCAGAGGACAAATAAACACATGAAAAGATGCTCAACATCAATCAATAGTAAATGCAGATTAAAATTACAACGAGATACCACTACACACCTGTAAGAACTGCTAAAAGGCCTAATAATATCAAGTATTGGTGAGGATGTGGAAAACTGGAATTGTCATACATTGTTGGTGGGAATATAAAATGATACAGTGACAATTTCTTAAAATGTTATACATATATAACATATATAAATGTTTATATCTCCATACAAAATCTTATACAAAAATGCTTACATTTATAACAATCAAAAGCTGGAAAGAATAAGTCAACAGGTAGATGGATTTTTTAAAATGTAGTTTTTCAACTGGTGAACGGATAAGCAAATTGTAGTATGTCCATACAACAGAATAAACTCAACAATAAAGAAGAGTGAATTATAGATATATGTAATATGGATGCATCTCAAAATAATTATGAATGAAAGAAGTCAGATAGCAAGAGTACATTCTGTATTATTTCATTTACATAAGATTCTAGAAAATGTAAATTAATCTATACTGGCTATTGCCTGAGGAAGGCGGGGGAGAAGAGGTAAGGAATAGAGAGGAATTACAAAGGATCATGAGAAAGCTTCTGGGGGCTTGTGGTATATTCACTATCCTAATGGTGACAATTATTTCATGGGTATATATATATATGTCTAGAGTTGTCAAATTGTACTTTGTGTAAAGATTTTATGTCATTTATGTCAACACTAAATCTGTTACAAAATGACAAAATAGAACAAGAACAGTACCTAAAACTTAAGGTTATTTTGAATACAGAATGGGTAAATATGTATAATAACACATTTCCTGTTCCATAATAAGAATTTATTAAGGTATAGTTATTGCTAATATTGTGAACCTTTCTGTGGATACAAATATCCACAGTCTCTTTGGGTTGTGGAATACTGTATTTAACCCTCTGTTTCATGAAGGTTTGAAGACTATGTTGGAAATCTCTGTTGTAATAAAAGCTAATGGACTTCTGGAACCACTTCCAAATTGAAAATAGGTAAAGGAAAATGTAACAAAAATTCAAAAGGTAGTGTCCCAAGTCTGATTTTGGCTCCTTACTCAAGAAAACTTGCTGCATTTTGTGTCCTCTGTTGTTAAGCATTTCAGTGGGTATAAAACTTCCCAAATTCTTTGAGTATAATACCTGATTTAAACACGCAACTGCCAAATAAGTTGTCTTAAGTTGGGTTTCCCTAGCAACGGAAGTGGAGACATGGATTTGAGTCCAAATAGTTTGAGCGATATTAGTAACACTGCTAGTTATTAGAAGTGATCTCAGGAAACACTGGGAGTGGTGTAGGAAAATAAGGAAGGAAAGTCAGGCAATAAAGGCTACATTATAAAGCAGTTCCTACTGTGAACAGCTGCTACTTAAATGTGAGTAGGTGGGTGGGGAGACTCTGGGAGACAACGTAGAATATACATTGAAGTTACACCAACAGAAAACGAAGGGAGATTGTGTATCTGTCTTCCAACGTCTACTCCAACACTGGTTGAAGCTCGGATAAAGAACGTTATCCTTCCTCCGGCATTTCTGGTTTGTCCTGAACATAGGTCAGAATTAAAGCTCACAGGCAGAGAGCAACAGGTGTTTGAAATAAGCAGGCTTCATAGTGCAGGGATGAGTCTCAAGGGATAAGGGCAGGCTATCAATAGCCTCGGATTCACAAATCATCCATGAGTGCAGTATTTTTTCAATTGCTTTTGCCAGTTAAATTATCTTCAGAGTCTATTTCAGCTGACCGGTGTTTCACAGCTGCTAGTGAATGGATTGCTTCACCACATTTGGGTGTATGACTTCAATTTGTTAGCAATGCAGTTGGGAAATGCTGTGGGATTTCAAGATGCAGTGCAGCTGTCTCATGCTTGTTATTAATTGAGAGCTTGTTATTAATGTTATGAGCTTATGAATTATCATTGTGCAGATTTTCTTCCTAAAAAAGCCAAATCACTGACATGACTATACAATTTGTTAGACGTATTTTATCTTTTTTAAAAAAGAAATATTTGTCAGTATTTATTACAACTACAGAGATAATTCATTTTTCACTTTTTATCATGGCTTCAGAGCACAATTAAGTTGACATTTTCCATTTCAGTTTTCTGAGATTACATGTTGTTACACGGGAAACTCAGCTACAGAAAGATGGGTTAGACCAAGAATGATGATCTTCTAAGTGACATACTTTTCCTTTCCCATCAATTTTAATTGATAATATAATTCTTCTTACCAAAAATGAGAAGCCAACATGAATGATAGTTCATCACAGAGACATGAAAGTTCATCATTATTAAAAGACTATTACAGGGGAAATTTCCAGAGTCAACGGGAAATTTCCAGAGTCAACCGAAAATTGTGTTAAGATGTTTACAGCATGGGAGATGTGCACGTCTGACTTGACCATCATAAGCAGGAAATTACAGGGTTCTCAAACATCTAACAGGGCATAAATCCAATTGATTTCAATCTCTTCCTATGCCAACATTCTGTGAGTCCTACAATAGCTACAAAATGTTCTGCTGGGAGGTGGCCTGTATTAGTTACATTTGCTGAACAACAAATTACCCAAAACTTAGCAGCTTGTCAAAACAATAAATTATGTATGATCTCACAGATTCTTTGGGTCAGGAATTTGGGTGTGGCTTTGCTGGGTCTTCGGTCTGGAAGTTTCTTACAAGGCTGCAGTTGAACTAATGTTGCAGCCAGCTCAAGTCTCCACTAGGGGCAAATTCACTCTCATGTTTGTTGACAGTATTCATGTCCTCATTAGCTGGTAGACTGAGGCCTCCTTGAGTTCCATTTCATGGGGGCCTTCTATCACTCAGTTTACAACATAGCAGTTGGCTTGCATTCATTATGACCTAAAGAGAGAGTCAGAGAGAACAGGCAAGATGGAAACCAGTCTTCTATAACCTAATCTTGGAAGCGACATGTCATCACTTTCACCGTATCCTGTTTGCCAGAAGCAAAACATTAAGTCCAGGCTACGTTTCAGAAAAGGGGATGACATGAACAGAGGAAAGCTCAGAGGTGGGGAGCATTGGGAGTCATTTTAGAGGCTACCACAGGACCTAAAGCTTACCCAGACACAAAAGCATCTCTCCTCCCAGGCTACCCCAGAAACAGAAATTCTCATACACTTTTGAGCAAAGAGATTTTTGTCTCTTGACTTTCTTCAGCAACTTATGTTACATGCAAATGTATTTTACAGGAGAGGTATGTTCGAGAGCAGCCATGATAATCTGTGCTTGTGGGTTATCTTTAGATTCATTATATATGTGGCAGATGCTATTTAATTTTTCCATGGGAGTTGAGAAATAGAGAAGAATATTTTGTATTTCTGGAGTGCCCGAAATACCAAAAGGCATTACTATAGAGAAAAGGTCAGCCCAAGGACACTGAGCCTCTTTGGGAGAAGAGAAAAATCTAAAGAAAAGTTGAGGTAAAGAAGACAGATTTTTGTCTAGGGAAGTCTTATCTTCAAGGTTTCCAGGACCACTGGTTCATTGAAGTCACACATTGACCATGCTCTGCTAAAAAGTTTTCTTTTGATTTCCCTTGATGTAGATAAGATACAAACTACTTAGCTATTTAAGGACCTCTAAAAGCTCTCTCTATACTACTTTTTTTCAGTCTATTCTCTAACAACACATCCTTTTTTTTTTTTTTCAGTAAAACTAATGAAATTCCCCTGATCAAGAATGCCATGCTCTTTGTATCCAATCATTTGTATACTTACAACTGGAGTAGAGTTTAGACCAATTTGTACACATCAAAAAGACCTGGTCCCTCAAGTTGCCATGTTTTTGTGGTTTATTTTATTAATATTAAAATTAAAGCTATACTATCTTGAAGTCTTTCATTTATTAGGCCCTTTGACTATTTATATAATATCCTTTTGATTGTTGCTGTCTCGTTTCCTCGGATTGATTTCAAATTTTTTGAGGAAAAAGGACTTGCCATGTACTTTTTCTATAGTTTCAGAGTTTTGCATAGTGATAACCCTGATGTGAAGTTTAGAAATAAGTAAGTTAGGCTGGGCGCGGTGGCTCACGCCTATAATCCCAGCACTTTGGGAGGCCGAGGCGGGCAGATCACGAGGTCAGGAGTTTGAGACAAGCCTGACCACCGTGGTAAAATCCCGTCTCTACTAATAATACAAATATTAGCCAGGTGTGGTGGCGCATGCCTGTAATCCCACCTATTCAGGAGGCTGAGGCAGGAGAATTGCTTGCACCTGGGAGGCGGAGGGTGTAGTGAGCTGAGATCACACCACTGCCCTCCAGCCTGGGTGACAGACCGAGACTCCGTCTCAAAAAACAAGAAAGAAAGAAAGAAGTTAAAAAACAAACAAACAAACAAAAAATCAGATACCTTATCTTGGTGAAGATAAAATGGATGAGATCTTTAACACTATATAAGAGAATGTCAACTTTTTTTTAAGTTTGACACCCTGCAGTTCAGCTACATCATAGTTATTGGTTGTGTGGTGCTCTCTGGCCCGTAGAGACATAACAGCAATGAGTGCAGGGACTTAGTCTGTTTTGCCAATTGCTCTCTCTCTCAAGACTTAGAATAGTGGGATTGGCACATAATAGACATGCAATAAACATTATTAAATGAATGAAGAACATAATTAATTATTGCCAATAATAGTTAAATTTCTAATATTTGTAAGTGGTATAACCTTATACATTTAAATGGGAGAAATTAGTCAAAAGTACATGTGCATCTATGAGAATTTCATATGTAAGTGAGGTGGCATCTCCTATTAGCAAGAGAATAAAGTAGTTACTAAATGATATTGGGCAACAGATTTTCCATCTGGAAAAAAGAAAAGTTCAAACCCTACCTTCCACACACCACTTACAAAAAATATTTCCAGATCGATTAAAATCAACGTATGTAAACAAAACTTTAACAAAAATGAGAGTATGTTTGTGACTTTGAAAAGGTCTGACAATGCTATAAAGTCTGACAAATTTAAATCATATCATAATTTTAAGGTTTTATATTATAAAATATGGGATTATTGAAATTAGAAGACAAACCATAAACCAGGGAAATCATTTATAATACAAATTAAATAGATATTCAAGATATATAAGTAATTTCTTCAATTTGACGAGAAAATACTTTCACCAAATATAGCTAAAAGATAGACAAAAATAATAGTCTAACACCCATTGATATAATAATTTCCTTTTATTTGAATTCCATAAATTGGAAATTCAAGGTAAGAAATGCAACTGGCCCATAACTATATGGAAAATATGCTCAACTGCACTTGTTACCCAGGGAACTGAAAATCTGAACAAAATTTGATGCAATAATTTGCATCAGCTTGGCAAAAAATTAAAACTGTCAGTCTCAAGTGCTGGCAAGGATGAGAGATACATTAACTTTCATGCATGACTGCTGGGAATAATTTAGTGCAGCTATTTTGAAGGAGAATTTCACAGAATTCCTTTAAAATTAGAATTAAAATATGTATTTCCTTCGAACAATTCTAATTCTTATTATGCTAGAAAAACCTGAAACGTGTGCAAAGCGGCACAAAAAGGGAATATTTGAATGAAATACGTTAAATATACTCTATGGAATACCTATTCAGCAATTGAAAAGAAATTGGTAGTTCTCTATGCTCTGACAAGGAAAGATGTCTAAAATTTTTCTAAGTGACCTAAACGGTGACACAACCTATGAAATAATTCCTATATCAAAAATCCCTGTATATTTATATTTTGATAAGCTCTTCATTTGAATGTTATAGATAGGATTCATGGAGAGGAAATGCAAATAGCCAAACTATATGGAAAAAAGGTTTAACCATGTGTTTTACATATAGTTTATAAGTATATGAATGCATACACACACATCCATACACAGTCACATATGATGTATGCGCACAGCAAAAGGAATAAAAAGATACAATATGAAGGGTATGGTATGAAGTACTATACTGTATGAATACCTGTATTACCATACTGTATGAAGATACAGTATGGAAGGGTATAAGCTCAAAAGCTCTTTAGTTTTATTTGCTATTTTAGGAACAAAATTTGGCAATAGAATCTACATATGAATTCATGTAATAAAAATAAATAATATAAAACTCATCTAAAAGCCACAGGGGGAATATAAATGAATAATTAACTGGAAGCACTAGTTCTACCTAACAAATTGAAAAATCCCTATTGCTCATTTTCCTCCTACACGTTTCCATGGCTGATCCAACAGGCGTTTCCAGAAAGCAGCAAAGATATGGATGCTCATGATGTCAGATTTTTCTCCCAGCATTTAAAGTTCTTGATAAGTGAGTTCAGGATTCTGACTTTAGTTGGTGATTTCCTGGGGAGAGGCAGACACAGGAAGGCAGCCACTTGACTTTTCTGATAGTCAAAGGGAGTTCATGACCAGTGTCCTCCAGCAGAACACATCTTGTCCAGTAATTAACTAGAAAATTGACCATTTTCAGAAATAGACAGGAATGCTGTCCTTTCAGTTGAATATCTATTTTTTAAAACTTTTTATAATAAACAAGTATCCTTCCAATCAATGACAAAAATTCATTCCATGTAATGACTCAATGCCCAATATTCCTGTTATCTACTAAAATAAATATATAAAACAAATGTTTACAGAGCAAATGATTAGCTTTCTTTACATCCTGGGGAATACCCATATTAAGTTTAGAGACACCCACATGAAATACTAAACCTTGTGTCCACCTCCCTTCTAAAAATGTAGACCAGACCTCCTGTTTAGCATCCTAAAGGTTATTGCTTTTCCTGACCATATTAGGCTGCCCATGTTTGGCTGACTTCAGGTATTATATAATCACTTCTTGCCAATTACATTACTAATTATTGGGGACTGATTTATACCCATTCCTGACTCCTTAAGTGAGTAAAATCAATTCCTTAAATACTGAAAAACAGTTATGTTTTATGGCTTGCATTCTTTTGTAATGGCTCATGCTTTCTAAAAGTGTTAGGCATATGCTTTTAAATATACGGTTCTGCTTTAGGCCTTTAAAATAATGATAATAGATTCTTTCCATATTTCAAGGGTCACTCTAGTGAGTTGGAAGAAAAGTTATTTCCTTCTAATATTGTTAAAGAATTAAGCCCTTTTCTATCTCTGTCATCTAGATAGGAAATTCATTCTCTCTCTGTCCCCCATTCTTTTACTCTGTTTCTGTTTTTTTACTTGAGGTCTGAGTATAAATCTTAGAAACTGGTATCGCCCTATGTTTCAAATTATTGAAAATGAAATGATATGCTAACACTCAATTGTTTCTGTAATTATCAAGCCTGGCTCAAAGTGAAATCATTAATGCAAAAATGTGGGAGAGATTATTTAATAGTCTTTCTAGTGCTGAATGTAGACATCAGTTGAAAGAATCCTTTACCAATTCATAATTGTCCATATGGAGAATTTCCAAAAATGTAATTTAAACAAGGTACTAATGAGGATGTTGAGTAGTGAGACAGGTATCACTGTTCAACATGCATCTATGCCTTTTCTCTAAAATGCCTCTTCTAGTTGATGTGCTTAAAATTTACCAAAGTAGAAGATATAAAACTTACAGTTCAGCATAAAGAAAATATGTTTCAGCAAAGGGCCTGCTGGCCATTTATAACTTTGGCAAAATCACAGTCATCTGAGTTATATCAAAAGAAAAAGCCAGGAGCTGACTCACCTTAGTTATCTTTTCCAAGTACGCAACAGGACTGCTTCTGATAAATTCTGTCCTGGAACTTTTATTTAAAGCATCTCTGAAGGCTTAAAAACTGCTTTAGCCTTGTGAATTGCAAACAACTTATCCATGTTCTCTGAGTTCTGATGATGAACAACATGTGTTTATATTTATGCAAAATTACAAAAAATGTGCTGACGCCAAAATGCTCATGTTTTCCTATAGCTGTTCCTGCCTTAAAACCACACAGGTGCTTAAGAACTGAAACCGTATCATGTTTGTCTTCATTTTCTTTTGATATAACTCAGCACTTGGCACTGTACCTGGCACGACGTGGGTACTGAGCAAAGGACTGTTTATGAATGGATTAAGGTTGAATTTGTATTATTCACATGTATTCATATATATGTGTGTGTGTGTTATTAATTATCATGTGTGTATTTGTAGTGAATGAAGTATGGACTGAGATTTACGTGTGGAAATGTAGGACCACATCTACAATGGAACTAATTTGTATTCATCCTGAATGAAGCCTTTCAATCCTCTGAAAATTATACACTTAACCTCAAAGAGCCTGTCACCTGGTTTTCTCTGCCTATCCAATGACTGGGATAATAAAAATGGTTTTTTAACGTGTGTTTTAAATACTTATCATTTAGGCAAATTTGTAATGTTCAAAGGAAGGTACTGCGAGAAGGTAATTGCTTGATTGTCAGAGCTAGTCTCGGATAGAGGAGGCAGGTTAATTTACTCAGGGTACTCTGGATCTCCTGGGAAGAAGGAATCCAAACGCTTCCTGCTAAATGAGAGATTCATAAGGCTAACACCACAGTGACAGCCACAAAGATCCAGTCGCAGCAGAGAGCTACAGATAACTTGAAATAAAGTTATAAGTCTGGAGATATGTTGATCCAAAAATCAGCTCCAATATTTGAGTTTAGCAGAGCAATCCACAGAGGAGCCTAGTGTTTCTGAAGTAAGAATTATTTAAATAGTAAAACCAGGTCTGCCTCAAGCAAAAGAATTTTACTCTGTGTGAACTGAAAGACTTGGGCACCGAGAATTCTAATAGCCAGGATTTGTATCTCTTCTCACTGATCCTAACAACCCAAGGATGTTTTCAGCTATGGTTTTGATGGTAGCAAGTGTCTCTCCTTTCCAGGTGTCTAACCAGCAACGATCCTTTCACTAGTGTGGATAGCATCTCACCTGCCTGCAGGACACCCTTCTGTAGAAGAGTATCAGCGAATGGTATGGTGGCCCCTAGAAGTTCTGTTCCACTGTAGTCTTAATCTCCACCAAAGGGCCACCAACAGCAAATTGTGTCTCTCTACCATTTTGGGACCCAAGAGAACATGGAAAATATCCAAGTAAGGGGCTAAAAGAACACAGACCTTCCCCTCAGAGGGTCAATTTGACCTTGAGGAGAATCTAGCATAAGGAAAGGTGCTACCCCACCATCCAGAGTTGCTTCAAAATTAGGACATGGCAACTTCAACTGGCAGCTGATAACCCTCCAATGCTGTAAGGCCAAAGTGGACAGGACTGCTCTCTCTTGTATTTGTGATTCCTGTTCTCTATTGGAGTGGACTAGAACTGTGGAGGGGAGTGAACTCACCTGCAGGACTTCCATTATTCACATCAGGAAATAAAATATGTTAATTTGGGGACTGACTGGAGTGCTATTTGCCCACGAATAATATAAAGTAGCCAATTTAATAACAATGTAGTGGTTTCCAAAGTTGGCCAACTTAGTAAATCTTACTACAAGAGCTACAAGGAAAACCGACTGTTTTCAAGTATTACGGTAGATAGGCTGTGTTAATGTTCCCATTTTTTCACACCTCCTGGCAATTATGTACTGTGATAGTGCTATCCTGCACTGATTCTTTCCTTGAACCGGTGGCTTGACACAAGCAAGCTTTGAAAAAGCACGTGGGTATTTCCACTTTCTTTCTTGGACCCCTGGCATTACCATAAGAATGTGTTTGGGTTGACTTGCAGTAGGATGAGAAATATATGGACTGGATCCAGATGGTCCTATTGAAGCTGTGCTAAATCATCCAGTCCCAGCCAAACCCAAAATTGACATCAGATACATGAATGAGCCTGGCCAAGATCTGCAGAACCACTAAGCTGAATCATACACCCATGAAAAATAATAAGTTGTTATTTTAAACCACTGAAATTTGACGTAGTTTGTTACACAATGGCAAATGAAAAGTCACACAATCAGATTATAGGAATGATAAATGAAGTTGTGAGTTAAATAGAGCTGATAGTGAGGAATATTTATCTCCAAATCCCTTAGTGTGAAAAAAAGGCTACATTAATGTTGAAATAGCAAATATTCATACACCACCTACCAGTCTGACATTATGGTGATATGTGATAAGACCTTCAAGTTAGGAAATTTCTTCATTGACATATTCACTCACAGCAGTCACAAACCTTGTCATGTATGTATTTCAGCCATTTTCTGGAAATCTCTTTTCAATGGCACTCTTGGGTATCACTCACACAATGAAGAAATAATTGCCACACAATAATTTTATCTTTAATGTTTTAATTTTTAATTTATTTTATTTTGAAAATTAGTATCTCCCCCCAAAAGGCAAGGATAACAAACATCTCTGTACTACCACCCAAAATTTGAACACGCTTATATTTAAATATAGTTAATATAGATAAAATATAATTCCTGTGAAATAATAAAATAAAAATAATAAAAACAGATATAAAAATAAAATAAGAAAATTTGGATTTCCCTCAGGATCACTCTTTTCTTTTCTTTCCCAAGGTGATGACCCTGATGAATTTGGTTGGTTTTTGAATAATAATAATAATAATAATAAAGTTCTTATATATCATCATGTATTATTTAATTCATATTATTTTTTTAAATTTTAATTACATAAATAATGTCATGTCTTGTATTGTTATTTAATTTGTTTTTTCAATGTCCTTTTTTGATATATATATAAATATTACAGATCCAATGTATTCATTGCAATTGCTGTATGGAACATCTAAGCATGTCTAGATCATTCTACTATTGATGTGCATTTGAGCTGTTTCCCATTTTTCACTATTGCAAAAAAATGTCCAAATAAATATCCTTGCTCATATCTTCTTCAGCATATACCTAGAAATGAAAATGCTTGGTCACAAGTATGCGTCCTTTAATTTTTACAAAATAGTGCTAACTTGCTTCACAGAATAGTTGGGACAATTTACACTTTACCAACAGTGTCTGTGAATTCTCATTTCTGCATATTCAGAACACACTTGACTTTATCAAACTGTTTAAAATTTTTTGAGTTAGACAGATATGAAATATTATTTGTTCTTTAAGTTTCATTTCCCTGAATGTTAGTGAAGATAACCATTGTTTCATGTTTATTATCAATGCAAGATTCTATTTTATGAATTGCCTGATCATTTCATTTGCCCGTTTTTCTATTGAGTTGTTTTATGTTATAATAACTTGTAGAAGTTTCTTGTGTAATCCTAAGTCAAAGGTTTAACTTTGACTGTAATATGTATTGTCATGCCTTGTTCCACTCTGACTCACACCCACCTGCTCGTGGCCTGTGTATGAGTTATCTATTGCTGTGAAGCAAATTATTACAAACTTAGCAGCTTAAAACTACACACATTTATTATCTGACATTTCCTGTGGGTCAGGAATCTGACTTGGCCCAGCTGAGGCCTCCTCTGCTTCAGGGTGTTTCACAAGGCTGCAATCAGGTTATTACTCGGGGCTGGGGCTTAACCAAAGGATCAACTGAGGAAGGATCAGCTTCCAAGTTCATTTATGTGGTTTTGGTAGTGTTGAGTGCTGAATTGAGGGCCTTACTTCCTGCCTGGCTGTTAGCAAGGCAACAAGGCAGCTTGCTTCAGTAAAATAAGCAAGGAAGAAAGTGTGCTGCTAGCAAGATGGTGATCAGAATCTTTTGTAATCTAATCATGGAAATGACATGACCTCGATGTGGAGGTATTCTGTTTGTTAGAAGCAAGTTACTCCAGAGGGGATTATCTAAATTCATGAATACCGAGAGAAAGAGATAATGGGTGCACATCATAGAACTTGCCTATTGCAGTTTCTTATATGTACAGAAGCTTTTAATTATGATGCAATTCAATATATCAGTTTTTTGTTACGATAATCTCTGTTTATTTGTTTCAATTGTTTCTTTATCTCTTTGTTCAAAAATCATTCTGTATTCTGAGGTAGTTAAGATAATAGGCTAGACTTTTATAGTTTTACTTTGTTTTAAAGCTAATCTTTATCAGGTTTTGTTTTATTTCATGATATGAATTACAAGGTATTCTGTTTCATACAGAAAACCAAATATCCCAGTACCATTCTGCCCCCACAAATTTGATGTCTCTTTATTTTCATGTATCAGTGCCCCATGCATGATTTTATTTCCTTTTTTTCTTTTGGCGTCTTTCTCTATTTGAGCACCACTGTTACCTTATCTTTTAAAAATACGTTCTCTTAATTATTATAGGTATATCATGAATCTTAGTAACTGGTAGGCAAATCACCCCTCCTTCTTCTACTTTTAAAAAAAAGTTTTGGGGCCCAGTGCAATGGCTCATGCCTGTAATCCCAGCAGGAAGGCTGAGGTGGGTGGATCACTTGAGGCCAGGAGTTCGAGACCAGCCTGGCCAACATGATGAAACCTCATCTCTACCAAAAACTACAAAAATTAGCTAGGTGTGGTGGCGTGCGCCTGTGGTCTCAGCTACTTGGGAGGCTGATGTGGGAGAATCACTTGAACGTTTGAACACGGAAGGCAGACGTTGCAGTGAGCTGAGATTGTGCCACTGCACTCCAGCCTTGGACAGAGTGAGACACTGTCTCAAAAAACAAAACAAAACAAAACAAAACAAAAGAGGGAAGGGTATCTTGGTTACTCTTGTAGTTTTTCTCTTCCCTAATTCTAGAATGAGTTTGTCAAGTTCTGTGATAAATTTTGTTGTCTACTGGAATTGAATATATTCCCTATGATGGATAGAGTGGAGAGAGATGCCATCTTTTATATTGAACTCTTTAACCCAGGTTACGATATACCTCACCATTTTTTCAGGCCTTTCTTTTGTTCCTTTACCAACTTGGTTTATTTTTTTATTTTTTTATTTTTATTGAGACGGAGTCTCGCTCTGTCACCCTGGCTGGAGTGCAGTGGAGCTATCTCGGCTCACTGCAATCTCCACCTCCCGGGTTCACGCCATTCTCCTGCCTCAACCTCTCGAGTAGCTGGAACTACAAGCGCCTGCCACCACGCCCAGCTAATTTTTTTTTTTTTTTTTGGTATATTTAGTAGAGATGGGGTTTCATGGTGTTAGCCAGGATGCTCTTGATCTTCTGACCTCGTGATTCGCCCACCTCAGCCTCCCAAAGTGCTGGGATTACAGGCGCGCCTGGCCCTACCAACTTGTTTAAATAATTTTTCCCCCAAAAGAACTTACACAGCTTTTTCACATTTATTCTTAGGTACTCAGTAGATTTTGTTACTACTCTAAATTATGTCTTTATATATAAAGCTGGTTCCAATGCTCTGTTTGAGCAAGTCTGAATTCTTACAAATTGGATTATGAAAATGGAAAAGAGACATTGCCTATGTATCAGCTCTCTTCAGTTTAGCCCAATTTTCTGATATGGCAAGACTTGATTCAACATAACTTCTCCTATATTAACATAATAGAAACAGATATAAATTTTTCCATGAAAATGTGAGTACAAGAAGTATCATTTTAATTTCTTGCTAAAATTAAAATAGAATTTGTTTTAAGTCTTCTCCTGTGGAAATCCAATGTGAAATTCCTGTGACTTCAAGCTGTCTCCACATCACAGCATTCTGAAGCTGAAAGAATTTGGTAATCCATAAAGTGGATTTCAGACTTACACTCCTGGGTGGGTAGGAATTGTGGTGTCTTAAGCTCTAATTTGGCTCTTGCTGCTGTTTTTCCTTGATGCAAAGTGCACCCATTTTTGAGATCTCCTCCATTCTTTCTGCTGAGACATGCTGCGACTGGGATCATTTTGGTCCAGCAAGGATCTATTACTCTCTTTATATTCATATTGAGTGTTGAATACATGATCTCTTAATTTGGGCCCCCAAGGATTCCACCCATGGAAGCCAGCCCTGCTCCTCAAAGGCCCTGTCACCACAGAAGTGATGAACTACATGTACTCACCTTTTACAAATTTTAAAACATCTTTTCTTATCTATTCTAGTAAGACATGGAGAATTGACTGCTTTCTTTTTTGATCCTCCGAGAGTTCATTAGAATCCCATCAAACTTCAAAGCATGATTTAATGGCCCAACTGAACAAGCCTGCCTCTAGATACTCTAAGACATTTGTACCTCTCCAGAAGGTGGCACTGTCCTGATGATTCACATTTTTAGCTTGTGGCCCCTTACCCCTGGAGCCAAGTGTAAACTGGGACCTTCCTGCTACAGCACGTGCACACACACACACGAGTTCACAAACTGAGGATCGCTGTGTCTTCTCTTTTATTTTTCCCTATTTCCACCCATGATAAGAAATATAAAACATTTCAGAAAGAGAACTTACAAACAGTCAAAATTAGCATGAGATGTGAGAGAGGTAGAACAGAGTCTAAAGATAGCTCATGCTTGTGGAAGATTCCTTCTACTTCTACCCAGAGATGCCTACGCACACTCTTCTCTTCTATTTGAAAAGTTTTTGTGAAATATTGGGAATCACTGGCAACAATGATTTTATGTTTTTGTTTTAAAACCTCAAAACTGACCCAAGTAAGGTATTTGGTTTATTTTTTTAACAGATGAAGAAATTGAGGCCTTAAAATTATTAACAAACTTTGCAGAGCCAGTTAGCTTTAAAGAGCAAATTCAGGATGTCAACCCATGTCGCCCTAACCCCAATGTCCATGCTAAAAGCCATTATGTTATGATGTTTCTTTTCTTATATATACTGAATTGTGAAGCATAAATATATTAAAAACAATGGTACCTTTTTGAATTAAGACATTAGTTTTACATAAATGGATTAATTACAACCCTGGGTTTGTGATACTCTCATATATAACATACTTTTGTGGATTATTTTGTTATTTAATGTATTATCTTAAATAATATACACTCATCAGCCAACTGTCCAACAAAAAAGCTAAAATTGTGATAACTACCTAAGTAAATATGGTTCCTTCCTGTCCCATTCTTACCACTCATCATCGTAGATAACCATCATCCTGAACCCTATATTCATATTTTTTCTTGA
This sequence comes from Macaca fascicularis, assembly GCF_037993035.2. Taxonomy (NCBI): domain Eukaryota; kingdom Metazoa; phylum Chordata; class Mammalia; order Primates; family Cercopithecidae; genus Macaca; species Macaca fascicularis. Next base: position 79,230,357 of record NC_088384.1, read on the forward strand.
TTTTCTTTTACTGATTCTAGATATGTATCTATATTTTCTAAACTTTAAAAACTTTTAAGACTTTAATCTGACAGGAGTTTATTTTTTTCATATGATGTGGAATATAAAATCCAACTTCATTGTTTTCCAAATTACTAACCACTTTCCGTAGCTCTGTGAGTATTATTGAACAGTCTATCAATTTCTCTTCTGCTGTGAACCAAAGTTCATTATTTACTGGGAACTGTGCTTCTGTCAATTCCTTTGTTTAATATTTATCCTACCATATCACTACCTTCCTGTTCTAAATTCCATTTTTTTCATAATATGTCTGGATTCCTGGTACAGCTCATCTTCTCTTTTTGCTTACTTCTTCAAAAGGATTCTGACTATTCCTGGCCTATTATATTTTCCTGTTAAAATTGTAGCATTATCTTGTCAATTTCTAAGTAGAATTCTGTTGGTATCTTGATTGGAATTGCATGGACTCTGTAGGTCATTGTGGAAAAAATAGAATACTTGTAATATTACTCCTCTTAATCTTGAAAATCTTCATTTATTTATGTCTTCTTTAATATCTATTAATATAACTTTATAATTTCTGCATTGAGGTCATGCATATCTTCTGTTAGATTTATTCTCTTATAAGATATGGTATATTTTTCTATATGTTGTCTAATAGTTTGCACTGTTATTAATATATAAGTATATAAATGACTTTTTATTATTAATCTCATAAGTAACCAACTTAATAAATTCTATTAAATCTAATAGTCTGTCTGTGAGTTCATAATGCTTTCCATGTCAACAACCATCCCGTGCAACTAATGAGAGACGTACTGTAATTCCTGCTTCAAATTCTCATGTTTCTCATTTCTTTCTCTTCTCTTATTGTACTTGTCAAGACTTCTAATACAATAAGTAAAAGTAATGATAGAGGAAGCCCTCAGAATTAATTTTGAAAATAATATTTTAAATGTTTCTCCATTTAGAATTGTGTTTGATCTAGGGTTTTTAAAAAATTTGTCAGACCTTAAAATTTCTTTCTACACTTACTTTAATATATTTTTAAAAATCATGAATGGGTATAGATTTTGCAAGTGCTTATCCTACCACTATCAAAATGATTACATATATTTTCTCTTTTAATGTCTTCATGTGATGAAATATGCTTATATATTGTTATAGCTTAAACTCATCTTGGTATAGCATATTATCAGTTTTATACACTGGGTCGATATGCATATATATTGTTTAGGGTATTTGCATCTGTAAAATAAATCAAATGAGTCTGTAATTTTTCTACATTAATGGTTCATAGCAAGAATCCACCATAGTAAGCCCATTGACTATTAGTCTTAAAAGATGCCCCACACAATAAGGGTTACACAGTCATTTCATTAAAACAATTTTGTATTTAGTATCACCTTTCTTGGGGATTTGCAATGTATGTTAATACTAGTAACAAGTCCTGCAGTAGAAACATGTGTATTTAATTCTGTTTCCCTTTTTAGTTTAGAGGTTTTCTTTCTCCTGCAAAGTGTCTTGTTGAAAGTGCAGGGAAATGCTGAGTTAATGGGAACAGAAAACTTTAAAAAGAGAAAAAAGAATTACTTTGACTTGTATGGATTGAATTTCTGTTTTTGGTGCTATGGGCAACACTTCATCAATGGGGTCACACGGTAGATTTGCCTTGTTTAGCTTAGGCAACAAATCCTGGAATTCAGTGTTAACAGTGGTACCCATTGTGTAGCAAGTTTATTTTTTACCATTAATCTTGATCAGAGATCATCAACTATGGATGGCTCACAGCATGGGCCAAAATCAGCCCTTTTTACAATAAGAGGGCCACACCGGCTTTTCTGTTTTACCAAGACAGCTGGTTAATGTAGCACAACTAACCTCAAATATTAATTGGCATTATGACTAGTGCTATCATGTCCCCTTGTATATGTGGTAGGTGCTGTTGCTGTCCCCAACTCCAGAAGCCCTTGGGTCACCATTACAGGTTTTACGTCCCTATCTCTCTGTCTTTATGTGCTTCACTCCTAACAACTCACACCTATAACCTTCTTCAAAGGACCACCATGAGGCTATTTCATCAGGTTCTTGAGGTGTCAGAAACACTTAGATTTTCACATCTCCCTAGAGGCAATCTGTAGCCAATAACTGACTGCCACTGGAGTAAAAACAAAAAACAACCCCACTTCTTCTGTCTTGAAGTAGGACCAACTCCAACATACAACTTAAGCTTTAGGGGTACCCTTGGGATCAGGGTACCTTCAAGTCAAGGTTGAGGCTTTGCTTGAAATTATATCTTTGCTTAACTTCCTCCCCTTCCCTACTTTCTTTCTACCTCTTCCTAACCAGTTTCTTCTGGGAACACTCATTTGATAAATCATTTGCACATGTACCCTGGTCTCACGGTTTGCTTCTGGAGAACACAATCTAAGACCCATGTTATATGTTCAGTGCCACTAATAGGTTCAGTCCCAGTGTCTGGTTTGTTGGACTTCAATTATTTGTGGATTTTACTGCTTAATCTTAGGTGAATTCCTTATCTTTGTGACTGACTGGTCTCCCTGTCACCTAGGGTACCAGTGGAGAAGTTCTATGAAATTGTTCCTATTTTAATGACTTTAACATTTTTCATTCTTTAATGAGTGTGTATTTACTACCAGACAAAGTTACCAGGGTTTATTAAGATTTTGATATTATTTAATCGGCAGATTTGGCACAACTTGACTAAGGTATATTGCTCCTTACAGAAAGTAAATAACATCACTAAAAGATATTTACAGTGTGTTGATGGCTTACATTTTTATCTCAGCCATTTATCTTCCCTGAAATCTATGAGATATAGCCAAACAAACAATGGAAAAAGAAAAATAATGGGACTGGGTAAAAGTAAGAATTAGTGTCCCTTTTGATGATTAGTTAAATATTATCACAGTCTTTTCATTAATGTGAAAACTCTCATATGATCAGATGATGTTTTGCTTTCAAGACTGACCTTATGTAATGAAAGGTTGAAAAGTAACTGACTAGAAAGTTTCTGGAATGAGATTTCTTCCCTTACTTGTTTGTTTCTCCCTAAATATATATAATTGCCCACAGGACAAAGACACAACAAATTACATGAAAAAAAAAAAAACTTCATGTATTTTCAAAGGCAGTGTCTGCTTTGAATTTTTATTCTTTTCATAAATTTAAGAGTATACCATAAATTATGAATAACTGAAGCTAATCTAATGAAATTAAGACTGGCTTATTCTCTGTTCAAAAGAGTTACTGTAGCCCAGTGGGGCAGTACCTCATGTTCCCAATCTCTTCATCTCCTTTTCAAATTAACAGATGGTATCTTACATTCTTCCTGGACCCTGTTTCTTTTCAGCTATCACATGATGGTTAATGACATGGTTTCTAGATCCAGAAATACAAGCTTTGGGAGAGTTTCTTAAGTTCTCAATTTCATTATCTATGAAATGGAACTAGTAATAGCAACTTTAAAAATTGGACATCTGACAGACACTGCTCACTTCTAAAAGTAATTTGTTTAATTAGGTTATGCTGCATAAGAATTACTAATATTTTAAAAATTTTTTTTCATATCTTGATTTAATGTAGGCATTATATTTTATAGCTAAGGAGGATAGCAGTTCAATTTTTGACAGAAGTACTCTTGATGTTCCAGGGATAGGAAGGAAGTCGTTGTACTTTTTAATGTGTCATCTCTTCAGTCCTTCCTTTGAGGACAGGGTCATACTTTTTTATTTACCCTGGTTGTTTTAATGGGAGGTCCATTTTCCCACATTTTCTAGGTCTGTACATTACTCAATACTCTTGTATGTGCTTGTGATAAGGAAGCTGCAAGGGGCTAGAAACAAACTGACTTGGAAAGTGTGAGAGCTTTACTTGGTAGATAAATATAATTTGGGAATATAATTTTATGGGGTTAAAATAGGGAACATTTTAAATTCATTGTATTTTGTCTTAATAAGGGCATTCATTTTGAGAAAAACCACGGCAGCTCTGATTCTTGGACTAAAAGGCTATTTTCTTCCAGTTATGTAATTAGGAATCAAGAAGATAATTAACTATGACCAATGAATAAGCTTCTCATATATGACCCTGTAGTAGCTCCTGCCTTTACTTCTCCTGATTTTAACATGAGATGAGGGAATTATTATCACTTCACAAAAAGAAATACAAAAAATAGATGTTACTAAGTGGTCCTTGAGATTATTCTTATAAAATCAAATTTGTGATTCTTTCTGGAAATTTCATGGCTGAAAGAGAGGGACTACAAAATGAGTCCTAAGTGAAAGACCAAGTGAAAATGATCTTTCACTTATGCTAATGGCTGTCTCTTATCACCAATTATGGAAGGCATCTCCGGTTATCATGTCCCACCTTAAGTTTGGTACTGCCTAGACAACAAAAGCAATGCAATGGAATTGTATTTTTTCAGAATAAATCTCTCTACATTTAAAAAATCACTTTCAGGCCGGGCGCGGTGGCTCAAGCCTGTAATCCCAGCACTTTGGGAGGCCGAGACGGGCGGATCACGAGGTCAGAAGATCGAGACCATCCTGGCTAACACGGTGAAACTCCGTCTCTACTAAAATATACAAAAAACTAGCCGGGCGAGGTGGCGGGCGCCTGTAGTCCCAGCTACTCGGGAGGCTGAGGCAGGAGAATGGTGTAAACCCAGGAGGCGGAGCTTGCAGTGAGCTGAGATCCCGCCACTGCACTCCAGCCTGGGCGACAGAGGGAGACTCCGTTTCAAAAAAAAAAAAAAATCACTTTCAATTGGCTCTAATTGTATTAGAATGAGCTAGAATGGAATATCATTGACCATAAAAGATAATGTTATGCAAATTTGTTGGTGACGATAAAGTGGAGCCTCAAGCATCTTAAGAGAGAAAATTGGTACAAGTGTAGCTCAGGAGAGCTTTTATGTTTCGGTAGTTCTCTAGTCATTCCCATCACTTCTGTATACACACATGCACCATTTTCAGTGTCAGTCAAACATGACTTGACTGGCTAATACAAAATCATTACATGTATTTCATATGTCTTCATTTGGGTGCCTGCATTAGTAGGTTCCAAGATAAGCATTTGGCTGCAAGAAGCTTATCTGGGAGGTGATCCAGGAGGTACCCATACGGAAGTGGGGAAGTGAGACATGGAGGAGAAGGGAGTCGATAAATGGTGTGCTATCCTGTAAGTAACCATTGTGTTTACTGAAAATCAATCTTGCTGAGGAACTCTAGGAGACAGTGTAAAACACACACCCAAGAGTTACCCCAATTGAGAGCAAGGCATTTATTACATGCCAATTCCTTCAATCATTGATTGAGGATTCTCTCTACGGGAATTATTTCCTTGTCATTTTCAGACCACCATGTACATGGGCAGTGAAGCAGAAAGGACATCAGCAGCTTTGGAGAACATTCTCAAGCAAAGTGATGCAGATACCTGCAGTTGAAAGTAGGCCAGTGGACACAGAAGTGGTAAGATCTGAAGGTTGTAGACAGGGTACTGATGGCATCTACTCTATAATCCAAACAGTTCTGTCCTAGGCTGTCCTAGAATAAGTACAAATGAAATTATGATGTAGTTCACTAAAAATTTAATCCCATAGGCCGAGGGTGGTGACCCACACCTGTAATCCCAGCACTTCGGGAGGCCCAGGCGGGCGGATCACAAGGTCAGGAGATCATAGCCATCCTGGCTAACACAGTGAAACCCCGTCTCTACTAAAAATACAAAAAGAAATTAGCGGGGCAAGGTGGCAGCCGCCTGTACTCCCAGCTACTCAGGAGGCTGAAGCAGGAGAAGTGTGAACCCGGGAGGCGGAGCTTGCAGTGAACTGAGACCGCACCACTGCACTCCAGCCTGGGCAACAGACCCAGACTCCGTCTCAAAAAAAAAAAAAAAAATTTAATCCCATAAGACGTCTCTTTTTAGTGATCCCAAAACCTTGCAAGTACCTCTATCACATAAAATTGTTGTAACATATTTTAACTATGTGCTTTCTCTTCCCATTAGATAGTATATCACATAAGAGAGTGTATCTTACTCTAAAATTCCTTTGTATTTTGTTCCAGTTCCTACTTTTTAATTAGTAACCACAATTCCTATTTATCTGGAGTAGTCTTAATCGTTTCTATTTGCCCTAAAAACATTTCAAGACTTTGCAAAAGCAGTGTATGAAGCGAGAATGAGTCACAACTTACTTCAGAAGTCATTTTCAAAATTGCATGCATCAGTGTCCATTAACATCTTAACTCTTTCCACCTCAGTTTATATCATTATTAAAGAAATTCCATGCATTGGGGGTGCTCTGGTTAGGGCTAGTAAATACTTTGAACATAAGTAGTAGCAGATTTACATAGCTGAACACAAGTTCCCCTTTGGATATCAGCTATCCTGAGAAAAAGCATACCTCTGTTTGCAAATTTTTAAGACTCCTGTTGCCTACAAATAAAATCCAGACTCCTTAGCTAAGCATTACAAAAAATTTAGACTCTCACTTGAGTCTGTGTTGGAAATCTTGTTCTCAAGATTTTTCATTACCCTAACCTAAGGCTGGAGTCAAATTGGTGTCTCTTTTGTCACCTGGCTTGACTGATTGCTTTCTGACCCCCGTGTCTTTACTCCACTAAATCTACTGAAATTTTCTCACATCGAACCCTTTCTTCAAAATCCTTCTCAAATAATATTTACTTTGAAAAATTTTTCACAAACCCACCACAGATTGAATTTATCCTGATTCTACTCTTAAATCCCAAGTGAATGTATCCCTTCCTTAAGCATTCAAATCTTATAGTTTGCATTTCAGTCACTTTGGTAGAGAGATTTCATCAAAGGCCCCAGTGCTTTGCCGCCTTCAGTATCCATGCTCTTTGCCTTGTTAATCTTGCTGTATCTTCCTATTCTGACTCTGGACATGACCATGTCACTTGTTTTGACCAATGGGATGTTAGTCAAGGTGACATAAGTAGAAAATTTCCTGCTGAAGGATGAAATATGCCCAAGCTATGTCAACCGAGGGCATCCGGCAACTGCCAGCTCCCTTCTGCTCTCTGCCCCAATCCATACAAGCAGGCCCTACCAAGATCCACAGAGCAACCTTAGCAACCCATAGCTGACCTCAGACACAGGAACAAGCACAGGTGGGAGCAAGTGAGTCCAGCCAAGATCATCTAAAACCATGAAGTTGTGAACTAAATAAATGTTTATTGTTGTATGCCACCAAAGTTTTATGATTATCATAATGCAGCATTGTCTGGCAATAAACAACTGATGCACGTACCAAATTCTAAGTATCTTCATGCCACAGCCATACCTGTTTACTATTGCTCCCACAGAAGTTTGAGAATTTCCTTGTGTACATGAGGTACTTTTAAGAAGTTTGTGGAATGAATAAATGTTTTTCCACTTTAGAATATTACTTCATTCTTTACTTTCCCCTAAAACTCTCCCTGCATGCCTAACCTCAAGAAATTTATCTCCTTTAAATTTTCATTGTATTTATTGTCTCTGATAGCTATTTGCAATAACCACATCCTACCTCTTATTATGTACATACTTTCTCATCCATTTCCTCACTCTAATGAAAAAAATTTGATATAAATTTCTACAACCCAGTACCTGGCATTTAGTAGACATGCAAAAAACATTAACTTATCTTACCATAAATAAAGGAACTTTTTTCATATTTAAAGTTTAACATGTAGGTTTAACATATAAGAATGACAAATTTACTTGTCCTTCATTTTTATTAAAAGAGTTCACATTCTTAGAAAATAAGAAGAAAGCAGTATAAAATAAACATCAAGTAGCAGTATAAACTTTTCTATGAGAAATAAAAGAACTTTGAAAAGAATTCACAAATATATTTTTGAGCTATATTATTTAAAACCTCTAAAAGTTTTAATCTGTAATCTATTCACTGAATTTCCCTGTAATCTATTCACTGAATTTCCCTGTGTATATAGCCAGTTAAAAATAGAAAATATTTTTCTACTTAAATCTTATTATTTCTTATAAAATCTTATATCCCAGTGGAAGGAAATCATTTTCTTTAAATTCGTTCTCTTTAGTTACAGAATCATTTGATGACTTTCTTTCCTTGGTTTCCATACGGGGAAACAGTGACTCTGAAGGTCTCTGTCTCACGTAATGCAGTTGAACAGGCAACATTACAGTTCTCAGAAGAAAAAAAGGGACATAAGTCTCTCTACACCCTCCTCCAATGACGGGTGCTGTGGGAACAAGTAAATGGATGATTGCTGACCTTGGAGCCTGGAAATACTGTGGCCTGGCAGGAGTCGTAAACTGTGGAATACCATCCTGATAGCTTCAGTCAACCACGTGGTGGTTACACAATTAGGATGGTTTGGGCTCACTCTTAATATCCAAAGCCAAGGTTAAAATATGCATGCCTCTATATTTTTCAGATATTTTAAACACCACATTCAGTCAGCTTGTTTTTAAAGTCCGTGCAGCTCTAGTCACATGATTGACTTTCTCAAAGAAATATCACAGCGGACGCTCATCTCCACTACACTCTTGGTGGTTTATTTTTAAAGAGATTTGTTTATATCTTGCAGTGTTCAGTAAAGTGAGAAATAAATTTAGAACATCAGCAAAGTGAGAAGTTTAAACTTTGAACTACAGTAAAGTGAGAAATAAACTTTGACCTTCAATAGAGTGAGAAGTAAACCCTGCATTTCATTTCTTTAAGCATGACCATGCATTTTGTTTTTTATGTAACCATCTCACATAGACATGGTGTGCCTGGAATATATTCAGCGTGGTGTTAAAAATAAAAATGCATACAAAACATCTTATTCATATGTTTAAAAAATTAAGCCAATACTGCAAATAAAATCTTGGAGTTCTAGTGTATAAAAAGATTCAAGATCTAATGGGAAGGTAGTGGAATACATAATGGAATGGAACGAATTATGTAGTGAAGGTATGACTAACATTGAAATACGGATATAAATTCCTTTCATCTGGAACACACTGTAGAGGAAGCTTTTTATGCATAATAATTTTAGCAAGCTACCTTATTTGTCATTTTATTTTATGATTTCCCCTACTGGAACCTTTTCAAGGAAACTAGTCAGTGTTGAGAAAAACAAAAATCTGTTCATTTTATTTTATTTTTTTTTTCTCCCCACATAGACAGTTTTGCTTAAAACATACTTTCTTGGGAATTTCTATAGATATTTAGCTTTCTTCATGTTCTCTCAGAGGAAAAGAACATATGTGAAGACATCTGTAAAACCTATAAATACAATGGAACAGAACCCTATTGCACAGAAATTTTGCTCATCCAAGTTAAGAATATTTCTTAAATTCTGGATTTGTTCCAGAGGGCTATTCTGAAGCATTTTTCTTTATTTCAGTGAAATTATAGTGTTTTGGGTAACTTGCGAATCTTGATATTCTGGCAGGAATTTGTCTTATTTAAGTGAGGAATTGCATTTATCAAAGCAGCAGAAAATAAGTAACAATAACAATGGATTTTCAAAGCAAGATTTATAATACACAGAGGTCATAGTTCAAATAAGATCAAAACATATCCAATATGATTTTCAAATACAAATTTACAAACATATTAGTAGTAAACATTTTGGATTTTAATGATCAGTTGAAGAAAAGCATCTACTGTATTTGCTTCTAATCCTGGGAACTTTTCTGGGACTGAGATAAAATATCAGTCAGTTTTAACAGTGTGAGCCAGCTAACATTATATAAGGGAATTTCTCACAATGATGAAGCATATTCAATGCCCATCTATTTTATGATTTAACTATGTTAGATTCCAGAATGAAATTCTAAGAGGAAATAATAGTTAGAAGTAACAGTGGGATTTATTTTAAAAATGCCTTTTATCTTTTCACAATGTAGCCCACTGAGAAAAAGATCTATTCTTCAAAGATGGAAGAAGCAGAAATGAGCCAAAACCTATTAATACAATGAGTACATCCAAATTTTAGCAGTGACAGCAGAGCTAGTTCACTCAGAGGTTAGTTAAATAATTATTTTAAGGACTCACTGTCCTTTCTGGGAAAATGAACTGTGCAATGTCAAAAGCTCTCATGATGTGAAAAATTAAAGCAGTTATGAACCCGAATTAAATTCTATTCATAAAATATAGGCTTCACTTACTGAATTACAGAGACACATTAAATGTTTATTTAGCATTTTACAGTTAGCAGAGTTATGCTGAAATAATAATTCCCACTTATCTCTATGAGACAGGTGTCTCTTGGCCTATGGCAATTGCCAAGCCTAATGCAGGTTGTATATTACAATAATGGGTATGTTTAGCTGTAGTTGTCCTTGACAAGGGGAAGGAGAAAGTAAATACATAATGAAGTTGCTGTGAATTTTGGAGGGGAAGTTATTTTCTGGATAATCATTAAATTTCTTGAGATTTTTCAGTTTGTTGTGTATACTGCTACATTCCAGTGCTAGAATTGTGCCTGAAACATAGAGATTTTAAAATATATATATTTTTGAATGAGTAAATTATAGTAATACAAAGAGTTGACAAAAGAATCGTGTAAAGAGACCCATTAGGCCGGGCGCGGTGGCTCAAGCCTGTAATCTCAGCACTTTGGGAGGCCGAGACGGGCGGATCACGAGGTCAGGAGATCGAGACCATCCTGGCTAACGCGGTGAAACCCCGTCTCTACTAAAAAAAATACAAAAAAAACTAGCCGGGCGAGGTGGCGGGCACCTGTAGTCCCAGCTACTCAGGAGGCTGAGGTAGGAGAATGGTGTGAACGTGGGAGGCGGAGCTTGCAGTGAGCCGAGATCCCGCCACTGCACTCCAGTCTGGGTGACAGAGCAAGACTCTGTCTCAAAAAAAAAAAAAAAAAAAAAAGAGACCCCATTAAATGTATGTATTATTTGGAAGATTACTTTTTTCCATTTTAAGGGCACTAAAAATATGGATGTATGTTAATTATTATGCTTTCACTTAATTACTCTCTTAATATGGTGCTGATGATTCCTCATTTACATTAGGTTGGAGTGGAGATGCCAAGAAAGAGAATCTATGTATACATAGAAAAATCTATGCATTAAATCTATATGTTTCAGTCTTCTATCGTGTCTGTAATCTTTACAGAATGTTAATTTACCATTTCATTGTCCAAACATGTTTGTTTCATAAATTAAGCCCACTGCTGTTACTGTTTATCTTTCTTTTCTCTCCCCTAATTTACCTTTGCCCTACAAATGCTTCAGGTATAGTCAAAATTTCTTCCAATTTTGGTTTTCCATTAGTTTTAATTACTACCCTGCCATGTTAACAAATGCGAAAGCATTTCATTATCAACATCAAAAAATTTCAAACTAAAGTGATCGTTTTCTTCCTAAATTTGGTCCTCATTCAGCCCTTTAATACTTTCTAGAATTAGAAAGTACTAGTATTCACTTCAATTGTCTATTCAATAAGTCACCAAGTTTATTTCAAAAATATATTTCAAATTAACCATCTCTTTTGCCTTTTCTCTATTATTACCCACAGTCAGGCTCTCATCATATACTCACCCTTCTCTTGCAGTCTTTAAAACCTGGTCACTGCTAACCCAAGGGCCGCTTCATCTATTATGTGCAAGATTCCCAAAGTAACCTTCCCAGAATACGTACATGTCATTTCTCATTTCTCAATTCAGATTCATTTCACAAGTCCCTAAAGGCTACAGAACAAATTCAGCATGAAGCCAAGATCCCTCATAATCTTGCTCCCTTACACCTTTGCAGTCTTCATCCCTCCACTCACCTATTACACAGCTTTATTTCTAGACTGCATTATTCCTTGCATCTGACATGTGCAATATTGTATCTGTTCTTTTATTACTATTATTTTAGTGGCTTGATATGTCTGTTTTGCCTTTGTCTCCATTAAATTCTCCTTGTCCTTCAATGTTGTGATCAGATACAAAGTTTTGGTATTAACATTCCACCATGCTGATTCCTGTTTCTTCTACTTATGCATTAAGTTGGCCTAATTCAGGCCAGACTCCACTTAATGACTCAATTGATACTTAATGATGATAAATGGTAAAAGTAAGCCACAGGTGAATTGTACCGAATATAACAAAATGCACTTCATCTATATTCAAAGAGTATGAATTCACAGGCCAAAGGTGAAAATATCTAGTTCAATAAGATATGTCAATAATTAAAACTAAAGTGCATAGAAGCTGTTAAAAATGAAGCTTTATTTAATGTCATTATTTTGACTCTTACTTTGATATTCAACACTGAATTCATAATTTGAAATAAAAAGAGTGCAGCCCCTGAACTTATTTTGATTCATTTATTTCCGTTCCAGTGCCATTTTTGTTCCTATTTGTTCTATCAAAGTGATTCATCTTTTCTTTGTTTTCACCCATCAGTGCTTCTGAATTTCTTCAAATGGAATATTTAGTACCAAAGATTCCATCATATTTTGCACCTATTCTTTGTTTATCTCATAAAATAAGGATAATAATACATAATTTTAATTTAGCTTTTATTCTCTGCTTGGCATCATATTAAGTATTTTCACATGGACACTTCCATGCAGCCCTGTCCCACCTTGTGTCGTGGGTGCTGTTATTATTCCCATTTATAATTCCCACAACCACTTTTGAAGTTATTGATAAATTATTTTTCAGAAATAAACACTTAGTTACCAGCAAAAATATGAGGTGACAAACTTTATGAATCATCAAAGAAGACCGGGCACTGTGGCTCACACCTGTAATCCCAGCACTTTGGGAGGCTGAGGCGGGTGGATCACTTGAGGTCAGGAGTTCGAAACCAGGCTGGCCAACAGGATGAAACCCCATATCTACTAAAAATTAGCTGGGTATGATGACACGCTCCTGTAGTCGCAGGTACTCGGGAGACTGAGGCTGGAGAATTGCTTGAATCTGGGAGGCGGAAGTTGCAGTGACCTGAGATCACACCACTGCACTCCAGCCTGGGCAACAGAGCAAGACTGTGTCAAAAAAAAAAAAAAAAAAGAAACAAAAGAAAAAGAAAACAATAAAATTACAATCATACACCTCTACATAGAATGGCTAAAATGAAAAGACACACAACGTCAGTTGTCTCAGATGGACTAATAGAAATTCTCCCACACTACTAATATGAGAAAAAATTGGAAATAACTTTAGAAAACTGTTCAGCATAATCTACTAAAGTTGAACATATGTGTATCCTTTAAGTCACAAATTTGACTCCTAATTAAATGCCCACAAAAATGTACAAATATGTTCATATAAAATATGGACAAGGATGTTCATTGCAGCACTATTTGTCATAGCTCAAACTAAAAATTACTAATGCCCACCAATATCAGAATGAATAAATAATTATGGTGTATTTACAACATAATTCACACACGGCAAAGAGAAAGAGCAAAATTTAACTATGTGCCATAACATAGATGAACCTTATAAATATAATGAGCAAAAGAAGTCAGATACTAAAGAATACATATTTTATTCCATTTATATAGAGTTCTGAAAGAGGCAAATATAATACAAATTGTAGAAGTGAGAACAGTGGTTACCCTCGAGAGGTAGAATAATGTTATATTTCTTGATCTGGATGTTGGCTATATGGATGTGTTCAGTTTGTGAACATTCACCAAGCTTCACACATAGAAGTTTTGCACTTTTCAATATGTACATTGTTCTTCAATTGAAATTTTATAGGTAAGAGTAAAGATTTGATGTCTTACATTGTGATCTGAGGCTGAAACTCAGCAGTCAAACTGTGAACATGAAGCAACTTCATCACAAAATAGCTCTTTAGTTAATGCACAATGGTCAGATTGACTTGAGGTCAAATGGTGAGTTGGAAATAATGGAGAGTTTAAATGCCACAACACAGGGTCCCTGCTATGCTCTGGTCTCATCCTCCACCACGCTTGCTCTTCCTGACCAAGCTCAGCCTCAGAGTCTCCTTGCAGCCGCTCAAATACATGAAGCTTGTTCCAACCTCAGAGCCTCTGACCCAAACTCTTTCATCTGCAGCAAATGCACTCTCTCCAAAGATAGCTACAAAGCTCGCTTCCTCATTTCCTTTAAGCCTCTGTTTAAATGTCATCTCATCAGACAGACCCACCCTCATGTCCCTATTTAAAACAGCAACTTCTGTCCACCTCTGTACCTTACTTTATTTTCACCAGAGATATTATTACCTATGTCATTTTAAAGTTTTGCTCATTTAACTACCTCTGTCCACTGAAATGTAAGCTCCCTGAGGGCAGGGATTTTGTTTTGTTTGGCTTATGATAACCTCAACGCATAAAATAGTCCCTGGAAATATATAACAGGTATATGATAAATATTTTTGATTGAATGATATTAACACATTATTGAAGCCACTGACAATCTCTAGCATATCCCAAAGTCCCTCTTTTTCTGCTAAGTTGAAAAAGAGAAAGGTAGTCAGAGAAATGTTGCTAGAAGTATTAGGTCCCTCAACCCACCTACCTCATTCTCTGTGACTCTTCTCAAGACCTCTCTCACAAAGTGGATGTTCAAATAGCCTCTTCTCTCTCAAAAAATCCTCCTCTCAAGCCATCATCTTCAGCAAACTAACACAGGAACAGAAAACCAAACACCACGTGTCCTCACTCATAAGTGGGAGTTCAACATTGAGAACACAGGGACACAGTGAGGGGAACATCACACACCGGGCCCTGTCGGTGGGGTTGGGGGAAAGGGAAGGATAGCATTAGGAGAAATACCTGATGCATGTGGGGCTTAAAACCTAGATGACCGGTTGATAGGTGCAGCAAACCACCATGGCACATGTATACGTACGTAACAAACCTGCACGTTCAGCACATGTATCCCAGAACTTACAGTAAAATTAAAAAAAAAAAAAAAAAAGGCAGAAAAAAAATCCTCCTTTCAAGAATTGAGTCCTCAATTGTCAGATACAGTTTGAAACATCAGTTTGGAACCCCGAAAGTCCCCAGTTGTCTTTTTCATTTCCTCGTTGTGCTTTTGTGTTTTCTCTTTTGGACTCTAACTTGTGTGTTTAATAAAAATAATGGAATCTATTTTCATTCCCATTCATTGCACAGAAAATGATCAGCATAGACAAATAAGTGTGCATTTTGTGATCCTGGTTGAGGTAACTATGAATAACTCTGTAAATATCTAGTTATGTACCTCACCAAGACACTGCTCATGAGAGGTACCAAGAAAGTAACGTTATTAGGGAGCTAGGTGGGAAAGGAAACAAATGGTGGGCATGTGAATCCACATTGATACTCATTTCATTTTTCAATGGAAACTCCTTTAAGGAAAAGATTATTGTAAAAAGAAAAGAACTGAAAATAAATAAAAGACAAAAGACTTGAGACTTCAAGCATAATGAAGACATTTAAAAAATTTTTCTTACTATTGTTTTCTTCTTTTTAGCAGTATTGACTGTCACAAAACCAGAGAAATTTAGCACAGAGTGACTCACACCAGGGCTCATCTCTAATTTTTCAGATTTGCTTTTTAAAGATTCAAAGTTAGCGGGAAAGACAAAAATGTATTATTTGACTTAAATTCAATATGCACTGGCATTACTTACGGTGATTTTGAGAGCTTTTTAACAAAGGAGAAAAGATTGCTGCATTGACAGTGAAATTAGAGAATTGTGCAGGTACATTATGTTGAGCTGACAATGAAACATCTATGGCACACCTGTTTTATGCCAAATGATACAATAGTATGAGAAAATCAGCGAGGCAGCATTGTTCTGAGTTGTTTTAAAGGCAAGGGGTCATGGAGACAATGCTGACATGGGCTCATTTTTAATGGATTTAAAATTAGTTTCTAACCTATTGAAATCATGCACACTATGTGAAATGACTCGCTCTGATTATTGCAGAAAGGGAGCTGGATAATGGAAAAAACAGAAATATTCATCATGTTCTTTCTCTCTAGTGCCTCCCACTGCCTGTTCCCTCTCGATCCTGCAGCAAGTCCACAATTACCCAAGCAACAGCATCATTTGAGGACCTAAAGCTTAAAAGTCAGCCAAAGAGGGTGTTTGTTTCATCCTCTGACCCAGCTCCTGGCCCTAGTTTTTAAAGTTAGACGCTTAGATAATCCTTTGTTCATCCAATTGTTATGAAGCCAGCTGTCACCAATCAGAACATAATCCTCTTTTAACACTTTCCATAATCGTGCTTGTTGAGAAACAGGAGAAATTGCATCAAACTGAAAAGAATTCAATGGGAAAAAGATTGATTAGAAAAAGACCAGTGTTGCCTCAAAACTTTCATCATTCTTTTCAGACTGATGATTTCTAAATTTTATTTATAAGAAACTCAGGATGACCTAAAAATGTGAAGAGTTAGGAAAGTAAAGACTCTGTAACAAGATTCATTTTTACCCAAGTCTGTTATTTTATATATAAAAAAAAAGTTCTGTGTTAGAATCAACCCAAATTTCCCTTGCTGGGAGAATGGATGAAAAAATTATGTACCTTCATACAGTGGAATACAACTAAGCAATAAAAGAAAATGAGCTACGAATAAATGCAACAACATGAATGAATCTCAGACGTATTGTGATAAGTGAAAGATGCCAAACCCAAACAGCTGATACAGTTTGATTCCATAGATATGGCCTTCTGGAAAATTTTAGACTACAGTGTTAAAAATGAGATCAGTAGTTGCCAGAGGCTGAGAGTGGGTAAAGGGAATTGACTACAAAGGCACGGTAGGGAATCATTTGAAGTAAATGGAATTGTTCTATATCTTAATTATGGTGGTGTTTCCATAACTGACTACACACTACATTTTGTCAAAACTCACAGAATTTCATACCAAAAATAGGTAAATTTTACCATATATAAATTCTGCATTCATGTAATATATCAATAAACCTTATTTTAAAAACTGTTCTTGGTTGAGAATTTCATATCCTTCGAAGTTTTGTTAAAAGAATGGCACACCACACACATATGTTTATTGCAGCACTATTTACAATAGCAAAGATGTGGAACCAACTCAAATGCCCATCAATGATAGACTGGATAATGAAAATGTGGCACATAGACACCATGGAATACTATGCACCCATAAAAAAGAATGAGTTCATGCCCTTTGCAGGGACATGAATGAAACTGGAAACCATCATCCTCAGGAAACTCACTGCACGGAACAGAAAACCAAACACTGCATGTTCTCATTCATAAGTGGGAGTCAAACAATGAGAACACATGGACACAGGAGGAACATCACACACTAGGGACATTTAGGAGGTGGGGGAAAAAGGGGAGGGAGAGCATTAGGACCAATAACTAATGCATGTGTGGCTTAAAACCTAGATGACGTGTTGATAGGTGCAGCAAACCACCATGGTACATATAAACCTATGTAACAAACCTGCATGTTCAGCATGTATATTCCAGAACTTAAAGTAAAATAGTAATAATTTAAAAAGGCACAACAGTCTTTTTCTTTCTGCAATACTCTGTGATGCATGCCAGAAGATGCTATGATTCAATATTCCTTCTGAGTTATTGGCATTACATGTTGTTTTTTGACTTGGTGAAATGAGCAAGAGAAAGTGAAGGTCATAGCCTTTTTCTTCAACAATAAACAGCAGTTTCGTTGAAGACCTGCCTGCTTGTTGCTAGCACAATATACTTAGAGTTCGGCACAATTAAAACATTTGAAATACTCTTCATTATTGTTTAGAGCTCTTTAAGTTTTAACAGAAATCCACTTCAAACTAGAGTTAGAAAATAAAAATTGGAAAGTTAATAGGATAACTTGTAGAAGGCAACAATATGACATGAAAGTTCAAAATCTGTTTAACTGGCCTGGATGCTTCAAAAATATCAAGGTTATTGTGGTAGTTTTAAACCAAGGATGTAAATTCCTTGACACTATTCCCAATAATATATGGGGCGGTTGCCTGTGTTCCCTCCTCTGTGACTGCTTTGATCAACACAGTAGAGCTGAAGTGACAGCATGTGACTCTGAGGCTAGGTTATTAAAGGCCTTGCAGCTTTTAAATGTAGTGTTGGAATATGTGGTCATGAAGCCATGAGCTGTCATGTAAGACGTCTAACTACCCTGCGGTCACCATGTTGTAAGGAAGCCTAAGCCACATGGAAAAGCCATGTCTGAGTGTTCCAAGTGATAATCACAGCTGAATCCAGTCCTAGAACCATCCAAGCCCAAGCCCTAGACATGTCAATGAAGAATACTCCAGGGCATTCCAGCCTCCAGCTACTCGGGTGCTGAAGCACCAGCATCGTGGAGCAAAGACAAGCTATCTCCACTGTGCCCTGTCCATTTTTTTTTATACTTACAGTATCTATGACCAAAATCAAATGGTTGTTTTTTTAATGGCATTAAGTTGCTAAACTTTTGGGGTAGTTTGTCATGCAACAGTAGATAACTGTGAACAGGCATGGGACAGAAAGCCAACAAACAAACAAAACAAAACACGGGGGTCTATTTTAGATTGAAGGAGACTAAAAGACTCTGACAACTCAAAGCAAAACATGATGCGGATTTTATCCGGGATGGGTGGAGTGACGCTAAAGAAAACATTAGGGACAAAGAGGGAATTTTCAAAATAGAAACTTGCTATAGGGGGGAGCAAAATTAAAAGAAAAGCTAATTAAGAGAGATAAGGAAAGAGCACATCTAGGCTCTGGAGTCATTCAGCCTGGGTTCAGATTGTTGCTATTTGCATTATTAGTTCTGAGGCCACAGGTAGATAAACTCTGCCTCCATTTATTTTAGACTTTAAACTCCATTTAGGGTTGTAAGGGTCCTTAGTCATCTGGCTGCTGTAGAGATTGAAAGAGACAGTATATCATATGTAAAGTGGTTAGAATAGTTCCTGGCAAACAGTACATACTCAATAAATGTCATTACTGACAGTGATTATTTCCAATACAAAGAAAACAACTATGAACCGTTATGTAATAAACCATTATAGAATTAGGGGGGTAGGCAGCTATACCTTGTCTCCCTCTCTACTTCTCTCTATGTGTCTGCTTTTATTTTTCCCTCTCTGCAGAATGATTTGACCTCCTTCTGATTACACATGTCTAACTCTCTTGAGTTTCCGTTTCCTGTTCAAGCAACGAGTCCAGACTCTTTAGTGTCTCAATCTTACTCCCAGATACTGAAGAGAAACATTTTGATTAATATATCTCAGGTCCCCTGAACATCAAGATCCAATTAGCTGTAGAAATAGGTTGGACAGAGCCCCGTTTTAATAGAGACATGACTGTTGAGGCCCAAGTTCTCTTAGAAGGGCAACTCTACGGAATAGGAAATGGGCCATGGAGACACCTTCTTAAGCAGAAGATTATTTTAATATGGATTGGCTGTAGAAATAAAATGATTTTAATTTCAGGGCTATAGAAACAATTTTAATGTGAAAATTGGAATTTAATCTGATTTTTTCATCTCAAATGCATATAGGTGATGACCTAGTGAAATGGGTAAACCAGGGCTTAAAGAAATGTCATGCTTGTCTAATTCTGTAATTTTGCAATTCTTCCCAAGCTGCAATAAAATGATTGTTAAGAAGGTGTTGCTTACCTCCTCTAAAGCTAGTAGCCTGGGAAAGAGCAGTGTGATGATGAAATCATTTTATGTTTTGTAAAACAAATGTTGTATTTGTGGAACTACGTTACTGCAAAACAATAATAAAATGAAGCGACTTCTTAAATTTAAGTGCGAAAGTGTTGCGGGAATATATTATCATAGAAACTTGGGTAAGACACATGCTTCTAACACTTCAATAATCACAAATCAGATGTGCACAAAAATAAATCTCTGTTTTACAACTGTGCATATTTTCCTGATCTCTGATGATCCATTTTCACTCATCATTGGAAAACTTAATATAGTCTCTTCTAATGGATTGCAGGGTATGATGACCTGAATTTGTAATTATATGGGCAAATAACATTTTCCAAAAATTTGCATAGTCCTTGTCAAATTGCCAATTCGTACTCCCACTACAGTGCATGAGAGTATCTACTTCCCTACATTTTTGCCAAACTAGATGCTTTAAATCTCTTTAATTTTGAAAATCCAAGTGCCAACTGAGCTCCGTTCTACTCTAGTGATTATCAGTGACTTTGAAAATCTTTTCTTTGTTGAATTCTTCCTCTGTATTCGCCTGTATACACCATTCCCACATTCCTCTACTGTGCTATTTGTCTTTTTCTTGTTGATTTGTAGAAGCTCCTTATAAGTTCTGGTTAGTAATCACTTTTCAGTTATATATTGTGATAGGATGTTCTCAAATAGAATGCGTTTGAACCTAAAACAAACAAATGAAAATCTTTATGCACAGCAGGTTGAGAAGATGGACAGGGATTTGTAAGGGGTTTCTTCACAGAGGCTCTGCCTGGTGTGAATCCTGCTGCCCGAGCCCTGGCCCCACAGAACCAGCAAAGCTCCTCCCTTCTCTTCACACCTAGGAGCAACATTCTCCATGCAGTTGCAGGTGGGAAAAAGCAGACTACTGTCTGCCTCTTGTTCAAGATGTCTAGACAGTGCCAAACCAGTGAGAGAGACTGTAAAGGGCTACATTTGGGAAGTAAGTATTTCTCCACTCACAGTGGTTCCAAGAATGTGAGTGTCTTTCTCACCTGTGCTTAAATGACCTGGAAGGATGTGGGAGCTCTAACAGGAAGAGTCTGAGGTACAGTCCACCAGTGAACCGGAGGCGTGAACCAGGAAGGTGTGATTGCTATGGCTGAGGTTGAGAGAGGCCATTGGGGTATTCAAAAACCCCACCAAATATCTTATGTAAGAGAGTTCCCTTTAAACATCAGTCAGCCCCAGAACACAAGAAGTCAGCGGTGACAAAATCCATCCCCACCAAAGTGGAAGGTTTCCAGCTCCATATCTTTACCTCTCCTTCCTCCTGCCCACCCTTTTCTGCCAGGCAGGGTCTGAAGCCACAGCCAGCTAGAGGGTATGAGGGAAGAAGAAATAAAAGAACAAAGAGAAGCCAACCACCTTCCCTTCTCTAATAGCCAGAACCCCACCAAATGCAGCGCAGAGCTGGTGAGGAGGAGGAGAAATCTTACCTCAGAAGGAAGTTCGAAGTGTTGATTAATATCCTGAACTAAAATGAGAGTGTGTTTTTGACTTCACGTGAACACACGACAGAAAAGTTGTGGGGCCCTCTGAAGCTTCTACTCAATAATTTTGAGAGGCTTGGTGCGATGGCTCTTGCCTGTAATCCCAACACTTTGGGAGACCAAGGTAGGCAGATCAAATGAGGTCACGAATTCGAGACCAGCCTGGGCAACGTGGTGAAACCCCTTATTTACTAAAAATACAAAAATCAGCTGGGTGTGGTGGTGGGCGCCTGTAATCCCTAGTACTTGGGAGGCTGAGGCACGAGAACCACTTGAACCTAGGAGGCGGAGGTTGCAGTGAGCTGAGATCACACCACTGCACTCCAGCCTGGGCAGTAAGTAAGACTCTGTCTCAAAAAAAATAATAAAAAAAATTTGAGGTTGTCTTTTGGAAACCAAAAGGAAAGTTACTTTTTATTGCATTCTGTGTATCACACATTGATTAAAACACATTGCAAATATTTTTTCACAGTGTGCCATTTGGCTTTCTTTAAGTTAAAATATGTTTATAGGCTTTCTCAATTTTTTAGTTGTCAAATTATTTATCATTTGAAATGCCTTCTTGCCCTAGATTATAATATATTCTACTTTTTAAAAAACTCACACCCCATATCTTAGTTTCCTACCATTGCTTTTTAGATACATCTGGAATTCATTTTGTGAATGTTGTAGTGTCAACCCTCTCAGCAGGGGAGAGCTGCCTCGCCCAAGTTCATGCTCCCTTCTTGGGGCCAGCCCACATCCAATGACTGATCCGTGCGGGACTATAAATGCTGGCCCTCTGACCCCAGTGCTGGACAGCTCTAAAAGAACACCCCAGCTTCACAGCTCCCTTTAGGGTTGGCCCAGGCCTCAACTGAGCCTAAATTGCAGCTCGACATTTCCTGGGGCCCACTGCTGCTTCCTTTACATCCCCCAGGTGTTGATCTAAAGAGCAACTCCCCAAAAAACTTCCTGCCAACACATCCCTGTCTCATAAACTGCTTCCCGAAGAACCTGATCTGCAACAAATTTGAAGTAGTTAATCAAACTTATTTTTCTTCCAAATGTAGAATTCACAATCTCAATATACTTTACTGAAGAAGTCATCCTTTTGTTTCTGATTTAAAATGCCACCTTTATCACATATTGAATTTCCCATTGAAGATAGGTCCGCTTTTGGCCTATTCAGTTTATCTGACTCTTCTATATTTTCTAAAATTATTGCCACTCTGTTTCATTGACTGCAGATTTAGAGTAAGTTCTGATATCAGACCAGGAAAATAATGCCTTATTATTTTTGTTTTGTATAAAAAGTACATTAGCTAGTTTTATCTTTATTTTTTCTCTTCCAGGTGAAATTTAAATATATTTTCTCAAGATTTTATAACAATTTCCAATGTGAATTTTATTTGTAATTGCATCAAATTTATAGCATAATGTGTGAAGAATTGAAATATTTATAATATGGAATTTTCTTATCTAAGATTTTTGCATGGTTCTCTATATAATCATTACCTTTTCTTCCCTTTTGTAGAGTTTCATAATTTTCTTCTTATTATGTCTCATACTTATCTCTTGATAGATTTATTTCTAGGTATTTTGTAACATTTATTACTGCTATGGAATGCTACCTGAGATTTGTAGGCTAATCTTAGATCTGACCCTCTTGATAAATTCTCTTACTAGTTCTAACAATATTTTGGTTGATATGGTTAGGTGACCATCTGGGCAAATGACATCATCAGTAAATAATGTCGGTGTTTTCATTCCACTTCTAATCAATGTGCCTACTTTCTTTCTTGTTACATTATTTTGGTTATGATCACCAACCCAATAGCAACTATCCTTGCCTTGTTTAAGACTTCAATGGGAATTCCTCTGATCTATCACCAATAAGTATGATTTTTCTTTCCTGAATGTTCCTGGTAGATATCAAATATTTACTTAAGGCTAGACTTAAGGGTGAGTCATCCACAGGAGGCAGAAAAATAATAATAAAGTGAGGTGAACCCAGAAGTCGGAGGAAGGAAGATATGGGTCCGATCACCCTCCACAGGTAGCTTCCAGCAAAAATAACCACTCCAGGAAACAGATGACAATGTTAACTAGCAATCTAAAGTTGGTAAGTCAATAAATAAAGAGATGTACAAGGATTTAATTACAAAATAAAGTTCTTTTGAAAACAAAACAAATCATTTTCAAATTCTGTAATTCAGGAGAAATATTGAAAGGAAGAGCAGGCTGGGCACAGCGGCTCATGCCTGTAATCCCAGCACTTTGGGAGGCCAAGGTGGGAGGATCACGAGGTCAAGAGATGGAGACCATCCGGGCCAACAAGGTGAAACCCTGTCTCTACTAAAATACAAAAATCAGCTGGGTGTGGCGACGCGTGCCTGTAGTCCCAGCTACTCGGGAGGCTGAGGCAGAGGAATCGCTTGAACCAGGGAAGCAGAGGTTGCAGTGAGCCAAGATTGCCCCACTGCACTCCAGCCTGGGCGACACAGCCAGGCTCCAGCAGACCAGATATAACAGGCAAGAAGACCCTGTGTGTTAGATTTCTCTAAACACAAACACATTACAAGAATTTGGCCGTCAAGAGGTAAACCAAAAGCAATTTGGAGTGTAACTCCAGAAACTCTAATATGCTGTAAATAGGAACAAATGAGGGGGAGGCAGTAATTAAATAACAGAAAAAAAACTACCCTAAGTGATGGCAAGATAGCTTCTTCATGGCTAAAGGACGAAATGAGCTGCTGACAGAGCTGAAGAAATGAAACCTGGAATTCCCTGGTAAACTTCCTGAACTTGAAGAATAAATTTGCACAAATTTAAGAAAGGAGGAAAATATTTTTTTTAAAAAAGGGAAATTTTAATACTGACACTGCAGTTCCAAGACAAAAATAAAAAGAACACAAGGTTTACAATACTAATAGCACACGAGAGAGAGTTTAAGATTGAAAGCCCTAACCAGATAAAGAAATATCACATAAGATGAAAGGCACAATTGTCTGGTGATGACTACACCACCAATTACTTACCTCCGGTCCTGTTGATGGACAGGTGTGTTGCTCCTTCAGCAGACCAAACAGTGATGGAAGCAGATCTCAGTCAAGTAGCAGTTTATTTTGCCAAGGTTGACGACATGCCTGGGAAAAAGAAATTCAAGTCACAGTAGAACCTGTGACTTGTGTTTTTCCCCCAAAAAAGCTTGAGGAGTTTGTACTTTTTCCAGGAAAAAAAAAGCTTGAGGGCTTGGGGATTTCAATATTTAAAGGGGGAAAAGCAAGCAGGAGAGACAGAGAAAAAAAGAAAAAAGAAAAGAAAAGAAAAAGGAGGGTGGATAGGCAAGGAAGCAAGTAGTTACATTCTTGTGAAATTCTGAGGAGCACTCAGTGAATCTACATTTTTCAAGTGAAAAGAAGGGAATAGAAGAAAAAGTCAGTTATGCACTCATGTTGTGCTCAGTAAATCTACATTTTACATAAAGTAAGCATGTGAAATGATAGCCATCACTTTGTGAATGAAAGGAAGGAGATTTTGGCATGACTCCGTTCCCAAGCTTAACTTTCTCTTCAGCATAGTGAGTTTGGAGTCCTGAGGTTCTATTTTCCTTTAACTCTCTTTGGGGTTATTACGAACATCCCTGTATATGTCATGTATATGTATATGGGCAAGGGTGTCTCTAGGGTGTATACCTAGGGCTGGGATTGCTGGGTTGCAGGCTCTCCTTATGGTCAGCATTAAAAGATAATGCCTCCGGGCGCGGTGGCTCAAGCCTGTAATCCCAGCACTTTGGGAGGCCGAGGCGGGCGGATCACAAGGTCAGGAGATCGAGACCACAGTGAAACCCTGTCTCTACTAAAAATACAAAAAATTAGCCGGGCGCGGTGGCGGGCGCCTGTAGTCCTAGCTACTCAGGAGGCTGAGGCAGGAGAATGGCGTGAACCCAGGAGGCGGAGCTTGCAGTGAGCCGAGATCGCGCCACTGCACTCCAGCCTGGGCAACAGCGTGAGACTCCGTCTCAAAAAAAAAAAAAAAAAAAAAAAAAAAAGATAATGCCAAAAAGTTTTACAAGTAATATGAAAAACTTCCATTATATTCCATCTTTATATAAAATTATGTAAATTAATGTGCATACATAATAGAGTAGTGAGATTTCAGGGAACTTCTACTTCCTTTTGTAAAATTTGATGTATCTTCTAAACTGTTTTAAAAAGCAAGCATTATGTAATCTGAAAAAAGTTCAGTAAAGGTAGGTTCATTAAAAGAAAAAATGTGACTTCAAAAATCAATAGTTAAAGTAATTTATATGCTAAATAAGAAAAGCAAGCTCAACATCTCATTAAACAAAATAAAACTGAGCTGTCTACTGTAGTCCATTATCTGAAATATGTTACAGATAAACAGAAGCTACCAAAATAGATAAGAAATCATAATCCTTGAATCTTCATCCCAGCTAATTTAATTTTCGTGACAAAACCTCTTTCCAATTCAACTGTGGCTAATTTTTGAAAAAGTCATGCTGGTGAATGAAAAAGAAATGTCCATTTGGTTTAGTCTGACCCCGAGAAGCAAGAAGTTTTATGAAACATAATCTGTTCTTGCTAACTATGAACAATGTAATAGTCAGGATTCATTAAACGTATCCAATTTCCTTTCACGATTATATAGCATACCAATGTTTTCAGTTTCAGGATCTAAGTGTCTTCTCTTTTTAGGAGTTCTTGAACTGTATTTTTCCAGTCAGTTTAAGTAATAATGTTTGTAAAAATATGTATTTGTTGTAGAATCAAGGTACATATGTAGCCATAATTGATAACATGTTTGTTAAGTCTCCCTTTTTTTCTGTCCTGTCTTTAAGAAGCTCTTTTATTTTCAGAATAAAGATAAATGTTTACTACGTATTGGTTTAATTCTTATTGTCTTGGATGAGAAATTAACCACGATTTCAATAGAGAGGATTAGAAGAGCACTTCAGACCAAGAGAGGGGTTTATCAGTCAGTGTGTACTCAGGAGACAGAAACTGCACCTGTTCTGTTGACAGTGAGGAATTCAATGTAAAGAAGTGCTAACGCAGCAGTGAAGAAATGAAGTGCCAAGGAAGGTATCACTGAATTAGGAGCTGCAGGAAACAAGGGCCATCCCACGGGCTGGGAGAACATAGGCAAGGTGTCGGACTGATTAAAATGAGAACTGTAGAGAAGGGAGCCTGTGGAGATGAAACTCAGACCTCTATAGAGGAATGTCAGTTCATCTTGGAGAAGGATCCCCATGGGGCTGGGAACCCCACCTCTGAGAAGGACAATTAGTAGCGGATGTTGGTGTCTCTGAGCTCAGAGGAGGATCCTCACGGAGTGAGAAGTTGGCTACATATTAAAGTTAATTCTAAAAGGTAATACCGGGTCAGAAATAGACTGCTTGCTGGAAATGAGAGGACAATAATAGGAAATATATAGCTATTCACTAAATATATTCTACACATCCTCACATAATTAATGGACCTCTTTTGTTATATGGTGATTAAGTGATGTTGAGTGGCTTCTCCATGTTACACAGGAAGTCACATGCTCCAAGCAGATGTGGAATTTACTCTGTCTTATTTAGTAACCATATGATCCATTTCAGCATCATCTGATTTTAGACACTTGAAGAATTATAGTTTCTTCACTTCCCTTTGTGTTTGATCACTATGACAAAGAAACTTTTTTTTTTTTTTGAGACGGAGTCTCGCTCTGTCACCCAGGCTGGAGTGCTGTGGCCGGATCTCAGCTCACTGCAAGCTCCGCCTCCCGGGTTCACGCCATTCTCCTGCCTCAGCCTCCTGAGTAGCTGGGACTACAGGCGCCCGCCACCTCACCCGGCTAGTTTTTTTGTATTTTTTAGTAGAGACAGGGTTTCACCGTGTTAGCCAGGATGGTCTCGATCTCCTGACCTCGTGATCCGCCCGTCTCGGCCTCCCAAAGTGCTGGGATTACAGGCTTGAGCCACCGCGCCCAGCCGACAAAGAAACTTTTAAAGCAAGTGTGGGAAAATATTCTTTAAGGAGATGAAACAAAGACACAATTTAGTGACTCAATAATTGAATTTGATACCCTGTTACAAGTGGCAAATTCAGTATCACTTAACTGCCATTTAAAAGAAATAGCATATTACTAGAATGATAAGTAGCTTAAGAAGAATGGAGAGACGACAGTCAACTGAATACATTCATTCATTTGACAAATATTTATTGAGTTCTTATTGTTTTTCAGACTCTGTCCTAGGTGGGTAAAGAAAAAATTGAGGCCGGGCGCGGTGGCTCACGCCTGTAATCCCAGCACTTTGGGAGGCCGAGGCGGGCGGATCACAAGGTCAGGAGATCGAGACCACGGTGAAACCCCGTTTCTACTAAAAATACAAAAAATTAGCCGGGCGCGGTGGCGGGCGCCTGTAGTCCCAGCTACTCAGGAGGCTGAGGCAGGAGAATGGCGTGAACCCGGGAGGCGGAGCTTGCAGTGAGCCGAGATTGCGCCACTGCACTCCAGCCTGGGCGACAGAGCGAGACTCTGTCTCAAAAAAAAAAAAAAAGAAAAAAAGAAAAAATTGATCCTGCAAGCTGGAAAGTCAGCCAAGTTCTGGACTTAGCCTTTATTTACAAGACAATAAGAAAAGGTATATATGTTGCTGTTTAACACTTGCCCTCTGTATTAAATTTATATATAATGCATAAACATATATAATTTATACATATAAACCTATATTATTTTATTATTATTACAGATTAATATTTTGGGGGACAGGATCTCACACTGTCAGCTAGGCTGGAGTGCGGTGGTGTGATCATGGCTCACTGCAGCCATGACCTCTTGGGCTCAGGCGATCCTCCTGTCTCAGCCCCCCGGAGTAACTGGGACCACAGGTGTGCACCACCAGGCCCCAGCTAATTTTTAAATTTTTCTGTAGAGACGGTCTTGCTCTGTTGTTCAGGCTGGTCTCGAACTTCTGAGCTCAAGCCATCCTCCTGCCTTGCCTTCCTAAAGTGCTGGTATTACAAACGTGAGCCACCACGCCCAGCAATATCATTTTAAATATAGATTTTATGCGTATGCGAAGTATTAAAAATTGCAAAAAAAAAAAAAAGAAAAAAGAAATAGAAAAGATTTCTGTCCTTTAGGAATTCATAGTAACTTGCAGTTATTTGAGTCATAATTATATTGTATAATAAAGAGTAGTTTAGAATAAATAAATCGATGCATGGAAAGATCCCACTGCACGCAAGATTTGACTGCCTAGTTATAACCTCTATCGCCATCTAGTGGCAACAATCTTAAAATCAGCTAGAACCAATCAGCAGGAAGCGATTCAGAACTGACCTGTCTGGGAGGATTCAACCTTATCTCAGGAACCACATGCCACAGAATGTGATTTTCTCTCTTTGTTCTTGGTCAGTATGCAGTAGAATGAGTGATGTGGGCAGTTTGTATATTAATTATAAGCTTTCTTATGTACACGTTAAAAGAAGGGTGTGAAAGCGAATATAAAACATGTTTATGCATCATTTCACTTAGAAACCTACGTTATCTTCACTTTAGAAACAATTTTCATTTTCCTCGGAGCACATCAAAGGTATTTGTCGCTTCAGAAACAATATTTATAATATCTTCTTTTAGATAAAAATATGAAAATTATTAATTTTATTTAAACAATTTGAAGATATAGGACATCTTTTCTGAGCTCTGTTTTCCTGGTTTGAGTAGCAATTAGAAAAGTGATCATCAGATTTAATAAGAATACCCTGAAAAAATAAAATGAGAATAAAATTTTGCTTCTAAGGTTATTTTGGCATGATATCAAAAAGGCACACAGTTAAACTTTGAAAGATATATGAGCTTAACTCGTTCTTGCAGGAAAAGCCATATGATTGAGTGAATACGTTTCTATAACATTGTTTTCTAACTTATCTTAAATTTATAAGCATGTGTGTTGATCATTATAATTGAATTATTGTTTTTTGGTCTGACTAAATGACTCAAAATTATTTTTAAATAAATATGCTGAGTATAAAACAGGAAGTATATGGGATATAAAATGATTTTTGCCTTGACCTTAATGTTCATTCATCACAGAGGTAACACACAGATTAAATAAAACAAGTTGCATATCTGCACAGAGGAAAAAATGCAGAAATGTTAGGTTTGGGTTTACAGGGTTCAGAGTTAAAATAATCACATATCTCAATTCTTGGGACACGATCTTTGTTTTATACAAAGCCCCTCTATTTTGTTACACTCTCCCCTCCCCCACTGTTTCACTCTCAATTTCATTCAGTTTCTTATTTGTTTTCACCCAAACTCTTCTTAGGTTCTTCCCCTTACTGTTTCTACTTCCAGTTATTTGTGACTAGTGTGTACATAGTATTCCCACTTTTTTTTTTTTTTTTTTTTGAGACGGAGTCTCGCTCTGTCGCCCAGGCTGGAGTGCAGTGGCGCGATCTCGGCTCACTGCAAGCTCCGCCTCCCGGGTTCACGCCATTCTCCTGCCTCAGCCTCCCGAGTAGCTGGGACTACAGGCGCCCACAACCGCGCCCGGCTAATTTTTTGTATTTTTAGTAGAGACGGGGTTTCACCGTGGTCTCGATCTCCTGACCTTGTGATCCGCCCGCCTCGGCCTCCCAAAGTGCTGGGATTATAGGCGTGAGCCACCGCGCCCGGCCCCACTTTTTTGTTCCCATTTTTTCTAGTGATAGAAAACCAGGTTGCCTCCTCCTCTTGGTACCACAAGTAATGTTTACATAAGCACCTTTGTATATGACCCTTATGCAGGAATTTTCCTGGTTTATATTCTCAGGGATTTTCATATCTGTAAATTGTAGGGATTTTACAGATATGATTTCACAAAGTAATGATTTGTCTTCAGTATACTACACTGTCCAGACTCCTACCCTGAGTGCAGAAGGGCTTCCCATTTCCCCACAGCCTTACTAATATTTGATATATATGCCTGTGGGGGATTCTTTCTGCCAAAGTCCTTATTGTTACATCTCATTTTTCTGATTTCCAGTGTGGTAAAGTCTATCTTCAAATAATTATTAGCCATTTTTGTTCCTACTGCGAATTCCTTATTCATATATTTTGCCCATTTTTCTATTGGGTACCTACTCTTTTCTTTATATCTTTGGATATTATTGATATTAACATCTTAACATTTTTGAAAGAACATTTAACTTCTCCCAAAAATTGTCCATGATGTCCTACATTGAACAGGAACTTTTTGTTGTAGGCAAATTTTATTTGTGTCTTTTTATTTTTTAGTACTTCCTAAAAAATCATTACCTACTCACACTCAGTTGATCATATAGGGTGAGGAAGAAATCCGACTTTGTTTATCCAGTTTTAGTAACATTACATCTTCTAGTACAAAAGCCATCATTTCCCCACTGACTGGAAGTGCAGCCAAGTCTGTTCCAGGACTTTCGTTTTTATTATTATGCCCTGTAGCGTGTCTTTGTTTCTGATGGGACGGGATTTCATCTGGAGCCCACAATTCCTACCCTAAGGAGAACTTGTCTAGCCCAGAGCTTCTGTGGAAACAGCAGGGACATGGTTAGAGGGGCAGAGCCGCCTCAGGAGTCAGCATTCCCTGGCGACTAGGGGGATCGACACCAGCTCAAGCCCAGAGTTAGAATTTAAGATTACTACCTTCAGGGACGGGACCAAAACCAGAAAGGGTAATGGCTAACCAAGGCTTGGCATTGTAATGGATAAGGAGGAAAGGGCTTATAAAGTCTTCTGATAATTTTTCTTCCCTTATCTCACTTAAAAAAAAAAAAAATCTAGTCAAACTAGGTTTTATCTCAGAGAAGGGAGCCATCCACAAATTTAACAAATTCTAAAATCAAAAGACCCTGAGCAATCCAAGGATCGGAATCTTGGATATTTCCTCACATTTTCATAAATGTTATCATAGTGCAAATGAATATTAATTATAATATTGTAAAAGGCCCAAATGTTATATTAACTCAGATTTAAATTACTCCTTGCTGTAAAACATCAGTGCACTTCCCTTTTCTGGTTAATTTTCTTTTTTCCTTTACTGTGCTTTAGTGATATTTAAAATTTTGTAAAAATTATTTTTCTCTGCTCTCTTGTTCCTCTTCCCAGATTCACCTGTTTCTTGCCCATGCCATTTGCACTCTCCTTCTGTAGGTTCTCTTCATATTTTCCTCCCCAGATCTACCACTTCTCTTTCAAAATTATTATTATTATTACTATTATTTTGAGACGGGGTCTCACTCTGTCTCCCAGGCTGGAATGCAGTGGCACGATCTCGGCTCACTGCATCCTCTGCCTCCTGGGTTCAAGCGATCCCACCTCAGTCTCCTGAGTAACTGGGACTACAGGCGTGCACCACCACACCAGCTAACTTTTGTATTTTTTGGTAGAGCTGGTGTTTCACCATGTTGGCCAGGCCAGTCTTGAACTCCTGACCTCAAGTGATTTGCCCACCTCGGCCTCCCAATGTGCTGGGATTACAGGAATGAGCCACCACACCCAGCCTCAAAATTACAATTTTTGTTTTTTTTAGGATAATTACTTGGCTTTTGTAAATTCTAGTTCTTTTTATTTACTGCATGAAAACCCTTTCAACATGCATTTTTAAATTAAAAAAATAAGAAGAAGATTTAATTTTAAAAATACAAGATGAACCTGGAACCTCTGAAAGTGCCAGAAGTCAAGAGATGCTCAGAAAAGGATGTGGGCATGTCACATAGACACAGGCACAACTGGAAAAGGCACCCAACAGCCAAACTAGGACAATCTGTACAACTAAACAAATAATGATAGAATTGAATTATCACCCAGAGAATTAGGAAATATCCATGCATTCATGCTGAGAGAGTAATTATTGGAAGATATAAATAAATGGAGGGTGGGTGTGTAGAAAGCTCTACTTAGAGAAGAATTCTAATTAATGAATGTAGAAGGAATGAAGGAAATGGACAATCTTTCTAGGCAAGTACCAGAAAAATAATGGTTATAGGCAAGATCCGCTAATAAAATACTAAACTTTGTAGGCAAAAGTTTGAGAAGCTAGATATATGCATAGTCTCAAAGTGTCTTCCCCAAGATATTAATAAAATATAAATGGAAAAATAATACCATTACAGTGTAGAAGCTGGCAGGAACCACCTTCACTAAGGGAACAAGGATAACATTCACTGATAATATGACACATTTTATTCATGAACCACCTCACAGGCTGCACTGAGAAACGTACAGCATCACATCTGTGGTATTCTTGCCAAAAATGCAGAACCTCAACCTAATCCTGAGAAAAAAATCACTTCAACCCCAATGGAGGAACCGTCTAACTGCCAAGATCATAAAAACAAGGATAGACTGAGGAAATGTTGAATATTGGAGGAGACCAAGTGGACATGACAACTAAATGCAATGTAGGACCTCGAATTAGATTTGGGAAAAGAAAAACAAACACTACTGGAAAAACTGGCGAACTTCAAATAAGGTAACTTTGTTAATAATATTGTATCAATGTTACTATCCTTGTGTTGATGATTACAAGATGTTAACATCAGAGGAAACTGATGAGGAGCCACATGGGAACTATACATATATTATTTTTACATTTCTGTAAGTATAAAATTATTTAAAAATAAAACTTATGTATATATCTATGCATGTATATTTGTTAAACATGTTTTCTCTTGTTTAGTTACTTATTATTTTACTTACCAATAAAGAAAAGGCTGCTCAGTTTTCATGCACCTTAAGCTGAACTCCACATTTGTACTTTAAAAACAGCAGCAGGCCGGGCGCGGTGGCTCAAGCCTGTAATCCCAGCACTTTGGGAGGCCGAGACGGGCGGATCACGAGGTCAGGAGATCAAGACCATCCTGGCTAACACGGTGAAACCCCGTCTCTACTAAAAAATACAAAAAAACTAGCCGGGCGAGGTGGCGGGCGCCTGTAGTCCCAGCTACTCGGGAGGCTGAGGCAGGAGAATGGCGTAAACTCGGGAGGCGGAGCTTGCAGTGAGCTGAGATCCGGCTACTGCACTCCAGCCTGGGCGACAGAGCGAGACTCTGTCTCAAAAAAAAAAATAAATAAATAAATAAAAACAGCAGCAGCAGCAACAAAATAAAAGACTTCCTAAATACCTTATATATCACCTCATAAATGTGTAGCATGTTTGTTTGCCAGCATTAGAGAACTGAATGTTTAGAGTTTTTTGGTCACCTTAACGTTCTATCAGTTTTTCAGAAACTGTTTTTTAAAATGGTAAATAAATGTGACTCATCTCTCCCTAAGTTGGGGGTGGAGGGAGCTCCACCCTTTTACCCCCGGGAGTGACCAATTCTATGACACTGGTATTGTGGCTCTGGCCTGTTGGGAGAGTGCTAAGGCTGAGAATGAGACTGTAGATGCAGAGAGGACAGACGCCTCCAGTGGTGAGAAAATCTTTACTTAATCACCCCACATAATAGCTCCATTGGATTGCTCCAATTGCACCCTGTGCTGATAGGTGTTCTGGTATCAACTGCTGCACTTTGAACAACTTCCTTGCTCTTCAGTAGTTAAGCATCTCTCATTCAGCGTCTCTGGAGGTCAATAGTCCAATTATATAACAATTGGAGCATTGCTCTTGAATACTATTTATCTCTGTTATAAATGAGACAAGATGTAAGCGTCTACAGGGGTATTTCAGCAGGAGGCAATTTGGGCCCCTAGGAAATATTTGTCAATATTTGTAGATGGTTTTGATTGTCAGGACTGGAGAGGTGGAACTGGCATCTAGAGGGTAGAGGCCAAGGATGCTAGTAAACATCTTACAATGCACAGAACAACCCACCACACAAAGAACTATCTGATCCAAAATGTTGTTATTGCTGAGGCTGAAGATCCCTCAATACACTAATGGCGCAGATTGTTTAGGTACTAGTTAAGGAACTATGTCAGAGACATTTAGTCCTTCAGGAAACCTGCTAATATCACACATGTAAAGTCTTCACACTACTAAGTTTCCTTTTAAGATGGTTTTGCTAAAGATACAAGCTGTTCCACCGACCCAGCCTAATTTTATTATAACAATAATAATAACAATAAATAACATTTATATACAGCTTAAAACTATACCAATGTTTTCTCCTGTGTTACCTCATTTGAACCTTGGCTTGGGATGCTATCACAGTGAGGTCATTCCAGGATAAAGCCCATTAATCTTTTCTGGTGATATGTATCTAGGGGTCTTAGCAATAATCCCCACTTACATAGAAGGCACAAGGGCATATAAGTTGATTCTCTAAACCAGCCTTCAAAAGCCCATTGTCCCTTGGAGTTAATAGACAAATAATGACCCTGGATTATGTATCTAATTAAGTTTTTGGCAACAAACAAAAGAAAACCAAATTAGATTGTTGCTATGAAGTGGCACAACAATATTGACTCTAATTTTTCCATTTTGAGAAAAGTCAAGAAAAGAATTATGACTACTGTTAAGAAGGGAGCTGTTTTCCATCTGATTTTTTTAAATATATATAATGTTATAATGTAATCAAATTTATTAGACTGGGAGAAGAGGTTAACTTTTCCTATAATCATCTCAGTTTTTAATTATCATTCTAGTTTTTTCAACTAACACTGAATGCTAATGATTTTCAAACAGATTTCTCCATTGCATGGAATCACATTACCAATAGCCTGCAACAATCTCAAATTCAATGTCATCAAAATCCAGTGAACATCTCCCACTTCTTCCTATAATCCTTTTCCTCTTTTCCCTATGAGTACAATCTTGATAGTGCAGTCCAACAGTGCATGAAACCTTAGAATGCTCAACAATTTTTTTTTCATTTTCGAGACAGAGTATTCCTCTGTCACCCAGGCTGGAGTGCCGTGGCATGATCTTGGCTCACTGCAGCCTCCACCTCCCAGGTTCAAGTGATTCTCTTGCCTAGCCTCCTGAGTAGCTAGGATTAAAGACGCCCGCCACTACGATCAGCTAATTTTTGTACTTTTAGTAGAGATGGGGTTTCACCATGTTGGTCAGGTTGGTCTCAAACTCCTGACTTCAAGTGATCTGCCCCGCTTGGCCTCCCAAAGTGCTGGGATTACAGGTATGAGCCACCAGGCCTGGGCAACAATTATTTCCTTTTACTGTCTTCCTAAAATTGATCAAAATTGATCTGAAAAATATATTTTTGTTTTTAGATTTTTATAATTATTTTTAAATTGTGGTTATATATAAAACACAAAATTTGCCATTTGAATAGCTTTTAAGTATACAATTCGGCACCAGTAGTTATATTCAAAATGTGGTGCAACTATGACCAATATCTAGTTGCAAAACTTTTGTATCACCCCAAATAGAAACTGTATACCCATCAAATAATAACCTCTAATTTCTTTTCCCCAGCCTCACTAACCTCTAATCTACTTTCTGTCTTTATGAATTTGCCTGCTGTAGCTATTTCATAAAGGTAAAATCCTACAGTATTTGTCCTTTTGTGTCTTCTGGCTTAGTTCACTTAGCATAATGCTTTTTCATCCATGTTGTCCCATATATCCATCCTTTCATTCTTATGCCAGAATAATAGTCCTTTATACATATTCCTGTTACAATAACTAAAATACTAAAACAAAATAAAACCCCGACAATTCCAATTGCCGATGAGGATGTGGAACAACTCAAATTTTCATCCATTGCTCATGAGAATACAAAATGGTGCTTCCTACCGGCAGTTTTCTATAAAGTTAAACATGCCTTTACTATTTGACACAGAAATCCCATTCAAATCAAATGAAAACCTAAATTCACACCAAACCCTCTATGCAAATGTATGCAGTAGCTTTATTCACAATTGCCAAAAACTAGAAATAAACTAAGTGTTCGTTAACTACAGAATAGATACACAAGCACTGGAGTATACTCGGCACACTACTGATACGCACAGTAGCATGGATGAATCTGAAATACATTGTGTTACATGAATGTATTTTAAGTTAGCCGCCAAACTTAAAAGGCTACATATTATGATTCCATTTATATGACATTCTGTTAAACAAAACTGTACCAACCAATAACAGGTCATAGTTGCCAGGAGTTAAAGATGAAAGTGAATTTGAGGACATGATATTAATTAAAAATGAGAAACTTCTACAGGACAAATTGGCACATTTCTTCAAAACATAAATGATATAGAATGGTGGGGTATGGAAAGAGGATCTGTTATTGCTAAAATTTATAGGCACATCAACCAAACACAATGTGTCAACCTTATAACCTGATCACATCAACAGTTAGAAGACGTGTTTAAGAAACTGGGGTGATAGCATGAAGCAATTCAGACTGAACCATCAGAACCAATGACCAGATGGTATCTCAAAAAAGGTCTCAGGTGGACTAAGCACTGTAGGCTTCTAAATATTCTTAACAAATCCTGGTTGAAAATATAAAAGGCAGGCTTAGAAAATTTTTTTGATAAATCTAAGCTAGGAAGAATATCTATACAAGGACAAAGCCAAGCTTTAACATGATATTGAGGGGCTAAAGTGCTGGATTCAAGCAAAAAATCTACATGAGAGAAAAAAATATAATCTTATGTATCTAATTGGGAGAGCTGAATAATGCTGAATAATGTGTTTAACTTTCCCAAACCTGAGTGTCTTCTCATATGTAGTAGATGGACCTGACTAGGCTTAAGTCTCTTGTAGGTAATGAGATTACTTGATCTTCTGAAGCTAAGTGACTGTGTAGTCGAATTGGCAGCCAAAATGTGAAAGTTACACCAGTAGTAAAGTGAAGTGAAAAGGGGCAGAGGTGGCGATCATGGGAGCTGAATGGACAGGAGCCACATAAGCAGCATTTAGTGGAGGCAAAAGAGTCAATTGTGGTTGAAGAGGCAGTCGTGGCTCAGCAGGCTGAGATGGAACCACAGGTAGAGGAGGTAGGAAAAGGAGGGAAAGAGAAGGCAATAGAGATGCCTTTTGTACTGGTGTCTGCCCTCCTGGTACATTTCTCCTCCCTTGTGATCATCTATTTCTGCACTGATAGGAAGACACATTATCTGTGAAGAATAAAACAAAACAAAACAAAACAAAACAAAAAATCCCCCAAATCTTGAATAAATTTTGTTCATTTTACTAGATACGATAATACCAAGGTGATTTTACTTTTTTAAAAAAAAGTCCTTATTTGTTAGTAATAAGTTCTGAATTTTTTGTTGTTAAAAAACTATTATACCAAGAATTTGTTTTAAAATTTGTAACAAAAACAATATGAAGGGAGATATTAACAAAGCAAGAATAACAGTATGGCTAATTATTATTCCTTTTTTAAAATTGAATAATAATTGTGTCAATATAGTGTATAGTATATTTTGATACCTATACACAATATGTAATAATCAAATCAAGGTAATTAACATATCCATTGCCTCAAATGTTTATCATTTCTTTATGTTGAGAACATTCAAAATCCTTTTCTAGTTATTTGAAAACATACACTCTATCGTTAACTGTATCACCCTACAGTGCTTTCGAACACTAGAACTCATTCCTACTATCTAGCTGTAATTTTGTATCCATTCTCTCTCCCCTTCCTCTACCCTTTACCTTTCCCAGCTTCTAATAACCACAATTCTATTCTCTGCTTCTATGAGCCTAGCTTTTTTAAGCTCCCACATATGAGTAAGGACATATGGTATTTATTTTTCTTAGCATATGTCTGACTTATTTCACTTAGCATATGTCCTCCAGGCTTATCCATATTGCTTTGAATGACAGGATTTCATTTTTCTTTATGGCTGAACAGTATTCCATTGTGTATACATACACCACATTTTCTTAATCTGTTGATGGACACTTAGATTAATTCCATATCTTGGCTATTGTGAATAGTGCTGCAATAAAGATGGAGGTGTAGAAAACATTGCTAATTATTAAAAGTAGGTGATTACTGGAGGAGTTTTCTGGAACGTTCAAAGAAAACTTACCTAATATATTCTTAGTTTTAATTATATCCCTAGTAAATAATTACAATAGCTGTTATATCCATTTGTGGAGACAAAGGTAATTGCATCTTGGAGGCTAATCCACTATGTTGACTTCTGATTGACCCCAGTCCTGTGAATACCTCCTGATTCCTACTTTATTTACTGTCCCTAGTTAAGAACATGTCATCCTTGATGTTACGGCACAAATTATAGGCTATGATGCACATAGTGTTCTTGCCTGTTCTGGAAGATTGTCTTTAATTGCCTTGTACAGAGCATTTATACATTTCTGTATGGTATATGAGTCCTGGGTCTGGGAGTAAAGATGCAGAGATATACCTGTCCTGTGGCTGCCCAAGACCACTGCTTCAGTCTGTAAGTTCCCCCAATAAAATATCTTTTACCAATAAACTAGATTTGTTTGCCTGATTCTTTGGTTTCTTTGCTCCTTTGGCATTTGGTGACTGCTTTGTATACATGGCCTCTCATCAAACACCATTTGAGGGAACTAGCATTGTTGAGCACCTCTACAGATGAGGTATGAAATAGTTTATTTTATTTAGCCATTATGCACACACACAAAGCCAGCTGGGTATACCGGATGCAAATATTATTATACATGTCCACAATTCTCTGGGCACCAACCACCTTCCAGAACCTCAGCTACTCTCTGTCTCAGCCACTTCCACACAATGCCAACTCTGCTCTGGCTCGTGCACACCTCCTGGGACTGATGGTTACTTGTCCCATGAATGCTGAACTTCCCTTTTGGCCACCACAAAGCAGCCAGGCAGACCCATTGGGAGTTCTGGCTCCTCCAGCCACTCAAGGACTTCAGTGAAATGTCACAGCACAGGACTTGGCATATGGCATTCCAAGATGCAACTGAGGGGCCAAAGGGTGTCACTAGACGGTGCAGGGAGGTAGAGTCCATGGAGGCGAACTCTGGCCAGCGGGAAAGAGATGTGTGAAGCTCAGCCAATTGTATTCCCTTTTCTTCTTTTGATGCATGGATTATCTTTTTAGCCACCCAGGAAATCCTGGGCCTAGTGGATACGGCTGCTGATTACCATGCCTCTCTATATCCTTTTGCCTCATGTTTCTTCTTTCCTTTACTTGCTGCTCCAGATTTTTGCCCTCCTACCCCCAAATTAAATATTGATGCTTTCATCCTGGCCATAGGCTTTATTTTCTAGGGAGTATAGACTAAAACAGTTGGCACTGATATTCCCATTTTACAGATGGGGATCAGGTTAGTGAAACTCAGAGAAGTTGAGTCACATAAATAGCAAGAGCAGGCCAAGTCCAGCCTAAATCCTAGGTCTGTCTGGCTTTCCTCACCATCCCATACTATATCTGTACCCGAGACAAAAAAGTTATGTCTTTCTTAAGGTCATAAAGTAACAAAGACAAGATTAATTTGGTAATGTACTGAAGCCTTTCCATTATTTTAGAAAGCACAGTTACATATACAATGGACAAACTTTAAAATGGTAATGTCGTTAATACATTCAAAAAGCACATAAAATCCACTAATATATTTCAGGAGGAAAAAAAAGGCTTTGATTAGGCAGAGATCCAAAACCAAACGCAAGAATCTATAATGTTCCCGAGGATTTTAATCTTGTCACATTCTCCTCCTCGGTCCCAATCTTCTATATGCCAAGTACTCCATTACCAAAATTAGATTAGCCATGCATAGAAGCATTTTCCATGAATATAGATACAAGTGGAATCCAGAAATATCATGTGGTATTGGTTATAAATTGCAGGCATCTACTTTATTACTTTTGTTAATTATAGTTATGTAATCATTTTAAAATAAGTAATTCACTTACATGGCCCAAAAAAATATTCAGTTTAAAATCTCCATCTTATCCTGATCTCAGCTCTCCTGCATCCCTAAAATGCTGCTGTGCATCCTTCTAGAAGGAAGCATTAAGTTGGCTACTTGAAATCTACTCACTTTTTTTTTTTTCCTTCAGGGAACATGTCCCCAGGAGAAAGGCAGGGAATCTGGTCTAACTTCCCAGTCATCTGGACCTCAACATAAACAGATTTAACGAATATTTATGGGAGGAAGAGGCATTATCTCTGAAGGGGCATTAGAAGGCATTCCTGGCTTAGGATAGCCCATAGTAAATAGAACCCAGAATCTCTGAGGAGGGGGAGCTCCTAGGAGTTCAAGTAGCCTGGGCCTGGGCAGTATCCAGGTCTATAAAGGAAATGCTTCACAGTTCTGTAATTTCACCAAAAGAAAAGCTTTCTAGGTGACAGCACCTGTGGAGCCACCATGACTCCCCAGGCCTCTCTGCTGCATCTGAGCGTTTTGATTGTGTAGGCCGTTGCCATTCTGAAATAAAGCATGCTGTAGGGAAGTATGTCTCTGATTCGTGACAGTCTGTGTGTTACCTGGACTCCGAAAGGATGTCTACGCATATACATACATACATACATACTTCTATTCTTTTCCTAACCCTTTTTACACCAGTGGTGGTATAGTATAAATACTGTTCTATAATTTGATTTTTTCCTATTAATTTGAAAATCTTAAAAAAGCTAAAAAGAAAAGACAAAAGGAGAGTGAATCACTTATAATACTGCCAAAATATTATTTCTTGTGCTTTTTACATATTCTGCTTTAAGTTTCAGAGACAAATGAGGTGACTACAAACTTCATTAGCAAAGATGCATGGAAACAGGTACTTTCATACATTGCTTACAGGGGCATAAACTGAGATAAACTCCATGGAGCACCATTGCTATGGAGCACCTGGCTGTCAAAATTAAGATGCATATTTCCTTGAAGTCAGCAATTCTACTTCTAGAAAACTATTCTACAGATGTACTTACAAATATGCAATACAGTATATGTACAAGATTTTCCTTCCAACATTGTTTACAGGAGTAAAAGCTTAGAAACTACCTCAATGCTAGCAATGGAAAATTGATTCAATTAGTCATAAATACATAGAGGCCATTAAAAAATGAAGAAGCTCTTTGTGTCCTGATGTAGAAATGTCTACAAACTGAGCTGGGTGTGACGGCTTACTCCTGTAATCCCAGTATTTTGGGAGACTGAAGTGGGTGGATCATCTGAGGTCAGGAGTTTGAGACCAGCCTGGCCAACATGGTGAAACCATCTCTGCTAAAAATACAAAAAACTATCCTGGCATGGTGGCACATGCCCGTAGTCCCAGCTACTCAGGAAGCTGAGGCAGGAGAATCGTTTGACCTCAGGAGAGAGAGGTTGCAGTGAGCCGAGATCGTGCCACAGCACTCCAGCCTGGACTACAGAGATCCTATCTCAAAAAAAAAGGAAAAAAAAAAAAAAACGAAATTACTACAAACTGTATTAGCTACAGCACACACTACAATGCTTTTTGTTAACCACAAGGAAACCTTTTACTTTCATTAACCACTAGCAAACTGTTGGTGTATACCCTTCAACTATTTTTTCTTTCTGATTAAACATATATTTTTCCAACATGATATCACACTAAATGTGCTATTTTATAACCTATTTATTTTAATTTCCTAAATGATCAACATTATATGTTAATAAACTTCAACAACACGAATTTCAAATACTTTAATTAAAGTAAAATACAAATATTGGAACATATACAAACCACAAGCATGTAGCTCGATAAATTATCAAAGAGTGAACAATCCACTTCAGAACATCCATGAAAACCCTACATTCTCTCTCTTAACTTGTTCATGAATTCACAGTGTTTGAAATAGAATCCCATATTAACAAGTGGAAATGTTTGATATATATTCTAAATCTTGTATTTTGGAGACTACAAAATAGTTTTCATTAGCAATAGAGGGTGAGCTATGACTTTAATTTCTGTCAATAAATTAACTGCAACTTATTTTACTATGCTCTTCTTACTAAAACTTCAGCTGATCATTTGCAAATATGAACTTATGAGATACCTATGACATATGTGAAGCTGAAGTTATTCATATAAACTCACATGACTAAAAGTCATAAAGGCCCGAGATGAATTAAAGCTACAAACAATACTCAAATATTTTTTATATGGTTGACACTGGGCTATATGCTGCACCTACAAACTTTATTTTTTAGTACATCTTCAACAAGGACATTTCTAAGTCACCTAAAAGATAGTGATTTGAAGGAAGTAATTTAAAAAGATGTCCAAATACTAAATGATGCTTTAAAAAACAGTACATATTGTGGAAAGCATGTTTCTTGGAAACCTACTAGTCCATAGAAAATTGATAGGTATATTATCAAAGACAAAATTAATCAAGAGGAAAAAATAATCCAGAAAATCTTCAGAAATACAAGCAAAATTTGCCAAACTGGTACTCACAATTGCTCTTGTTAGCGTGTCATAATTCACCTTTGTAAATGGCGTGGT
Organism: Macaca fascicularis; assembly: GCF_037993035.2. Taxonomy (NCBI): domain Eukaryota; kingdom Metazoa; phylum Chordata; class Mammalia; order Primates; family Cercopithecidae; genus Macaca; species Macaca fascicularis. Next base: position 79,272,877 of record NC_088384.1, read on the forward strand.
CTATCCATACATAATAGGAAGCCCACAAGGCTCATGTTTATCAGTGTTTCCAGCCTTCAACTTGGCTGCCAAAGTGAAGTCTGTTTTGTCTTCTTCAGTCTCTTCTCTCCCATCCTTGAGTGAGTGTGTAACTTCAGGGGCTCTTGTTGAAGGAACAGAGGAACAAGAGGCCAAGGTCTAAGAAAAGTGTTATGTTTTTTAGGGGGGTGTGTGTGTATGTGTGCATGTATTAGAGAAAGACTTAAGAAGAGCTTTGTTGTAGAAGATATTGGGTAGGAAAAGAAACCGAATTTTATTTTTATTTTTATTTATTTATTTATTTTAAGAAGCACTATGTGGCTTAAGTGTCCCTTTCAAAGGACTTGAGAAATGCAATTATTTTGAGATTACTTTTGAGTGTGGCATTGTATTTTTCTTGCATCAGGATACTATATAAACATAGTTTATAATTCTTTATGCATCATGAATGCAAAATCTGAGCTTTAATACATAAGCAGCACTCATTAACAAACTGATGTATGCTGATTAAATATTTAAATTCAGCATGCATTTGTCATATTCAGGATTTCATGTTTATAAAATGCTAGACTAAACAAATTCTTTGTCTTGGATCTTTGAATGAAAGAAGAAAGTTTTAAATCAACAAAATACACTTTATTTTACAAACTAAAATTGAAGAAGCGTTTGATAGTGAAATATGTTCAGGAAACACTAATTTATAGTCTCATCCCATTTCGGCAGATATGTTTCTACAAAAGTGGTTAATTGATTAAACAACTTTAGCTTGCTATATTTGAGTGTTTCTGAGTGTTTCTAAGTGTTAGCATACTTAGCATATTTTTCTTTACAACTTGAAGAAACCATATTCAATTCTTCAGTAGTCCTCCATTTTCAGATATTTTACCACTCATTTCTATAACACATGTAAGGAAAAAAAATGCAATCTTACCCAAATCTTCCATAGAATTTATTGCATGAGGCTTGCATATTCTTGATATCAAAACACAAAGAAGCCAGAAAAATAAAGGAAAATTAAGACTCATTTCTAGTCGTTAACATAATGCAAAAATCTTAGACCAAATATTGGCAAACTGAATCCAAGAACTTATAAATGGGATACAGCATTATAACTAAACTGCTATTCTCATCTCCTTTTCTCTGGAATGAAAGGTTACTTTAACATTAGAATGTCTGCTAATATAATTCAATACAGTAACCATTTGAAGGAAAAAATATGGTATTTTTAAAAGGTGCAGAAACAGTGTTTCATAAAAGTCAACATTTATTCCTGACAATAATTCTAGGGATAGACAAGAATTGCTTAATCTGATTAAAGAGTATCTATGAAAAACCTACAGTAAATGTCATACTTAACATCAAAACATTGAAAATCTTCCCTTTGATATACAGAACTAAACAATGTCACTACCACCTTTTCTAGTCAACTTTGTACTAGAGGTCTTAAAGCAATAAAGGAAGAATCATAAGTAAATGGTATAAAGATAGGAAAGGAAGACTCTATTCATTTCTAATATATTTGTGTATGTAAAGAATCTAAAAGAGGTTTGTGTAACAAGTTACCACAAACCTAATGGCTTAAAAACCACACATTTATAATCTCATTGCTTATGGGCCCCAAGCCAAGGAGAATATAACAGGGTTCTCTGCTCATGACCTGAGTTGACCTGGGTGTTTTCAACTGGAGCTCAGGCACCTTTTCCAACCTCATTCATGTTGCTGGCAGAAATAATTTTCTTGTGGTTGTAGGACTGAGGTCCTCAGTTCTCTCCATAGCAGTTCCCAGGGTGGCTGCTTGCTTTTTCAAGGTTAGCAGAAGCTCTTTTTTCAGGAAGAGCCCATTCACTCCTTAAGAGCTCTCAACTGATTAGACCAGGCCTGTCCAGAATAAGCCCGTGTTGATTAGCTCAGAGGCAGCTGATTGGAGACCTTAATCACTTCTGCGAAATCCTTTTATCTTTGCCACACAGCTAAACCTATTCATGCAGTGATATCCCATATACTCACAGGCCCTGTCCACATGAAAAGGGAGTATCCACCAGAGGGCGGAAATCTTAGGGATCATCTTAGAACTCTTCTGGTCACAAAGTTTCAGACAATTTTTTAAAAGTCAGTGAGAGTTTAGCAAGTTTGGTGTTTACAAAATGTATATACATACACAAAAACATTTGTATTTCTATGTACCAGAAATAGAGTTTGAAAAAAATGATAAAAAAATACCCTTTAAAATATAATTAAAAATTGAATAGTAGTTAATGTGACAAATAATTGTATAAGTTATATAGAGAAAATATAAAACTTTAATGAAAGACATTAAATAAGGTGTATTAAAAGGAATACTCTACCTTAATTTATATAACCGATGTAACCCCAATAAAATTAATAAGCAATTTTTGTTTGTTTGATTTTAGGATTAGCTAAAATGAAATAATTCTAGGATATATATGAAAAAATAGAAAAACAAGAACACTCAAGGAACTAATAAAAAAAAGATAGACAAAGGGGCACAATTTTATCTATCAGATATCAAGATGTGCCATGAAATATACGAATTAAAACACTATGGTGTTAGTACAGGAAAGACAAATAGTTCAGTGAAACAGAACAGACAACTCAGAAATTGAATTACATGTGTACCAATAGACTATGACAGAGTGGTAGATCACCAGAGAAAGTTAATACAGTTCTTTAAGTATTTCTGGGATAACTGGGGACCCATTTGAGAAAAGATGAAATTACACTCCTACTTCACAGTATTAAAAAATTAAAGAGTGTAAAGGCCTAAAAAAATAAAGGCACAAGTGGAAAACTTTTAAGGATAATATAGGAAAAGCAGCTTTGTAGCCTTACATTAAGAAAAAAAATTCTTAAATAGAACACAAAAGGTACTAACAAAAAGAAAAGAGTAGATAAACACATTAAAAACTTTAAGAAATTTATCAATCAAAATGACACCATAAAATTATTGAAAGGAAATCTACATGTAACTGGCAAAGAATTTCCAAGATATACAAAGAAATGCCATGAAACAATTAAAAAAGGGCAACCCAGTAGAAAAAAATGAGAATAACAATTACCTAGCCCTTTATTAAAGACAAGAAATTGGCCAAAAAACATTTATAAAGATTATCAATCTTGTTAGTGATCAGACAACTAGATTAAAATCCCAATAAGATATAGACCCACTGGATTGGTAGATATAGTATCTGACAATAGCAAATATTGGCGATGTCATTTAACAGGGATTCTCATAGAATGCTCATAAGAGTATAAATCGGTACAATTTTGGAAAATAATTCAACACTATCTCGTAAAGCTGAAAATACACACACCTCAGAATTTAGTATTTCTATCCTATGTAAATAATGCAGAATAGCTGGTCCACGTCTGTCCCAAGGTTCATGTACAGCAATGGTCATAGTGGCATTGTCTTTGGTAGACTCAACCTAGAAACAACCTAAACATCTATCTGCATTAAATTGGACACATGTCATGTTTTGTTCATACAATGCAACAGTACACAGCAATTTAAAAGAAGAGACCACAGCTACATTCAATCAAATGCATAAGCCTCACAGACATAATGTTGAATGAGAGAAGCAGTATGTTAAAGAAGATCTGATGAAAGTATACCATTCATCTAAAAATTATATTCATATAAAATGAGAGACTGACAATACTCATCTCTGATATTTAGTGATACATGCAGAGACAGAAAAACTATAAACGTGGGTAGGAAAACAATTGCCACATAAGTTGGGACAGAGATCGCCTCCAGAGGGAATGGAGGGTGTTGTGACTGGGGAGGGCCATGTGAGGGGCTTCAGTGTGCTAGTGGTGCTCCGTTTCTTCACCTGTGTGATTTTACATGTGTGCAAATATTTGGGTACAGTACAAGGTTTCTATTGAAATTTTAGCTTTTTATTGTGGGATGCTGTCCTGTGCATTACAGGGTATTTCGCAGCATCTTTGGTCTCTACCCACTAGATGCCAGTAACATTTCATCCACCTCAAGTTCTGACAACCAAAATATCTGTAGACATTGTCAAATGTCCCCTGGGGAACAAGGTCACCTCCCACCCTTCCTTGAGAACCACTGGTTTTTTCTGATGAAAATCTCCACTAATATAATCCAAGAATGGCTGTTACTCATTCACAATAGCCAACATGATTTTTACTTAAACCAACCACATTTTAGCATAAGTGAGAAATGGTAGGACATTTCTGTACTTTGTCACAGGAGCTTTGGCTGCTGCTTATGCAAATCCTAGCTTTGAGACTGCTATCATTCCCCAGTTTCTTTATTCAGAGATAGTTTTACAGGCCACTAGTTAATGGGAGAAGAATTTTTAATCACCTTCAAAGATTTGATGAAAATTTTAGTTTAGTTTGGTCTACTGGGGCCTAGGGCATGAGCTCAGTCCAAAACAATGACCTCCCATAATTTTGTTTTAAAACAATTCCCTCTTTTTGGCCAGGTTGTCACTTAGGTGAGAGTGTGACCAAAACGTAGGGCCTTAGCGCCACTCTCAGTTACATCATTTTGGGTTTCCGGTCTCAGCATATCATTCATAGGTTACATACGGTGTCCTCTTTCAGCTTTTGTCATTCCAGTTGAAGAGAGACCATTTGATGTTCTAGAGATGGCTGCATGCAAACATTTAAAACCTTTGAAAGAATACAGCATACTAGGAAGGCTATTATTAGGACTATCAGGAGGATAATACCAACAGTTTGGAGTATGCTCCTTATCCAGGGTCCCTATAAACGAAACCACCTAAAATTAAATAGATTAAATAACGAGCTAGATGAAGAGTCTACTCACATGATTACGTGGTCTTTTCATTAATCCCTAGAACTGAAGTCTTATAATCTACATTTGATGTGTTTCTCCATAGGCCACAAGTCCCAGCAGCTGTACAGGTACTTTTCTGTTTAGCTAATTCTATTACTTAACGTAACTTCCACAAGAGAATGTAAACTCTATTGTGTAACCATAGCCTTTACAGTAGAATCTGCTGTAGAGCATATCATGAAGGATACATTTCGAATGATTGCCTCTTTTATTCCAAACCATGGAAAAAGGACCTAATAAATGATGGCCTGCTAGAAAAGTGAAGGCCTCCTGATGACAATGTTCTCTTTAACCCATGATGTGGGTTAACTGGAGTTTTGACTGATTATGAGGCAATATATGTACCAGTAAAGTTTCTCATCTACATTGAGTCTTCATTTATTAGCTACCAAAGTATAAGGTTATTGATGTATGAGGCTGGCTGCAAAATCCTTCACAAATAAAAGTTTACCCTATAATTGCACATAATGGACACCCTTTTCACTTTTATTGTTCATAGAGGCATAAGCAAAAAAAAAAAAAAAAAAATTCAAAGTTAAGGGTTTCATGATAGTAGAGAAGTATTGATCCATGATTTCGGAAAAAGCTGTTCACATTAAGGATGCCATCTTCTTCTGGAGATAAAAATGTCCTGGTTAGCTTTATCTTAAGGGTTCCAATGGGTATACAGTTCCAAGAATGTGGAGGAACTCTTTCCAGTTGTGACATTCTAAACCCAAAGTTCAAGGTCCCGAAGTTTTGCTGTAGTGTGGCAAGGACAGTTTTTCTCTGATGTTTTCAGAAGATCGAGTCTTTGGGCTCTAGATTGCAAAGGGGTTGTCCTCAGTGAACCACAAAAAGCTTTCTTTACCTGGTAAAAATACATTATAGCATAATAATCTACCATTATAACATCAGCCCTCTTGCATGGGAAAGCTTTTGTACAACCAGAAAACATGCATTAAAAATGACAATTGAATGAAATCCCTTTATAAATGTTTAAATGGACCATCTGGTAGCCAAATGGTGAAACCCTGTCTCTACTAAAATACAAAAAAAAAAAAAAAATTAGCTGGGCTTGGTGGCACATGCCTGTAGTCCCAGCTACTCGGGAGGCTGAGGTATGAGAATCACTTGAGCTTGGCAGGTGGAGGTTGCAGTGGGCTGAGATTGTACCACTGCATTCCAGCTTGGGTTACAGAGTGAGACTCCATCTCAAATAATAATAATAATATATAATGAAATTTTTTAACCTTTTAAATATACTACCAAAAAAAAAAAAAAAAGGGAAAGACAAAAGACAGATTGTTTGGAAAGCTGTCTTCTCTCTATCAGTGAGTAAAGGTTTTCGCCTTTAAAAAATTTTTTGAGTCATGATTTTGGCTAAATGAATGATTTTTGGTGACCTGGAATTTTAGTTCATAATACCAAGTCTTTTAAACTTTTAGCATATTTAATAGGCTTCCCAAAATCAAATTTCAACTTCAAAATAGTCTTTTCTGACTTCTATCTTTGGAATGCTACAGAGAGCTCCTGAAGCATCCAAAAGAGAGGTGAACAGAATTATTTAACATGTTAAGTGACATACGAAGCATTGTAAAAATAAAAATAATAGTTAATCTTTAGGTTATATTTTAGTAAATAATATTAATACGTTCCAAAATTGTATAAGATTTCTAAAATTTTAATATGTCTCAGTATATGATATCAATCATAATTAAAGTTAAGTTATTGTAGACCACAGAGATAACTAAATTTCCTTGCCAATTGTGTTTTTAACTATCACTATTTAAAGTCATTTCCAGTTAACTGCTTAATGATGATGCAGTTTCTGAAAACTTCACTAGCACACAAAATCCTAGAATATGGTGTCTTTTTTTGTTGTTTTTGTTTTTGTTTTTTTGAGCAGAGTCTCACTCTGACCCAAAGACTGGAGTGCAGTGGTGCAATCTCAGCTCACTGCAACCTCTGCCTCCCGGGTTCAAGATGATTCTCCTGCATCAGCCTCCCGAGTAGCTGGGATTACAGGCACCTGCCACCATACCTGGCTGATACAACTGGCTGATTTTTTGTATTTTTAGTAGAAATGGGGTTTTACCATGTCGGCCAGGCTAGTCTCGAACTCCCGACCTCAAGTGATCTGGCCACCTTGGCCTCCCAAAGTGCTGGGATTACAGGTGTGAGCCACTATGCCCAGCCAATATGGTGTCTTTTAAGAGGCTCATGAAAGGATGGAAACTAAAAAGCACTCTTGAATACAGGTTTCTAATAACTTTAAAATCATATCTTGTGTAAGAATAAATACAGGTTTCTAAAAACTTTAAAATCATATCATGTGTAAGAATTTTCCATGAATTCCCCAAGAATTGGACTCAGTAAGAATTCCTGAAACTTTAATAAAGAGACAGATTGGTTTATAAAACTGCTAACCTAAGAACAAAAATTAATTAAACATCAAGAAAATACTTTGCGAGATTATCATGCTAAATCAGCTAATACAACATTTTTTTAGCGATACAATTTGAATGAACTCCTGGTCTAAGTCAAATTACCTAAGAAAACCCATTAATTATCAGTGCTATGCACCTAAATTGGAAAAACCAAACAACACCTCTTTAAATTTAGTCCACAACTTGTTTAAAACTTTAACCTTATTTAAAACAATCCTGTAACCCTCTAAACTAGGCAAAAATTTGCATTCCCATACCTTCTTATAATATCTTTACCAAAAACACATTTTATTCTCCTTACATACCTTGCATGTAAATCTATTTTTCCAGTAGTCTCAATTGTATGTTATAATGGTAATTTTTAGCAACTTTCACTCTTGTTGCATAAATTGTCTTTTACAAAGCCCTTCCCAACTTACACAGACCATCTAAGAGATGCTTGGATTTTCTTACTTGTCCTAAATAGCCCTCTTTTAAACAACCAATCGTTTTACTTTAGGAGAAGAACTTATCATACAAGATCCTTTCTTATATAAAATCTCTTTTCTTTACAAACTTGTTTGCATAGCTAGGGGCATGGCTAATTCCACATATCCCCAGACCTTATTTAGCATGTAATGTCTCTAAAATAAATTGAACAATTTTAAAATGTCAAAGCAGTTTATGACCTTAAAGCATTTAGCAAACCTCATATCTGACCTACATAATTTAGACCAAATGTTTTGATTTTGTCAATAATCTTTAAAGTTGTTTCTATTTCCCAAAAATTACTAAAGTTACGTGTACTCAAAGTCATTACAGCTTTTATTTTTCTTTCAAAATATTTGATTTAAGCACTTATTTTTGTTTAAGGTAATTAATTAGTGCTCTTTTATATAAACATTCACAAACAACACATATGCAACCTCACAGACAGACAAACAGAAGAAGATTACTACATTAGTTGTAAGATTTTTCATTTGCCAGTTTTTAAGTTTCTTAATTGGTTATTGGCTTTATTGGAAGAACAGGGCCAGGAAAGGGTCTCTGGTGCCTCCTGTTTTTCCCAAGCAGTTCAGACTGATAGAGTTTGAATAACCGCTTTTAATTAAGCTCACTTTTAGCCACAGCACTCTTGAATAAAGTCCTTTTTACAATTTCTTATTACCTGACTTTAGGCAGGCCAAACAGCCAATATTTCTGGCTTTTGAACTTTACCAAGGGTAACCTCCGAGGTGCTAAGAGAAAGGAAAATTTAAGAGAGTCCGTGGAGAAGAAGAGAATCAATAAGGTCATGCAGATACCAAACCCAAAAGGACTAATTTTCTAACCAGGGAATCAAACCCAGACCACCATGGTGAAAGGGAAATACCTTAACTACTGAACTACTTAGCTACTGCATGGGGCAGTCTCCATTCCCTTTGCTAGAAGGAGTCTAGAGTAGTTAATTTTGAGTTTGTAAAGGCTTTTAACTACTCAAGATAATTTTTAGAGCTATGACATGAACCCTAAAATTCCTATTCCCTGGAAGGTGGAGACCAACAGAAAGTACCACCACTTGGTTACAAAGTCAAGCTCCTAAGGACATAAAACAAGATGGAGACCCCATCCAGATTTTGTTTGCTTCAGGAACCTGCAGCAAAGTTTGTTACTGACCAGCTTGCTGGGCCATCTTGAGCAGTGAGCTTATAGGGTCCCATACCCATGTTTTATCCAAAGGTATCCCTCAACACAGAAAAATTAATTCAAAGCACAAACTACACCAGATTCACTACAGCTTAAGACTAGCCTCAGAATTATTTTTCACATTAATCAAAACTTTGCAGGAGAAATAGTGAAATTTACCGTTCGTTCAACTGGTTTGCAGAGAGAGAGAGAAGTCAGAAATCTGACTGGTAAAAAATTTGTACCCTTTGGCTGGCATGCCAGGCTTCTGGGTTCCTTTTCCCTGAGCTGCCCTGGAGACACAGCTCACTGTCCGATAGCCCTGGGGTTTCCAAGCCACAACACAAAAGAAATCTTTTTTTTTAAAAATGCACTCCAGTGTGGTGTTGTTCATTTGAAATGTTCCACTGTAAGTTATCTTTAGTAAGATTTTGCCATTTTTTTTTTCTTTTTTTTTTTTCTTTTTTGAGACAGAGTTTTGCTCTGTCACCCAGGCTGGAGTGTAGTGGCCCGATCTCCACTCACTGCAAGCTCCGCCTCCCGGGTTCACGCCATTCTCCTGCCTCAGCCTCCTGAGTCACTGGGACTACAGGTGCCCGCCACCACACCAGGCTAATTTTTTTTTTTTTCTATTTTTAGTAGAGACAGGGTTTCACTGTGTTAGCCAGGATGGTCTTGATCTCCTGACCTTGTGATCTGTCCACCTCGGCCTCCCAAAGTGCTGGGGTTACAGGTGTGAGCCACTGCGCCCAGCCAGATTTTGCCATTTCTGTAAGACTTTGCTGCCTCCTGGGCCTAATGTATAATCCGGAAGGAGCTCAGTTTTTCAGAAATTAAGGATACCATTTTTACTTAAAATGTTGGCTTTACTCTCAGGTTCTCTTGATTAACTTAGCCAATGATTTTTTTTTCCTACCTAAGTGGGCAAGAAAAATGAAACAAAGGGGAAGAACACAAAAATCCCCGTGAATTTTCAAAAGCCAAATTTTATAACCCCTGCATATTACTGCTTACTACCAGTTCAATTCTGACCAAGTCAGACGTAAGAGGCCTCTAACTAGATCCAAGCCAGTTAATTCCCATATCAAATACCATCCTGGACCCAGTCCAGTTTCTTTTTCGTTTTCCAAAGAAACTTGGAGAGCTCAAAACACAAATCTGTGGAGCTCTGAAATCCAAGAGAGAGCTTACCCACAATCCCCAGCTGCTCCAAGGGTTAAATGGACACCGGTGGGTCCTGCAGGTGCCTTGCATGTTCACTCAGTGCTCCTGGAGGTTGCTAGTAGCTCTACTTTGGATCCCACTTCTGACACTATCTGATAGAAGAAAAAACTTCAGCTGAATTAAATTTAAAGGAGTTTAATTGAGCAATGAACAATTCGCAAATCAGGAAGTCCCCAGAATCACAGCAGATACACAGACTCCAGCATAGCCATGTGGTGGAAGAAGACTTATAGCTAAAAAAAAAAAAGGGAAATTACATACAAAAATCAGCAGTGAGGTACAGAAACAGCTTGACTGGTTACAGGTTGGCGTTTGCCTTATTTCAACACAGTTTGAATACTTACCATCTATATGGCCGCTGAGATTGGCCAAGACTCAGTTATTGTTATAGGCACATACTCCTAAGTTATTTTCAGGCCATATTTACTTTGGTTTAACACTACTTACATATCAGAGTAGTTCTAGAGTTTAATATCTTCGATAGAATATTTGCTTTTCTCTTCTGACCTACTGTAAATCACTAGACACTTAGTATATGAAGAAATTCCTTTAGTAATTTCTCATATATCCTGCATAGCATCTCCTGTGTTACAATTTTCCCTACATTCTTTAACTTGCTTATTTAATGTTTTATTAGTTAATGCTTTGCCTCATTAAGATCCTAGATTCATGCCTTTCCTCATCTCACAGTAAAGCACAAGACCTGTGCACATGATGTGCTTGATGAAATTTGCTGAATGAAATGAAGACACCAGCTGATATGCTACAATATCCAGGGACTGGTGATTATTAGACAGCAGCAAATATTATTGTAGCAAATTTTTCTACACTGAAGTTGTTTTTCTTGTTTCCTTAATGTACAATTTGAGGCACATAATTGGTATAGAATATTATACCAATATTTTGTTTCCATTTAGTCTTACTTTAAAATTGACACACACATGCCAGGCTCCCAATATCATGTAATCAGAGAGTATAATAAAAAAAAAATGAAGAGGGGAAATAGTTACAAAAGGTAAGCTGTTGTGATTTGAGTCCACTGAAGATTTTACATCAGAGTGGCTAGTCCTAATCACAATTGGTTTTACCCCAAAAGGAATCATCCAACAAACTGTATTGGTATAAAATGTATATTTCTGATCAGCAATATGTATGAGCTGCTTTTCATATTTGTATGTTATTTGTTTTTATTCTTCTATAATATTCTTCATTTTCCAGCTGGCTTGAATATCCTTTTCTTAATTATTTGTAGAACTCTTTGAATTCAATAATACTAAACCTTTGTGTGCAGTCTATAGTTCAGATCATTTCACCTGGTTTGACTTTGCTTGATGTTTTCTTAATTGTGTGACAAATTTCCTAAAGCCCTTTTATAGCTTCTGTGTTTCATATGTTACGTAGGAAGGCTTTGCCCACTAGAAGATTATATAATTATTTTCCAAACAGTTTTCCAAGAGCATTTTAAAGTTTGTGCTCTTTCATTAGTGGATGTAGAACTTATTTTGGATATAGATTGAGGTAGAGATATACTTTTTTTCTTAATGAAGAGGAAATTGTTCTAATACTATTGTATATTAGACTAATTTCTCCCACTGGTTTGAAATATCATGTGTGAACATTATTATGTTCATCAATATTTAGTTCCCATGGTAGACCATCTTTTCTTTCTTTTAGGCAAGGTCTTATGATTAGTTCTGGCCAATGGCTTGCAAGCTGGATTGGTAGGTGTTACTTGTGGACTAAGAAAGCAAAAAGCTTCTTGCAGCCTGTCATATTTCTGTGATCATGGAAAAGGTTTCATGTTGAGACAGCAGAGATACAAGATTTAAGCAATGCGTATTGTGTAGACCGTCCCCAAGTTATAGCTTCCCTAGAGAGCCTCCTAGTCCCAAGGTCAATTTTGCACAAGAGAACTTGGCTTTTTGAGTTAAGCCTCTGAAATTTTAGGGGTTGTTTTTTAACTGCTGCCTAAGTCTGTCTTATCCTGACTAATATATGACCCTTAACATATATAAATACCCATAAGCATATGGTTTTGTTTTTTGAGTCTTCATTCTGAACCATTTATTTATTTGCTTCTTCTCATGCCAACACCTCCCTCTTTAATTGTAACTTTATAGCAGATTTTAATACCTAAGAGGGCCAAGACCTACATCATTATTCATTTTCAAAATCCTGTTGGTTAGTTTTAAGCATTATTTTTAAGGTAGATTTTAAAAATTCTATAGAAGGGAACTTGGTGAGATTTGCAATGGTATTGCATTAGATTTGTAGATTAATTTATGATAATTGTCATATAAGGTCCTGTAGTTTTTTTTATGTCTTTTATATTTCCATTAGTTTTTTGAAACATAAGGGTTTTTTTGCTATTGAATGAGATCTTTGTCTACATTACATTTTAAAACTAATTCTAAGCAGTGTACAGGAAAATAATTGATTTGTATGTTTCTCTTGCATGCAACTGCTCTTTTCCTCAGCTCATTCATTTGTTCTGATAATAATTAGATGATTTTCTTGCACCACGACATTGTCCTGGGGTTGTTTCTTAGAGGCTTATCAAGTCTTCTGGATTTGTCTCTAGGCACAAGCCTGGGTGCAATTCAGTGTATTTTCATCGTTCATGGTTTCTTCTACCATCTGTTCTAGTGAAGGGGTGGCCTACCCCTCCACACCTGTGGGCGTTTCTCGTTAGGTGGAACGAGGGACTTGAGAAAAGAAATGAGACGCAGAGACAAAGTATAGAGAAAGAAAAAGTGGGCCCAGGGGACCGGCGCTCAGCATACAGAGGACCTGCGCCGGCACGGTCTCTGAGTTCCCTCAGTATTTATTGATCATTATCTTTACCATCTTAGAAAAGGGAAGTAGCAGGATAATAGGATCATAGTAGGGAGAAGGTCAGCAATAAGACATATGAATAAAGATCTCTGTGACATGAATAAGTTTAAGGAAAAGTGCTGTGCATTGATATGCATATGTAAGCGTCTCCATAAACCTTTTCAGTGCATAAAGAGCAGCATTGCAGCTAGCACGTCCCACCTTCAGCCCTAAGGCAGTTTTCTCCTTTCTCAGTAAACAGAACACACAATCGGGTTTTACACCGAGATGTTCCATTGCCCAGGGACGGGCAGGAGACAGATGCTTTTCTCTACCTCAACTGCCAAGAGGCCTTCTTTCCTCTTATACTAGTCCTCCTCAGCACAGACCCTTCACGGGTGTCAGGCTGGGGGGCGATCAGGTCTTTCCCTTCCCACTGTCAGGCTGGGGGGCGATCAGGTCTTTCCCTTCCCACAAGGCCATATTTCAGTCTATCACATGGGGAGAAACCTTGGACAATACCTAGCTTTCCTAGGCAGAGCTCCCTGCGACCTTCCACAGTATATGTGTCCCTGGTTACTTGAGATTAAGAGAATGGTGATGACTTTTCACAAGCATACTGCCTTCAGGCACTTGTTTAACAAAGCACACCCTGCACGGCCACAAATCCATTAAACCTTGAGTCACCACAGCACATGTCTCTTGCAAGGACAGGGTTGGGGGTAGGGTCACAGATTAACAGCATCTCAAATACAGAACAAAATGGAGTCTCATATGTCTACTTCTTTCTATATAGACACAGCCTGATCTCTCTTTCTTCTTCCCACATTCTAGGAAATATTACTGTGTCCTATTTAAATTCTCCATTCTACCTCTTGTTCCTATAAGGCATTCAGCAAATCTGTTTGTGTAATTAAATTTTTGTACTATTATTACTTTGTGGACTAATTTTACATCACGGCTTAACTTATTTAATATTTCCATACTGGTTTTACCATCTTCATTAGGAAAACCATCGGGTAACTGTCATGTGCATCCGAGTGAAGAGACCACCAAACAGGCTTTGTGTGAGCAATAAAGCTTTTTTAATCACTGGGTGCAGGTGGGCTGAGTCCGAAAAGAGAGTCAGCGAAGGGAGATAAGGGTGGGGCCATTTTATAGGATTTGGGTAAGTAAAGGAAAATTACAGTCAAAGGGGGTTTGTTCTCTGGCGGGCAGGAGTGGGGGTCACAAGGTGCTCAGTGGGGGAGATTTTTGATCCAGAATGAGCCAGGAAAAGGAATTTCACAAGATAATATCATCGCTTAAGGCAAGGACCAGCCATTTTCACTTCTTTTGTGGTGGAATGTCATCGGTTAAGGCGAGGCAGGGCATTTGCACTTCTTTTGTGATTCTTCAGTTACTTCAGGCCATCTGGGTGTATACGTGCAAGTCACACGGGATGCGATGGCTTGGCTTGGGCTCAGAGGCCTGACAGTAACTATATCCTATAGAGTTTGTAATCTGAATACCATCTCCTTATCTTTCATTGATTATCCTCTTAATATCAAGTCCTGACCTACTTTTATCAAAGGCATTGTCTATAGCTATGTATTAAAAATTTCTACCATTAGAATATAAGTTTTATCCTTCTTTGTAAATCGTTTTTCTACTTCATTATTCAAGGATAAAATAGGTGTGTTTACACAAATCTCAGCATATGCTTTTGAATGTTTTTGGAATAATCTTAACAAAAATTCTATAACATTTAACGAACACTTAAATACCAAGGCATCAATCCATCTACCTGCCCACAGGCTTGAAAATCATTTTCTCCAATACCTTTTGCATAAGATGCATCTTACAGGACCTACTCACAGAAGGTAAAAAGGGGGAGGAAGTTCTTACTCTGCTCTCTGAAAATATCACCTCCCCTCCAAAATAAAGAACTCTCAGTTGCTCATAAATAAGTATTCAGAGGAAGACAGCGAGTTAGTCAAAATAGGCTAGACTATTATTCAGTGACAATTCCAAATTTTCAGAGTGGCGTTTTGACAGATTAAGTATGGCTGCAATTTGTTTTGCTGCTTCTTATTAAAGGATAGTCTAATTCCTCTCCCCTTTAGTCTAGGGTGTCTTCAGTGCCTTGACTAATAGAGTGAGGCTGAAATGACACTCTTAGACTCCTGAAGCAATGCAGTTTCCACCTTTTGGGAACTCTTGCTCTAGAGAAATTAAGTATGACAGCCCTCACACTGCCATGCTGAAGGAAGCCGAAGCTAGCCACATGGAGAGACTGCATGGATAACAGCAATGCCTGTGCAGTCCCCAGCTGGTCTAGCCAGCCTACACTAAGTGCCAGATGTGGGTGCAAGGGACTTCAACTAATTCTGACCTCGGTCTCCAGGGGTCTGCCACCATATAAAAGAGTATAAGCAAATATAGCCCAGCTGAACTCTTTAACCCCCCAAACCATGAGAGGTGAGTTTTGGGATGGTTGATCAGGCAGCAATAGTTAACCTGAATAGTCTCTCATATTGAAAATGTATTTCTTGCCGGGCGCGGTGGCTCAAGCCTGTAATCCCAGCACTTTGGGAGGCCGAGACGGGCGGATCACGAGGTCAGGATATCGAGAGACGATCCTGGCTAACACGGTGAAACCCCGTCTCTACTAAAAAATACAAAAAAAATAGCCGGGCGAGGTGGCGGGCGCCTGTAGTCCCAGCTACTCGGGAGGCTGAGGCAGGAGAATGGCGTAAACCCGGGAGGCGGAGCTTGCAGTGAGCTGAGATCCGGCCACTGCACTCCAGCCTGGGTGACAGAGCAAGACTCCATCTCAAAGAAAAAAAAAAAAAAAAGAAAATAAAATGTATTTCTTGCCTATGTGAGTCCTTTTAAGAAACCAGGGAACCACCTAGTGCTGCTATTCTCCATTTGGCAGCTCAGCAATTCAGGCTACTCTTGTCTTGTAGACTCTTAGATCATCATCTTTTCTCTAAAATTTCCACAGCAGGAGAACAGAACACTGGGACATTTTGTGCCGGTGATTAAACACTTCGGCCTGGAAATGATACACGCCCACCCCTTCCATTTGTAGCCCATTGGCCAATTCATATCAATATGCCTAACTTCTGAGGGGTGCAGGAGCATCCTCCTCTGTGGGGTAGGGAAAGAGAGGGGGACTAGGTAGGATCTACCTCACTCTTCCCCTCTCTCCTGCTAATGATGTTACCTCATCAGAGTCCTGGGAATTCCTTTGCCTATTAGGAACCAAATATTTTTGTGTAACCATAGCTGCCCTGCAGTGCCACCATTACTCTGGGGAAAAAGCCCTTTCTCCTAGTACCAGGAACCAATCTTCTTAAAACTGTAAATCCATGTTTTAAGCATAAACATGGATCACATACTGACCGAGGATACCATTACAGCGTAACAAATTACCCCAAATCTTAGTAGCTTGATATTATATAACAACATTGATTACCTCACAGTTTCTGTGGGTGGAGGTCCCAGCTAAGCTAAGCTTTGCTGCCTGGTTCTGGGTCATTTATAAGGCTTACCCATCTCAAGAGCACTGCTGACAGATTTGCTTCTAGGTCACTCATGTGGTTGTTTGAAGATCCAGCTCTTTGAGGGCTGTTGGGCTGAGGTCTCAGTTGCTTAGGCTGGAGACCTCCCTTGGTTCCTTGTCACATGGAGCTCTCTACACAGAGTCGCAGAGTGAGTGTGCGAGAGGAAAAGAAGATTCCAGCAAAATGGAAGTCTCAGGTTTTTGTAACCTTATCACAGAAGTGATAACCCATCAGTTTTCCCATCTCCTGTTAGAAGTGAGTCACCAGGCCCAACCCCCACTCAGGAGGAAAGGATCACACAAGGGGCCTGAATACCAGGAGGGAGAGATCTCGGAGCAGTGTCAGAAGCTGCCTATCCCAAGTACACCTATGGGATGGGTATTCTGCAATATAGGGGACACAAAGATATATAAGGTAAAGCCCTTGACCTTGAACAGTTTTTAGTAGTGGTTGGAGGAGAGAGGATAGAGGGTGATAACTACATACAATTGCATTATACTATAAAAGGTATGTGATGAAGTTATTGTATTAGTCCATTTTCACGCTGCTGATAAAGACACACCCGAGACCGTGTAATTTATACAGGAAAAAGCGTTTATTGGACTCACAGTTCCACATGGCTGGGGAAGCCTCACAATCAGGGTGGAAGGCAAGGAGGAGCAAGTCATGTCTTACATGGATGGCAGCAGGCCAAGAGAGAGCGAGCCTGTGCAGGGAAATTCCCATTTTTAAAACCATCAGATCTCATGAGACTTATTCACTATCACGAGAACAGCATGGGAAAGACCCGCCCCCATGATTCAATTGTCTCCCATGGGGTCCCTCCCACAACACGTGGGAATTAGGGGAGCTACAAGATGAGATTTGGATGGGGACACAGAGCCAAACCATATCAGTTATACAGAAGAGCAATTGGATCTGAGAAGAGACAGCAGCTCATTCTGCATGAGCTATCAGAGGTACAATGTGGGCTACATGACAGAGACTGAATGATTCACTGGACAACTGGAGAAAAGTGTTCTAAGCAGAATGAAGGAGCAAGGAGACACTGAAGTACACAATGTGCTTTGGGAATGGGGAGTAGCTTTGTGTTATTAGGACACAGGGAATTGTGGGAATAGTGGAATGTAAAGTGGGCAAAGCTGAAGCTGGACTGTGAAAGGCATTGTGTATCACGCTAAGTGAAGTTGACTTTAGCATAGGAAAAATAGACATTACAGCATATCGTTGCCTCCAAATATTAATGTTAGTGTTGGCAATATTGCTGTGGCAAAAACCCCAATTATGTTTGCACCAACCTAATTTATAAGCTTTTTGAGTCAGACTATGTGCTAGGCATTATTCTTATCTCATATAATCTTCACAGCCACCTTTTGGAGCAGGTTCTATTACTACTTGCATTTTAACAGAACTTTGGTGTTAACTAGTTTTAGCCCCAAATCACATGGCTAGGAAGTGTCAGGGCTGAGATGCCAATCATGGTCTGACAGCAACGGCTCCCTTAACCTCGGTCCGTGACTCCTCACCGCAAGGTCAGTCCCACACTTTCTTGCTACTTTCTTCCTACCATCCTTCGTCTGAAGGCCAAAAAATGAAATCTTTGAACCCACAGTTTTTGTTAAAGATAGGAAGTGCTTCGGTAATGACTGTCTTTTATGCTGCAGATGATCTCTCTTTCCTTTTAGCTTTTCATTTTGTAAATTTTCCAACAAATGCACGAGTAGGTAAAATAGCAAAATGAACTTAGTTAGCTTCAACACTGACTGATGTTGCACCACTTTGCTTTCACCTATCTTCTTTCCATTCCCTACATTTTATTTCTGGGGTATTGTAAAACAAATTCTAGACATCATGTTACTTCATCCATAAATATCTCATTATCTATAACCAATAAAGCCTTTTAAAAATATAGTTATCACATCTTTATCACCTTCAGCAAAATTAATAGTAATTCCTTAATATCAGATGCTATTTTTAAGAATGTTTTGAAACCAATTACATATTCTATACAAAAAAGTTGCACTGAAAATGATAGAATGATAGAATTCCTGTTTATGAGTCACTTCTTTTTGCAAGCACAGTAAAATGTTTTCCACCGAGTTTATGGGATTGATGTGTATGTACTTCATAACAGTGAGTCTTAGTAGCATTCACTGCAAAGACATTTTCTTAAATTCCAGTAGTTTGTAAACCCTTGAGTGTTTTATTTTAATGATAAGGGTTGGGTCCACATAGTTTTTAGCTAATACTAATTAATGCATAATCCAGGCCAGATCTTCTCTTCAGGCAAAATTAATTTCCCTCTCCTATAAGTACTGATTGAAATTTGCTCTCATGTGCCCTGAAGTGCTTTTAGTCTTATTTTTAAAATTTATTTTAGTCTTTGTTTTAAGCCGAGGGCAGAAACCACATCCTTTTCATGATCTATTAACCACATTACCCAGGTTCGTAGTTTGCACAACTAGTAAACACATACAAAGCACCCTTTGAGAAAGAGTCCTCATCCTTTAATTGTAATCCAGTCTTACATACTAACGGCGTGGTGGTCCCAAGGTACAGATTCATCTAATGTGATCTGCAAAGAAATTTGGAAATCATTTAGGCTACCCTCATTTTAGATCTGACAAAACTGTAGTCAAGAGAAATGTCAGGTCCATTTTACTGCAGGTGGCAATAGTCTTAACTGACTCATTTTATCGGTTAGTACCCATGTTTTTTTTTTTTTTTTTTTTTTTTTTTTTTTTTTGAGACGGAGTCTCGCTCTGTCGCCGGGGCTGGAGCGCAGTGGCCGGATCTCAGCTCACTGCAAGCTCCGCCTCCCGGGTTTACGCCATTCTCCTGCCTCAGCCTCCTGAGTAGCTGGGACTACAGGCGCCCGCCACCTCGCCCGGCTAGTTTTTTGTATTTTTTTAGTAGAGACGGGGTTTCACCGTGTTCGCCAGGATGGTCTCGATCTCCTGACCTCGTGATCCGCCCGTCTCGGCCTCCCAAAGTGCTGGGATTACAGGCTTGAGCCACCGCGCCCGGCCAGTACCCATGTTTTTAAGAGTTTCTATGAAATTAACATTTTTTTTGTAAAAACAAAATGCAATTGCAAAGCCTAGTTTCATCAATATCCTCAATTAGTGATGCTTCAATATACACATGCAGAGAGTACTTAAATTTTCCTCTCTCTTCAGCAAGAGATACCACGTCCCTCCATTTTTCATTAAACGTAAGTGTACTTTGCATCCCGTTGCTTTCATGTTTGCTATTATTGAAGAGGGGATGGATTTTAAAATTATTGGCCATGTTTCCCTTTAGAGAAGGACACACGCGCCAACCTTGCCCTTTCTGGAGCCTGGGCAGCAGCGGTGCGTGTTCTAACTTAGGCAACATTGGGTCATCTGTTTATTGTCAGCTTGGCGGTCAGGAAGAAAGGGCGGCGGTTGCTGAGGTAACCGACACCCCAGGCAACTGCAAGTGGAGGCGGGAGGGGGCGTGGCCTCGACGGGCAAGCGACGATAAGAGGTGGCGTCCGCCGCGGCGTTGCGAGCACCGCCTGTCTGCGCTGCCGGGCGTAGGCGGGGTGGCCCCTGCGTCTCCCGCCTCCTTGAAAAACCCGGGCGGGCGGGCGAGCGAGGCTGTGGGCCCGGCCGCTGCCTTTCACCACACTCCCGGCCGAAGAGCCTCGCTCGGCGCCCAACATGGCGGGTGGGCGCTGTGGCCCGCAGCTAACGGCGCTGCTGGCTGCCTGGGTCGCGGCTGTGGCGGCGACGGCAGGCCCCGAGCAGGCCGCGCTGCCGGCGGAGCAGAGCTGGGTCCAGCCCATGACCGCCTCCAACTGGACGCTGGTGATGGAGGGCGAGTGGATGCTGAAATTGTGAGTGAGCCCGCCCGCCCCGCACGCCGCAGTGTCCTCGCGGACGTCACCCTCCCAAGCCCGCGCGGCCCGCTCGCGATCCCGCATTGCCGCCTGGGCTCAACCTAAAACCCCGGACCCGCCCTGCCAACAACCTGCAGCGCCGGTGCCGGGCCGCTCGCGATCCTGCACTGCCGCTGGGCTCGACCTGGGGTCCCCGGACCCGCCTTGCCTACGACCTGCGGCGCTGGGGCCGGGCCGCTCGCGCCGCGCATGCGCGTCCAGTCCTCGCGGTGACAGCCGAGGGTGCAGCGCATCCCCTCGCTTTGGGGGACAGTGTTTTCGGGGTGGACTGGGCGGCTTCCCAAAGGGAGGAGAAGGGAAGGGAGAAAATCTGCAAGCAAACCGTGTGCTTTTAGATATAGGTATGTATTGGAAGAGAAAGGACATTCAGTAACATCCATGAGCAATATGAATATTTAGCACAGGCTAAGCAAGTTACCTGTTGAAAGAATCGCAGCACGGTGAGGGCAGGCCATTTGTATCGTAGTCTTCCTTTTGAAGACCTTGAGATGTCATTGTGAAAATAAAACATAAATACAGATACCTTTTAAGTTTTACAATAAGATTTCAAATAAATGTTGATATTTATTATAACTTTTAAACGTCGGGCTTTCTGGGTAATATTAATAATTGTGCTTGTGTCATAAAAGAACATACACATTGCCCCTTTTAACAGTAGAAGGTAAATGGTGGATAGTGCCTTTTCTTTAAGGAGATGGGAAACTACAGTTTTGAGTTAGGAGAAAGAAAGGGATTTGTTGATTATAGTTTAAACTTAAAATAGGAAGTGGCCATTTGAAAGAGGCTTGCAGTGGACGGTGGGCAGATGTCTGAATGGGCTTGAGAGACCGTCATGGTGGGCTTGCAGGGAAAATGAAGAACGTCCAGGGAAATGATTGCTGAGACTCTCTCTCTATCTCTCATCTCTCTCCCCTCTCTCCCCTCCCCGCCCAACATAAAATCTTTCAGGAAATTGCCACATCTCTTTAGCCTGTAGTTTCTGGCAATCTGTATACTACTATTTAATATTTGTTTTACGTTGAGGACACAGACAGAAAATTGGATCTTTCCTTTATCCAAGACCAAGTTTTGATTCTTTCAATTTAGATTGCAAGCAGGTGCCTATGGAGTGAAAACCTCAGTGTGAGATCAGAGCCAAAAGTTATGTCACACAGCAGATTATATTACTCAAAGAACATAAGGTATATCACCCCTTTAAATGTGCATTTACCTCTTAGTCACAAAGAAGGGGATGTTTTAGACCTCAAAATGAAATACCCTTGGTATCATAATAAATCAATGAAATTATTATTATTATTATTATTTTTTTTTTGAGACGGAGTCTCGCTCTGTCGCCCAGGCTGGAGTGCAGTGGCGCGATCTCGGCTCACTGCAAGCTCCGCCTCCCGGGTTCACGCCATTCTCCTGCCTCAGCCTCCCGAGTAGCTGGGACTAGAGGCGCCCACAACCGCGCCCGGCTAATTTTTTGTATTTTTAGTAGAGACGGGGTTTCACCGTGGTCTCGATCTCCTGACCTTGTGATCCGCCCGCCTCGGCCTCCCAAAGTGCTGGGATTACAGGCGTGAGCCACCGCGCCCGGCAAATCAATGAAATTATTAAAGGGAGCTGTAGACATGAATTATTAAAATATTCCACTTAACTATTTTTGGAAGGAGGGGAGGGGGTCATACTCTATTTGAGAAGCTTTAAAAATAAGTGGAGCTGTATTAAGACTTCCATGTTTGTAATAATTTTAAGACTTTGAGATAAACTGCATTTTGTCAGCCAATACTACAGAAAGTTCTCTTTTCAGTAGGTGCTTACAAAATGTACTTTTTCCCAGATGTCATGTTTCAAGGTAATACTGAGTTTGCATATGTATGTAAGGAAAGTTAAAACAGAAAGGGCTCAATTTTAATGACATCAACTCCTTTATGGTTCCTTTTGGAATTGCTTTTTTTTTTTTGGTAATAGAATTAAGAACAATAAAGCCGCGATAAGTTTTTAAATGAGTGAGAGCCAACAACGTCTGTGCTTGGCCATGTTGATGGTTCAAATTTTACTTTTTTATGAATGTGTAAACCTAAACATAGTAATCAATTGCTCTGAGTTTGTCATGTGTCCAGTTGTGTGGAATATGCTTGGGCCGTGATGCAAGATGAGTCATGTAATCTGGAAGTAAGCTGTGTAGACACAAGGTCATTTTAGTAGACGTTCTCTTTTTATTGAGTGCACTTCAGAATAGGTGGCTAGGAAGCAAGGCTGTAAAGGAAAGTTGATCCAAACGATTCTATCCAACTTCTTTATACATGCTAAAACCCAAGTGCTCATCCTAAAGAAATATTTTGGTTCTTATCTATTTGTGATCTATTTTTTCTGTATTATTAGGTGATACTCTTCCTCCTTGCTGTGAAAAAAAATCCAATACTTAAAAAAATATGAAATTCATGATATCCTCAGTACCACTATAGGCCTGCTGTGAATTTCTAAGAATTCATTTAAATAGCCTATACGTTACCAGATTTTTTTTTCGATGTATATAACAGAGAAAAACAAAATGCGTTAAAATTAACTTCATCTTAATACTTAGTTCAGATGAACTGGTCATACATAAATGGAAATTGTTAGTAGTTCAAAGATGTTGTAGTTAACTTCTTTAAAGAAACAGATTGAGAAGCTTTTGTTGTAGTTAACTTCTTTAAAGAAACAGATTGAGAAACTTTCCGCTAGTATCAAAATGTATTCATTACTTTGAATGACAGTTCTTATTTGTTCATTTGCTTATATGCTCTCTTTCATCTGCGAATTTTTTCTTTTATACCCTGTGTCATACAGATCCCCTCTAATGCAGTTTCTGGTTATGTTGGTATAGATAATTTATTCTTAAGAATCTAGCAGTATTTGGCAGCCCTGAGACGTGAAAAGCTTCTATTATGAAATTTAATTTGGTTATTTTTTCTTAGTCTTTCGAACAATTTTTTGGATTCTTGCAATTGAATTTCCAGTGTTTTAAAAATGTATCTGTTAAAAGTGTATTTGCAGTAATTCACCATTTCTATTCTGACATTTTTAGAAATCTGAAAAGTTCTCCCATTGCTATATACATTTTCTTTAATGCTATGGGCTTATTGTTATTATTATCATTTTTTAGATGGAGTCTCACTTTGTCGCCCAGGCTGGAGTGCAGTGGTGCGATCTCAGCTTAGTGCACCCTCTGCCTCCCGGGCTCAAGTGATTCTCCTGCCTCAGCCTCCCAAGTAGCTGGGATTACAGGCACCCAGCTATGGGCTTACTGTATACTCGTTTGCCCTTTTTCTGAATTAGGAAAAATGATCTAATCTTTAAAAGACTTTCTGATGCATGCTTTTCTCTATTTCCATTGTTTTATACTACTCTTCATTCAGTTCCTTTGCAACCTTTTGCTACTTTCAACACTTGCTTGGCTCTCATTATGTCAGTCCTGGAGAAAATGACTTTGGTTCTTTTGAAACACAGAAGTATGTAACATGATACATTCTGGTGGCCTTTTCCCCCAGAAGAAATAGATAGCCAAGTGGCTTAATTTTCATATTCAAGCTGATACTCAGAGGAAAAGTATGTCTTTGGGTTAATTTACCTCTGTAAAGCATAGAAATCTTTACAAATTATTGCTTTTTCTTATTTTTGTTCTTGGGGTGATCACGTTTCAAAATTTAAATTAAACACCTGGTGATGGAGCAAAGCTTTGTTTATTTCCATAGGACATCTAGGTTTTAGCATTAGCTTTGCAGCCTTCCTTCATACCTGGAGAGAACGTGTTGAACATCACTACCTTAACTTGCCCATGTCAAAGAGTTAGAATTTCTTGCAGTTTAATAGATTGTCTGGATGTCTTGATGGAATGTTTGAGAGATAGTCATTAAATGCTTGTGTGTCAGGTTCAGTGTTGGGGAGCTGGGAAGGTGAAGAAGAATGAGCCTTCCAAGAGATTGGCCTACTGTGCTCTGAAGGAAATATGTAGTATGAGTTATGGTCATTGATTTAGTAAATGTTTACTGAATGCTTCCTCTGTGTTGGACATTCATCAGTGCTTCCCAACAGGGCACTATTGGCATTTTGGGTGGACAGTTCTTTGGTGTGCGGGAATGGCCCACATGTTGCAGAACCTTTGGCATCCTTGCCCATTATATTCTAGTAGTAGTCTCAGTCATGCGACATCAAAAAATTATAACTCCCATCCCCTGTGCACACTTCCAAATGCTTCTAATTGAAAACCACTGCTCTAAGTACTGTTATGGGTATTTAAAAACATGCAAATGTTTGATTTTAGATAGTTTCCACAAAGGGTTTAAAGTCAGGAGAAAAGAGAGTGTAGAGAAGCACTGGTGAAATTAGAGTCAAAACAGAAGAAGAGTTGTTTATTATTGGTAAATAAAAATTTATTGTTATTAAAATTTCCTTTCTAGGAAATATATTTAAGTAAGTCCGTCTCTGAAATATTTAGCACACCTAATGAAATCTTACACCAAATTCAGTAAGTTCATGGAATAAAAGATTCAAGGTCCTTCAACCACGTTACATCAAGCAGAACCTCAGGTCACTTTGTACATGAATACTAACATGGACAACGAAAGCATGCTGTTGAATTTTGTTTCCCAGAAATGGTTAAAAACATTACACTGACATATAAGTTGGTGTAATTTACCAGAGCTTTTTGGCTATCTGGAATATATTTCAAATATCTTTATGAAGTTTACTAATTTTACATACCACTGTGACCCGCAAACAAATCAACAAAAGTTCAGTAGAAAAGATAACAATGGACAGTTTATATGACTATAATGGAGCTAATTGCTCTTGGAGCCTCTTAAGGATTATGTGTAAGAGGCAAAGTTATGGCAGGTCGTATCTTTTATAGTTCTTAGGAGAAGATTGCCAATGCAAATTAGTATGAAATAAATATTAATGAAGATCATGTTCATTTCTTTCTGATATGTTTAATTTATGCATATATACTTAAATTATGTGTGTGTGTATATATATATGTATCTATGTGTGCACAGAGCAAGAGACGAGCATGAAGGTCACATGACTGATCCTTGCATTCATTTTGTCCCTGGAAATATTTTACTTAGTTTCTAAATTCTTGTACAAATTACTGTTCTTTAGATACAAAAGAATATTAAAAACTTTAAAAACTGCAGCAACAATGGACTAGTTCCCATGCTAAGGACTCAGAGGTGGCTTATCTCTACCACTGAAAGAACATCTGGGTGCATTCCAACACAAATCAGCTGTGATTAAATCCTTGAAATAGTGGCATTAACAATGCCACAGACCAGTGGATAGCAGCTATATAGAAATGGCATATTTAAAATTACCTTAATGGCATATATGAGGACGTATTATAATTGTGTATCTGAAGGTCAGTTTCACCAAAAAATAACTTAGTAATAGCCTATCTAGAGATTAAGGCCTGTATTTTTTAAATTATGAAACATGCATGATTTAATAATTACTGATGTAGCAAATGTGCCTGTGACTTATATACAAAGAGAGTCCTTGGGAAATAAAGAGGATCTGAAGTTCATTATATTATATTTTACTTCAAGATAACTTCCTTATTCATGTTACTTTCTTATAACTTCTGTCTTTCTCTCTCAGCGTGTTGGTGTTGAGTTTTATATTCCTTGATGATTTTTATCAAAGAAATACTTCCATCTGGGTTCTTGCTCTGAGTGGTCTTAAGCACATCTCTATACCTGCTTTGTCTGTTTGGCAGTGAGGCTGTAAGGTCAGATGAGCTAATGCATCATAAAAGTGTCTTGAACCCCAAACAATATTACAGATGACATTGTATTACAGATGACATTTGCTCCTATTAAAGAAATATGTGCCTGCTATATTTCATCTAATCTCTCAGTAACCTTCTAAGGTAGCTACTGTTATCCCATTTTACAGTTGAGGAAACTGAGGCAGGGAGATATTATTAACCTGCCCAGAATATCATGGTTAATTCCTGGTTGATCTTTCTGATTGTTCTGGCAGAGCTCTTATCCAATATCACGGAATGCCTGTTGAAATGTACTTAATAATTCAGACTTCCTTTTTTTTCCTACAGTTTGCCAACTGCCTGAGTCTCATCTGTTACTTGGATATTTAGAAACTACATAGAAAATAACTATTTTCTCAGATGAAGAATATGATTTACATTAAAGTTGATACACTTGTTTATTCAGCAAACATTTATTGAACACCTACTGTATATTAAGAATGTACTTTGCCCTGGAAATACAGAGACACGAATGTTTTAAAAAGTCTACATTCAAAGATGTCAGCAGATTATTTTGTTGTTCCTGTCTTCTGGATCTCAGGATTTGGACAGTGAGCTATAATGGGAAGATTAATGACGTTTTAGCATGATCTTGGAATTAGCTATATAGTAGTCTTTTCTAGAGATGGTAAACAACTGTGCTTGCTGAGTCTTGTTGCTTCTGGGGCTTGTCTGGAGAAAGTAGTGAATGCTTTGCCTTTGGGTAGCCCGTTCTTTTCTGGGTTCTGCCAAATTATCAGTACTTTTTGTGAAATAAACGCTTTCCTTCCCCTAGTCTTGGCTTTTTAACCCCTGACTCATCTTTTATAATGTGAAAGATCAAAATCCTGCACAATTTCAGTTTTTTGTTTTTGTTTTGTTATTCAGGAAAGTTGGTTTATATGTGTCATTGCATTGAGTTTTTTTGCATGGTACTTACCAGCATGCTTTTGCACAGTTGAAAAATTTTTTTTATTTATTATTTATTTATTTATTTATTTATTATTATTATTATACTTTAAGTTCTAGGGTACATGTGCACAACGTGCAGGTTTGTTACATAGGTATACTTGTGCCATGTTGGTGTGCTGCACCCATCAGCTCGTCAGCACCCATCAACTCGTCATTTACATCCGGTATAACTGCCAATGCAATTCCTCCCCCCTCCTCCCTCCCCATGATAGGCCCCGGTGTGTGATGTTCCCCTTCCCGAGTCCAAGTGATCTCGTTGTTCAGTTCCCGCTGTGAGTGAGAACATGCGGTGTTTGGTTTTCTGTTCTTGCGATAGTTTGCTGAGAATGATGGTTTCCAGCTGCATCCATGTCCCTACAAAGGACACAAACTCATCCTTTTTTATGGCTGCATAGTATTCCATGGTGTATATGTGCCACATTTTCTTAATCCAGTCTGTCACTGATGGACATTTAGGTTGATTCCAAGTCTTTGCTATTGTGAATAGTGCCACAATAAACATACGTGTGCATGTGTCTTTATA
Organism: Macaca fascicularis; assembly: GCF_037993035.2. Taxonomy (NCBI): domain Eukaryota; kingdom Metazoa; phylum Chordata; class Mammalia; order Primates; family Cercopithecidae; genus Macaca; species Macaca fascicularis. The sequence continues at coordinate 79,300,602 of NC_088384.1, forward strand.
GCAGCATGATTTATAATCCTTTGGGTATATACCCAGTAATGGGATGGCTGGATCAAGGATCTAGTTCTAGATCCTTGAGGAATTGCCATACTGTTTTCCATAATGGTTGAACTAGTTTACAGTCCCACCAACAGTGTAAAAGTGTTCCTATTTCTCCACATCCTCTCCAGCACCTGTTGTTTTCTGACTTTTTAATGATTGCCATTCTAACAGTTCAGAATTTTGAAGGGATTTATAAATGATGACCTGACAGGCACCTATGAGCCTAAATATTGTTACAGGATTTGATCAGTTTTGTACTTTTCCCCTTACTTTGTTTCCCTTCCTAAGGCATTATGAGTGTGTGAGTGTTATATTCTATTGGCAGGTATTCTTTTCTACTTCTCTTTCTTTCCCCTGGCCCCTTTCCTCCCTTAATACAGAAATAATAGGTGCCACATTTTGTAAAAACAATTCAGGAATGGAACAAATGATAATAAATTGGAGTGAACTAACATTTTAAAAATGCTCAGCCTGCTTACCCACAAGTTGGTGTATTTCTCTATTTATTCAAGACTTTATTATGAAAAATTTTAAGCAGACACAAAAATAAGAGTAGTATAGTTTTTGCCCCCATGCTTATCTCTGTTCATCTCTGGATTGTACCATCCACAAGGAGAGGAGGCACCAAATCTCCTTCACAATTGTACTCTCAGTTTCTACCATAGTGCTTTCTTAGTACTTATTGAATGAAAAATAACTGTAAAAAGTAGGGTTCTGGCCGGGCGCGGTGGCTCAAGCCTGTAATCCCAGCACTTTGGGAGGCTGAGGCGGGCGGATCACAAGGTCAGGAGATCGAGACCACGGTGAAACCCCGTCTCTACTAAAAATACAAAAAATTAGCCGGGCGCGGTTGTGGGCGCCTGTAGTCCCAGCTACTCAGGAGGCTGAGGCAGGAGAATGGCGGGAACCCGGGAGGCGGAGCTTGCAGTGAGCCGAGATCGCGCCACTGTACTCCAGCCTGGGCAACAGCGTGAGACTCCGTCTCAAAAAAAAAAAAAAAAAAAAAAAAAAAGTAGGGTTCTGACTTGAAAGCCAAGGTATTTTTAACTCCTGCTAAATTTAAGAAAGTGTTGGATAGAGTTGGTTTGGCCGATAGCTTCTACTTTCCTTTTCAGAATGTTTCAAAATTACCATAGATAGGCTGGTCTCTGCCTATCAGATCTGTAGCTCTGATGGATTTGAAACTGGTTTGGCTAGTTTAGAGGCACCCTGTGAAAATTGTTCTCCTTTAGTGGGACACTAAAAAGAGTGCTTACCCTCAAAGATCAAAAGCTGTCTGGAGAGAAAAAAAATTGTACGAATAGCATTGAAATAAAATGTTTATGGATAATAATTATTGGAAATATTCTCAAACTTTGGCCAAATTTTTTCCTATAGAATTGACATTCATACATTAAATCCTAGTGGGGACAGTGTACTTCTGTTTTTCTATGTCAAATGACTTTGGAAAAGCCTCCTTTTATAATTCCCCTTTTTAGAATTTATTTTTTAATTTAAATACTTGATTTCTCTATTTTGTTTTGCAGATTTCTTCTGTATGTTTATCGATATAATTCTTGTTCTTCTCTTATAGTTATGCCCCATGGTGTCCATCCTGCCAGCAGACTGATTCAGAATGGGAGACTTTTGCAAAGAATGGTGAAATGCTTCAGATCAGTGTGGGGAAGGTAGATGTCATTCAAGAACCAGGTACTGTAAATGTTGAACATAAAATGCAAAAGTTTAACGACTTTTTATTTTGAATTTTTTTCAAGCGTATAGAAAAGTTGAGAGTCTGGGATATTGATTATCCATGAACTGGACACCTTTAATTAGCAGGTGGCCTACTTGGATCTGTCTCTGCATGTGTGTGTTTGCACATACATATTTGCATATATAATTCTATTTTTATTTTGCTGAATCATTTGAAAGTAAGTTATCGACATCATGATAATTTACCCTTCAATTTTTTAGCACGTTGAAGCCTTCTTAATTATTTCCCATGTGTCTTTTTTTTTGTATAGTTTTTTGACTGAGGACCCAATCATGGTTCATAAATTACATTTCGTTGTTATATCTTTTTAGCCTCTCGCAATCGACAATTATCCCCCATCTTTTAAAATGACATTGATATTTTGAAAAGAAAAGGCTAGGATTTTCCTTTTTCCTTATGGTGACATGTAACTTATAAGAATATTAACTTATACGAGTATGTTCTGCAAACTGAGAGTTTAGGTGCATGATTTAGGTTAGACATTTATGGCAAGAGTACTTCTAAGATGATGCTGTGACTTCATATTACATCTCGTTAGAAGGGATATGCTATCACCATTAGTAATGTTAAGTTTGAGCACTTGGATATGGTGGTGACACTAAGTAGCTCAGTTATGAAGAAAGGATCTCACATTGTGATTAGCAGGTAACCTCTGGGATGATTCTTTGGGGTTTTAAGATCCACGATTGCCTGAATCAGATATTATATTTCACTGTGGTTCCAGAGAGTGAATTTCTCATTCTCTCATTCTGTCTGCACCGATTAGCTATGAATGATATAATTTTTCACAAGAATGAATCCTTTTTACCCGAAAGAGTGGAGCGATATAGAGACTTTTAAATTCTGAAAAGATATATACAATAAATTTGTGTTTGCAGTTTTAAAATAACTGTATATTATGTGTAAAATGAGAAGAAAAGTTGGCCTTTTATAATCTAAATCTCTAAAATATGGCTATTTTCAAATTTTAACAGTCATCTTTTTCAATAACATTCAATTTATACCTACTGTATCCTTTCATCCTTTTACAAGGGCAACAAGAAGATGGGCACAGAAGTGTAGACGTTCATTTTCTATAATAAACTATGAGTTCAAAAAACACTAAGTAATGAAGTACCAGTTACTTTGACAACAGAATAGATGGTACATGTTAAAATTGATGTGTCAACAAACCCATGGAGCGCGATTTCTGTTAAAAGCCATGAATCCTCATGCCTCTATCTTTGTAAGCATTTGAAACAAATCCACCTGCCTGTCCTCTATCTAGAGATGGACAAGATTTTGGCTGTTATAATAAGTTAATTCTGTTTGGAGGCTAAATCATTGCAGATTACATTTTTGCCAGAAACTTGTTTTCATCCTTAGAGTTTAAGTAAAATAAAATCAGGTATAAGACTTGTTAATTACTGGACACCATCCACATTTTATGATGGGTTTCTTAAAAATGCAGCTGGTCAATTTGCATTTCAATAATTTGGCACACCTGCTCGGAATTTATAGCATAATTTGAATTAAAAGAATTAAACAGGCTTGTGATGGGTTCGCAAATCTTATGTTTAATTATAGTCTTTCCTTCTAAAAATGTAGACTTGCAGCTATTTTTAACATTATGAATTGATTAGGTTTTCTTGATGATGAAATAAGAGATAGATTGATTTTAAGAAATATTTTTAATGCATTCAGTGTTGACTCAGTTTTATATATATCTGAGATATATATACTTGAAATACTCATTAAAGAAGAAGGAAAAAACTCTGGAATTCTGTAGGAATACTGAAAAAACGAAGTCTAATCAAAGATTATTATTTTGTATGTTTGAACAATTTTTTTATAGGCAGAGGCTCTAGAATTCTTTTAAATGATAAAAATTTAAAAAGTGCAACTGATAAATAAAAAATAGGAGATAAACTTCTACGTCATGATTATTTGAAAGACCTAGAATATATTTCATTTTATATTATATGGTTTTAAATTTATAATTTTACTTTGAATTACAAATTTAATGCTTTCAGTTAATCTTTTAATAGTTATTAGAAGTAATGTGTTTATTCAACAAGTATTTGAATTGCTCCCATAAACAGGCCCTGTAATAGATACCAGTGATACAAAGGTGAATAAGGACAGAGGCCTTGCTCCTCATGGAGCTACATTCTAGTGGAGGAGATAAATAGTAATGAAAGAAAACTGGCAAATAATGTAGATGGTGGTAAGGGATATGAAGAAAAAGTAGGATAAAAATGTACAAAATGATTGGAGCTACCTCTTAAATTAGGATGGCCGGGGAAGGAGCAGAGATAAATAGGTTTCGATTTATCAAGACCTATTTAGCCAGAGGTCTTGATAAATTGAGGAAGTAAATTTCAAAAAGCTTTGTGAGAGGAGCATTCCAGGCAGAGCAAACACCATGTGCAGGTAGGAGTGTATCTGGCTTATCTGGAGAACAATGGGACCACCAGTGGAGTACTTGAGATAAATGGGGATGGAGAAGTAACTAGGGACCACACCCTGTGAGGTCTTGTTGCTGTAGCAAGGAGTTTAGATTTTCTACAAAGTATGATAGGGAGCTACTGGAAGATTGGAGCAGGAGAGATATATGATATGATGTATGTTTTAAAATAATTCCTTTGGCAGCTGTGTGAAAAAATTGACTACAGGGGATCAGAAGGAAGCAGGGAGAATGGTTAGGAGGTCAATCCTAACCTACTACCAAAGTAGTCCAGAGTTGAGAAGATGGTGGCTTGGACTAGTAACAGCAGTGTTAAGTGGTGGGATTCTTGGAGATACTAGGATTTTCTGATGGACTGGTTCCCAGCTGGGGTAGAAAAGGAGAAAATGGAGAAGACTAAGGAGAAGTAGGTTTGGGACAGGGGCTAAGTTTGGGATGTTAAATAGACATCCAAATAGAGATGAAATAGAGATTAAGTTTGAGGACCATCAATATACTTGGCATTGGAGCTAGAAGAACAATTCAGATTATCTAGGATATGTGTGTGCCAGAGTAGTGAGAACTGACCACTGCAACATTTAGAAAAAAAGAAGTTGCAGCCAGCTGCAGTGGCTCACGCCTGTGATCCCAGCACTTTGGGAGGCCGAGGCGAGCGGATCAACTGAGGTCAGGAGTTCAAGACCAGCCTGGCCAATATGGTGAAACCCTGTCTCTACTAAAAATACAAAAAATTAGCTGGGCATGGTGGCGGGCGCCTGTAATTCCAGCTACTTGGGAGGCTGAGGCAGGAGAATCGCTTGAACCCAGGAGGCAGAGGTTGCAGTGAGCCGAGATAGTGCCATTGCACTCCAGACTGGGCAACAAGAACATAACTCTGTCTCCAAAAAAAAAAAAGAGGTTCCATCAGAGGAGAAGGAAAACCAGTGAGATAAGAGAGAGAGGGAGAAGTAGGAGGGTCTGGAAGCCAAGTGAAGAAAGATTGTCTTAATGTGATACTAACTCACTGGCAAGGCTCTGGGGCAGCTTGCCTCCATCTTGGAAGCAATGTATTTATTTCCTTTTTATAAACACTGACGTCTTGAATGAACAGTAGAAACTCGTTGAAATGATACTATTTTTCCCCACAGTTGAGCACTTCACTGTGTATTTCTGTATACAAATTTCTATTTGGTTGCAGATCTTCATTAGTGTATTCTTGCCTTGCCACAGAAGTGCTAGTAAGGAGTAATTTCAATTATTTCCCAGTAAGTAAAATTTAAAGAGGGGAAATAATAATATTTATTTTTTATTTTTATTTTTTTTTGAGGCGGAGTCTCGCTCTGTGGCCCAGGCTGGAGTGCAGTGGCCGGATCTCAGCTCACTGCAAGCTCCGCCTCCCGGGTTCACGCCATTCTCCTGCCTCAGCCTCCGGAGTAGCTGGGACTACAGGCGCCCGCCACGTCGCCTGGCTAGTTTTTTGTATTTTTTAGTAGAGACGGGGTTTCACCGGATTAGCCAGGATGGTCTCGATCTCCTGACCTCGTGATCTGCCCGTCTCGGCCTCCCAAAGTGCTGGGATTACAGGCTTGAGCCACCGCGCCCGGCCCCGGAAATAATAATTTTTGAAGTGTCATGCACACTCTTTAGTTATTCTTGTAACTCTTCCATCAATTTATCTATTAAGATATTCTTTTAAGTATTTTAAAGTAACATTTAAGATTTATCAATGAAACGGGAAGAGTTCCCTTCTCCCCTCACAGAATGTGCGATGGGGATGTAACTTGGCTTCTTTTATGCCTGCTGCTCAAACCTCCAGGGGGAACATGCAGATGGGCAGGCTGTGGGGCTCCAATCCCACCGCAGCATATAGGGGTGAATGTTTACAGCTGAAGCCCCAGTGGGTGTGTGTTACTGTGTGCTCTTTCAGTTTAGCCATCCATAGGTGGCTTCTGTGAGTCAGCTCAATTAGACCCCCCTGCCTTATCACAAGGACAGAGGGCTTCGTGCCTTGGTGTACCAGAAGAATCGGATCACAAGTGGGCTTGGATAATGAGTGCAAGGTTTTATTGAGTGGAAGTAGCTCTCAGCAAGAGGGGAATGGAGTGGGAAGGTGGTGGTTTTCCCCTGGAGTTGGGCCGCCCAGCGGCTGGTCTGTCCTCCAACCACCCTGGCCAAACTCTGCGTCTTTCTGCGGGTCGACTTGCCAGCGTCTGCTGATGTGTTCTGCTGGCGTGCTCCTCTCAGCGTCCTCTTGATGTCTAGCCGCTGTGTGTTCTTCTGCCGATGTCTTCCTCTTGAAGCCCAGCTGCTTGTCTGTGTGTCTGCTAGAGACTCGGGATTTATATATGCACAGGATGGGGGTGTGGCGGGCCAGAGTGGTCTTGGGAAATGCCAAATTTGGGCACAAAAACAGAAATGCCTGTCCTTGCCTAGGTCCATGGGCACAGCCCCGAGGGTGGAGCCCTCTCCAGGGGCCCCTCTTTCCCCTCCCAGCACTTCCCTGCCCCTCTCCCATATCATCAAGACTAGAGACTATAATCATGTTGCATTTTTATGGCTGAGATGCAGAAGCCGAGCAGAGGGCAGCCCTTAGATTAGGTTACATTACATTGCCTGTTAAATACTGCATAGATCAGGTGATGTTTCAGTTAAGTTGACTTTGATAAATTAAATTTAATGAGTATATACTTGAACCTTCTGTTCTATGCAGATGAGCTTAGTTGTCAAGGACAGGAAAACAGCAGCTGCTCATAGATCCCCCGTGGGTGATGGCTATTTCACTAGATTAGAGGTAAGCCAGACTCCTTCCACAGCCAAGAGTAAGCATTGTCTTTAAAACTACTGATTAATGCAGAAGCCAATTTAGTTTGCTGTACTTTTAGTGTTATATTTTTAATTTTATAATTGTAAATTTTATCTTGTATTCTATTATGCTGACAACCTTATTTCAATCTCAAAGGTAAGGTTAATTCTCTTTTTTTTTCATTGTGTTTTCCTTCTGCTGCCCTCTTTGGTGATAATAACAACATTTAGTGAGCATTTACTTCAGCCTGTAATTGTTCTGTACACTTACATGCATTTTAGCTTCATAACAACCCTATGAAGAACAAACTGTTTATCTCTGTTTTACTCAGAAAACTGAGGCTAGGATAGGTTTAGTAACATGACAAAGGTAACACGCTAATAAATAGTACAACAATGGCTAATAGATAGCTATCAGCTATCTCTGTTTTCTTAATACTGAACTTAAATAATTTCTGTTGCGTTTTGGCTTATCAAAATGTAATTCTCTTTCATAATTTTTTTCTTTCTCTAAGCTTTTAATTTTTCTTTCTTTTGCTGCATGTGTTTAAGTTTTCTGATGCAGTGTTAAAATCTATCCTGCATTCTCCATTTGTGCCCACTTTATGTTGCATCATAGTCTTCATTTTAAAGTGTAAGCAACCCTTAAAGTAAAAAAGGCGTGTAGAAATTTTGGAAGACTTTGTGGCCTTTTTTACTGAAAAGCTTGGGAGTATACTTGTTTCTTCCAAGCTTACTGAAGTTACTGCAGTGAACTGTTACCCTGAAACAAGCTGCTATTATGATGTTCAAATTCTTTGTCAAGATCCACATTTAACTTACTGTTGTTAAACCCTGAAGGTACAACCTCAGATGGTGTTTCTGTGTTCCAACTGGTCACGTTTTAATTTTCAGGTAATGAAAATTTCTCTTGACACTTCATAGAATCAGTGTTAAAGATTAGAAGACATTTTTGGATCACTGAGATGAGACCCGAGTTTTCAGGTGTCCTTTAGCCTCCCAGAAGTGACTTTTTTTTTTTTTTTTTTTTTTTGAGATGAATTTCTTATGGTGTTGGATCTACAAGGATTTAGTAGTGTGTCATCATCCAAGGAGGACTTTGGCTGTTCTGGATCTTGTTGTTGTTGATATTACTGAATATATCTTTACATGACAGAATATTATTCCAGGCAGCAAACTGAACTCGTGTCTGAGGTGGATGCTGCAACCTTATTATTAATATTCCACTTAGGTTGTCATTTGAAGAAATACTGACAAACATAAATGAAAGTAATCTTGAGGTGATATAATTTATTGGTCTTTATTTTGATAAACCTTGATGGCCTTGTAAATTGTTACAGTAGTCACTGAAACAACATAGCAATTCATATCAAGAGACATAGAGTTATTATACCCTTTAATGTAGCAATTTTGGGAACAACTCTCCTGTTACTCCTTTTAGCCAGAACCAGAAAGATGCAGAAAAACCTCAGAGACCATCTGTCACTTTGACACTTTTTCTTGGTACTCACTGATTTTCACGTGTACATTTATTTGTAAAGATAATTTATGTTTTCTGAAATAAGGTGCAATTTCTAAAAGACTTAAGACTAAAGGCTCCTGAATCTGGAAATGTTTTATATATTGTATAATTAAATGTGTTTTATGAAATATTTTTCTACTTATTTATTTACTTCCTTATTTATTGTCATAGCCAGTGATGACTAAGAACGTACAGAAGATTTTAAAGAGCAAGTTAAAAAAATCACTTTAAATGATACCTAACATTTAATAGAAATCTTGTCTCTTTATTCAGATAAAAATAAAATCTGAGTAAAAAATTTTAAGATGTGATGAGAAACTATTTAATTTCTTCATTCTATTTTAAAAAACCATACAAATAAAATATACATCCCTAATACCATAACTGTTCTTAGATTTTTGGCTGGTCATAAGAATCTATAGCTAGGTAAGAAGTAATGTATGAAACTGTTCGTAATAATTATCTTAAACCAAAGGCATATACTAGTTTTTTTAAATATTTAGTATTATTTTAAGTATTTATTTTAGTATTTATTTTATTATTTATTTTAAGTATTTTTTCCCCTGGCAATTTAAAATTGGAAGGATGCTGTAGGATACCCTTGTTCTTCTCCAGGGTGAAATCCCAAGCAATGTGAGAGATGAAAATGCGCTTAGAAGTGCTTGTTACAATCCTTAGTTGACCTATTTTTGGGATACTTGTGTTTATGTTACTGGCGACACACCTTTTTTTCCAATGTACAATGACAAATTTTTGTAGTAAATGTTTCTTTTTGTGATATTGACTTTTACTACTCCAGAGTACTGTGTTTCCTTTTAAATACGATTGAATGTTTTGGAATCCACTTGATCTGAAATGAAATAAAATACAGAATTCTTTGAGAAGACTCATCTTTTGTTACTAAATTATGTTGAATTTGTATTTAATTTATAAAATGGGTGAAAGTAAATTTCCCATGTTATTAAAAGTAAAGCTGCAGTGTTTTGAATTGCGAGTGACCACAGAGATGTATGATTTGAGCAACTTAATTTGAATAGATATTTGATTTTGTTCACATTGTTCTACAGTGGGAAAGGCAGCTGTAATGGAAAATGTTAAAATGATGCCTCTGTCATTTTTCCATGTTGGCCAGGAGGATCCTTAAGCTTTCGTTCTCTTTACTCATTCTTGGTGCCCATGCAAATACTATTTATATGTAACATTTAAAGGGCAAAGATCTGTTCTTTACTCCCTAGTCTCATTCAGCATTTTTTTGCACACTTTTTTTTTTTTGATATTATTTTTCTCCGTTTGTGGTTGTGATTGTGATTATTTGAATAAGTTATTTCCTTCTGCTACTAGACTATAAGCTCTGTGAGAATAAAGGTTGTACATGTTTTTATTCATCCATGTGTCTTCAGCGGTAACAACAGTCTGTGGAACAAATAAGGTGCTTGGTAGATACTTGTTGAGGTACTAAGGGTTTTATTTATCTTTGTCTTTACATGCACATAGCATAGCATTTGATATGTACTTAGTGTTCAGTAAAGGTTTGCTAAAACAAATTGGAAAAAATATTTTTCACGTACATAATATTCCCTTTACAGTACTTACAGATTTTATAAATGTACAAACATTATACATGATCTTAAGCATTTCATATTACTTACTCTTTTTAAACTGATGACTGATGTAATCATACCTATAGTTTGTTGAGTCCTTCACTATGTACCCAGCACCACGCTAAGCCTAATAATACTTGCCCTAATCTAACTTTAGAACAATTAAGTTAGGCTTTTATATACCCATTTTACAGAAAAAAGGTGACTGAGACTAAGAGAGGTTAAATAATCTAAAGTTATAAAGTTAGTAAATGGGGAAGTCGGTATTTAACTTTGCAAAACCCCAGTTTGCAAGGCTCTAAATTCTATCCTTTCAGCCTCCTTACAATCCAAGTGATACAAGTTGTATGTCAGTTACTGGAAAGTGTTAGGTAAATAAAAATGGGTAGAAATGAATTTCTTTAAGTCAAAAAAAGTAGTAAATGTGAATCAATAATTGCAATGATTTTAATAATGTGATTATGAAAGTAAGCTCAAGAATGCTTTTTTTGGAGGACTTAAGTGTAACTTTTGTTCTGTTTATGCTTCTTGTAGGTTTGAGTGGCCGCTTCTTTGTCACCACTCTCCCAGCATTTTTTCAGTAAGTTTAAATAATCTTCTAATCTTGCAAAGATTAGAAATCAATAGACGTGCACCAGGAATTCTAAGTTGTCTTCCATGACTGCCACTTATTCAGCTTAACATGTGAGGGAAACAAGGCTGGTGTGCTCTGAGTGAAAGCTGTGACAAGAGAAGCTTTCCTGGAGTGCTGTAGAGATGGAGATCCTAATGTCAGGGGTAGGTGGGCAGGTGAAGTCAGAGATTTCTCTGATGATATCAGAGGTGGAGTAATTCTTAATATCTAACTAGGAGTGCATTAAACCAACAATGTAGAGAAAGTCTTTTTTTTTTTTTTTTTTTTTTTTTTTTTTGAGACGGAGTCTCGCTCTGCCGCCCAGGCTGGAGTGCAATGGCCGGATCTCAGCTCGCTGCAAGCTCCGCCTCCCGGGTTCACGCCATTCTCCTGCCTCAGCCTCCCAAGTAGCTGGGACTACAGGCACCCGCCACCATACCCAGCTAGTTTTTTGTATTTTTTTAAGTAGAGACGGGGTTTCACCGTGTTAGCCAGGATGGTCTCGATCTCCTGACCTCGTGATCCGCCCGTCTCGGCCTCCCAAAGTGCTGGGATTACAGGCTTGAGCCACCGCGCCCGGCCGAGAAAGTCTTTCCAGTTAAAGGAGATAGCATAAAAAAGCCCAAGAGAGAATGAAGTACCTTTTGAGAACTTTGAACTAGTTCTTTATGGCTGGACCACAAGTATAGCTGGATCATGTTGAGTGATGAGGCCAGAGAGACTCAGGTACAGGCAGGGGAAAGACAAAGAAAGTAGTGGATTCCAGAGATACATAGGCAATAGGAGCAGTGGGTCTTGGTGAGTGATTAGCCATGGGAAGGAAGAGTCTATGATGACTGCTAACAGGCCATGTGTAACTAACTAGTAAAAGTTACTGCCTGCCTTCAAGATTAGGAGCCATTAAAATTAGAAGAGGTTTGGAAGATAGAGACAAAAATCCAAAAGATAGTGTGACTTGCCCTTCCTAGTTCCAAATGGAGAAGTCTAGGTACAGTTTGATGTCAGGATCCAGAATTCAGAAGAAAGACCTAGACTGGAGATACATATTGAGAATTCCTCAGCATTGAGGTAAATAACAGTTGAAGTATATCTAGAGAGAACATGTATGGTGGGAAGGGAAGCAGGTCAAGGATGGAACCTGGGATTGGCCAACATTAGGACTTCTGCAAAGGAAGACAGTGAGTAAAGGAAATGAAGAAGGGATGCTCAGAGCAGTAGGAAGAACTCCAGGGAGCTCCTGTCGTAAAAGCCAAGCAAAAGGAAGAAGGAAGTGGTATTCAGCAGTGAATGCACAATGCCAGTGACAGGTGAAGGAAACAAATAGATACAGCACTTAGGGGTCATTGGAGACCCGCAATATGAGTGGTTTCAAGGGAGTCCTGGAAGCAGATCCCCTAGTTGCACCAAGCAGTGAATGAGACATAAAGAGGAGAAAACAGCAAGCCTAGACTCTTCTCTGGGAGCCCTGATTGCGGCAAGTAGGTGAGAGGGCAGGTTGAAGGGCATATGAGGTTTTTTGGTGATGTTTGAGGAGAGGACCTTGAATGACATAAATTTGAAAATGTGGATACAATGTTTTAAACTTGATAACTGGCTGTTTTTCTATTGTAAGAGAAAAATTAAAGTAATTGGTAGCAAAAATAATAAAAAGTAACTTGGCATATTAAGCACTGACAAGAACTCTGTGTTTAGTCACACATTGTACAGTGATAACATAGAATGTTAATGCTTTTAGATTGGAATTTCTCACTTGTAATAAAGCTTATTAATGCTTTCTGATTTATGTTTAACTATATATTTTTCAATTGAGTCAATTTAAAATTCAAGTGGCGTTCAGATGTATTGCCAATAGCTATTTTAACTTTTATTATCGGTAACATCTGTTATTTTAATGCATTTGCTTTCTACTTGTTTTCATAATTTATAGTGCAAAGGATGGGATATTCCGCCGTTATCGTGGCCCAGGAATCTTCGAAGACCTGCAGAATTATATCTTAGAGAAGAAATGGCAATCAGTTGAGCCTCTGACCGGCTGGAAATCCCCAGCTTCTCTAACGTAACTTAATTTTTTAATGACAAGATGTTACTAATAAAACAGGAGGTTTTAAGTTAATAGCCTGTGGATCTCAAAAAAGCCTCTGTTTTTCTTCACATTTACTTCCAATTACCCAGATTACTCATGGCCATGCTTAGCCCATGCAGTATTTCTGGTTTTGTGACCCACATATGTTTCAGCTGGTTTTTAGTACACTGGGAATTAAGTAGCCAGATTTGAGTGGGTTGCAGAATGCCTGTTTTCCAGCTTTTGCACTAAGCCACGATGACTCTTTTTCTCCTTACAAAATATGGTATTCAACATCATCTGATGAGACAGAGAATAACTCTTTATTGAATTGTAGTTTATGAAGGAATTGCTATTATATATTATGTGGAAAACAAAACCTGTGGAGTCGTTGGCTGCCTAGCAGAATACCACAGGGGATAGCTTTGGCCTTGACGGCAAAGTGTATAATACTTGGTGAGCTAGATTAGGCCAAACCATAACAACTTTTTCCATAGTTGGTTTTAATTTTGAATGGATTGTCATATATATAGATAATTTTATATTAGTAAATACAAGTGTAAGAAATTTCCCTACTGAAAAAGGAGCAAATCAAGCAATATTTCAGGAGTAAATCATCTAGTGGCATCTATATTAATATTAAGGAAACACATAGCTTACTCTAAAAACAACTCCTCTCTCGCATTTCATTCTATAACCATTTGAGTACTGATTTAGCCAGATACTTTTCTAGGTGCTGGGTATTCAACACTGAACAAACAGACATTCACCACAGGTACAGAGAATCATAGTCTGGATAAGGGTGGATAAAAAACACAGCAATATACTTTACAAAGACAGGGGAAAGCTATGGGGTTATGGACTTGCTCTTCTAGATGGAGGGAGCAGGAGGCATTTCTCTGAAGGGAGGCCTCTAGGTGAGATCTGAAGGAGAGAAAGAACTAGCTTAGGCAAAGAGCAGAGGGAAGATTATTCCCAGGAATGAGTATGGCATATGCCTAAGCCCCAGTTTGGAAAGGAGCTTGGTGTACCTAAGGAACAGAATGGTGACCAGTGTCAAGCATAGTGAAAGGGAGTGTAGGATGAGCTGAATAAGAGGGGCAGGCTGAAGCCAGATCATGCAGGGCCTGTGGCCACAGGAAAGAAGTTGGAAGTTATCAGCACACACAAGGAGAAGGTGACCCTTAGGAGAGGAGATTGGAAAGGGCAAGAATGGATGAAGCAAGTCAAGCCTTAGAGTGGTAGCTTGTGTCAGGTGGCGGCAGTCGGAATGTGGGGATGGAGAGGCTGAGTGGATTTAAAATATGTTTTGAAGGTAGGCTTGGCCAAGGTGAAGGAGAAGAAGGATTCATAATAAAAACTTACAAGTTTCTGGTTTGAGTACATGATGGATCTTGGTACTTGTTATTGCCTTGGGCAAGAGAAAATTAAGGATTCTATATAAAACTTGTTGGGTTTGAGATGCAGACTTTGTAGAACTGTCACATTGGATGCTGTATTAGTCCATTCTTGCATTGCTATAAAGGAATACTTGAGACTGGGTAATTTATAAAGAAAAGATGTTTAATTGACTCATGGTTCTACAGGCTGTACCGGAAGGATGATGCTGGCATCTGCTTGGCTTCTGGGGAGGCTTCAGGAAAGTTACAATCATGGTGGAAGGTGAAGGGGAAGCACATAACATCGCATGGCCAGAGTAGGAGCAAGAGAGGAGGATGGGGAGGCACCACACACTGGTAAACAACCAGATCTCCTGAGAGCTCCCTCACTATCAAGAGAGCAGCACCAAGAGGATGGTGCTAAACGATTGATGAGAATCTGCCCCCATGATCCAATCTCTTTCCACAAGACCCCACCTCCAGCATTAGGGATTACAGTTTGTTAGGAATAACACTTACAATTTTAAGGAAATTGAACACTTGAACAAAGGATATTTAGCAAAGCAATTTTATTTTTGCACAAAGGGGTGCCTTTTTGGCCAGTTGCCATGAGAGCACACTTGAACAAAGGGGCATGAGAGCCTTTATTTTTGATGCAAGTCTTGCCCCTGTACCCTTTTTTTATTCTGGGTCAGGTGTGTAATATAATTTTCGTTGGCTAAACATTTGACTTTTTTTAGATAAGGTGGGCACATAAAAGAGCGGAAAGGGGAAGGGGTGTCTGTAGTTAGTTAGAAAGTTTTTGTTTGTTTGTTTTTGTTTTTTAAATAAGGAAAGGAATGTGAGCTGGTACTGATAATGCCTGGTACTGTGGCAAGCCTGGTCATTTAACAAAGGCAGAAAGGGAAAAGGAAAAAAAGAGGTGAGGTGGGGGGTGGATAACTATGAATTAAAAGATTAATTAGGCTATTTGAAGAGAAACTCTATCATATCTCACAAATTGAACCTAAGATTTGGGTGGGGATACAGATTCGAAGCATATCAGATGCATGGTAATGGGCCCCCATGAAGAATTCAGGAGCACAAAAACCTACAGACAGTGTTGAGGTGAGGGGAACACCTAGAAAGAAGGGAAGAGAGAAGAGTACTTGGGGATGAGTCATGGGCCACCCCCAAATTAAGAACCTGTGTTGAGAAATCAGCCAAAGGAAACTGAAAATGAGTACCCAAGAGGCAACATGAAAACTAGGGCTGCCATTTTCCAGAAGCCAAATGAGAGCGTTCAAGAAGAGTGTAGTCTCTTGTGTCCCATGTTACTGAGAGGCAAAGGGAGATCAAGTCTGAGACACGGACATTGAATGAAGCATGGTGAGGTCATCATGGCCTTGACAATCAGTGTTCCTGTAGTGGCGAGGGTGGAAGCCAGATTTGAATGGATTAAAGATACAGTAAAGAAGAAACAGTATGTGTAGAGTGCTCTGGAAAAGTTTTTGAAGCTGGAGGGCCATGTGAGGTCCAGGGATACTCTTTTTAAAAGGTAGAAGAGAGTAGAGCATGTTTATATGCCAGTGAGACTGTTGTAGGAGAGAGAGAGAGAAGTTGCTCGTGCAGGAAGTGAGGATGAGAGAAAGAACCAAGTCCTAATAAGACCAAATGGATAGGATCCAAGGCACAAGTAGAGGAATTGGACTGTGATAGGACAGTTAGACTTTACCTGTCATAACAAGAGAAGGTGGATGCAGGTGGGCCCCAGGCTCAGATTTGGTAGTGGGAAGATGAGATCACGTGGTGGCTTCTGATTTCAGTGACATATGAGGAGTGCTTGTTAGCTGAGAGTACATGGGGATGGGAAGATGTGTCAAGTTTTGAAGAGAAGGAAAAGGAAATGAGCTAGTATCTTAGTTAGAGCTTTTAAAGTACTGGACATTATTAACTGTCCACTTAGGCTTGGGACTATGAAGCAGAAAGAACTGTCATCTGGTTATGTGATATTTTTTCCCTGGAGACATTCAGCTGCTCAGGGTTGAGATTTTTGCCAGGTAGGTACAATGAAGGGAGAAAGGGCCAAGGAATTGGAATAGATTTGCAGCAGAGTGATTCAAATGATAGCCACTGAATCTAAGTTCTGCAAGAACAGATATGAATCTGGGAGAGGGGACAATATTTAGCAAGAAG
The DNA here is from genome assembly GCF_037993035.2 of Macaca fascicularis. Classification (NCBI taxonomy): domain Eukaryota; kingdom Metazoa; phylum Chordata; class Mammalia; order Primates; family Cercopithecidae; genus Macaca; species Macaca fascicularis. Next base: position 79,316,976 of record NC_088384.1, read on the forward strand.
TGGAGGGAAAAGGACCAGTTCTCCTGACCTGATTTTCATTTTTTTTTAATATATATATATATAATATATGATCACTGTTTCCTCTATTTTTTTTAAGGATGTCTGGAATGGCTGGTCTTTTTAGCATCTCTGGCAAGATATGGGTAAGTAATCTTAAATAAAACATTTATATTTGCCGAGAGGTTGTTAAGAATAAAAATAAAGCTTTTAAGCAATAGGAAAAGAAACATTTCTAAGTACGTTTATAATTTCACCACACAACTACTCTCATGTGGGGTTTCCACTGGTAATGTCTTCATGTAGAAAGGCATAATCTGAACAGGAACCTGTAACTACTGTGTCAAAGTCTTATTTTCTTAGATCAGTGATGGAGTCTTTCATCCAAGCAAAGAGCTTGTGTGATTTTACTTTATCTTATGTTCACATCGGCATCCCTACATAGGAAAGATTGTCTGAGCCTGAAAGTAGTTCTGTATGTCAGGGGTTAGCAAACTCTAGCTTGTGGATGGGCTACCTGTTTTTGTCAATAAAGTTTTATTGGAACACAGCTACATTTATTCATTACCTATTGTCTATGACTGCTTCCATGCTACAATGGTAGAGTTGAATAGTTGTGGCAGAGAGACAGAGAATTGTGGCTCACAAGCTTGTAATATTTACAATCTGGCCTTTAAGTAATAGATCCTTGCTGTATGTGATTGTATAATTTCTCTGAGTCATTTCAGTGGGTTAGAACTGTTATTCAGGTTTAATATTTGAACCATTATATAATGTTGAATATGTCCCATAACCTTTTGTTCCCCTTCTCTGCAGGGGAGGACTAAATCCCACCAGATTGAGCAAAATTGCTCTGGAATTAAATATAGCTCAAAATGTTTCAAAAAGTCTTAGAAGTGAGTCTCCCTATGTATGTCTTTTCTATGCTAGGATTGTAGCTTCTGGTGTCATGTTTGGAACATAATATTCAACGAGTTTGGGAAGATTCTTTTTCTGTTGCTCATACACATTCACATATGTTGAAAGACATTTAAGAAAAACCTTTTGTATTCTACTTTCTCAGTTACATTTATATTCTGCCTTGTGAGATAGAACACCTACTACAAGGTTTTTTGGTTATTTTTCACAACAGAGGCTAATTGAAGACTTGGTTTCAGTCTTTCAGGTTAAAATTTAACTTTTTTTGGCATTTGTCTATCACAATAAATAATAACTAATATTTCGCCCTCTCCAGATAGTTTGAGTTTCATGTGGTTTCCTTCTGCTGCTTTCTTAACATTGGTGAGAACTTTAATCAAGGGCTGAGAATTTTGAATTGCAAACTGGGAATTGAAAAGAGATTCTGCCTTTTGCAGTATGTCAATATTAAAGATTGACAAAATCATGTAGCCTGCTAGCTGTTTGAGCCATAGAGCATTATACTGTCTAATTCAACAGAAAAATTTTAATAGATGGTTGTCAGGCAGCATTGACTGTGAAATTTTAGCACCAAATCTGTAAGTGCAGTAGAATTTGTTCTGCAGGTTAAGAAGAGCTTAGATGAAAGCTGATTATGGCCTTCATTGACTGTAAAAGAGAAGTTTTACTTTCAAAGAGGGTAGCAGGGAAAATACATAATGGCTCTGACCTCATATAGCTTGTCATTTGGAGCTTAGATAAATAAGTTTAAATAAGGAGTTACAGTTTTTCATTATGTCATGCAGATGATTACAATGTGTAACATTTAGAGTGTGTCAAGGCCAGGAGTGGGTGTTTTATCTTTGTACACACAGTGCCCAGCTATGGGCAACACAGATGTATTCTGTGTGGATGCATTAAACTGGAGAGAAAGAGCCATTTGGAGAATAGAATGTGATCCATGTCTGAATAACTAATGAATATGTTCTTCTTAATGATTGAGAAGTAGAATATATGTGTTATATAAATGTATATTTATAATTTCTTTCCAGATATTTCCGAAAGGAACCAAAAATGATCATTTTATAAGATAAACTAAAATTTGGCATGCAAATAATTACATTTTATAATTGTAAAATATAGAATGTAAAATGTACAATTATACAAATGTGTAATTGTAAAATAGTTTTATCTAGTATTAATACCATATTATTTTATAAGTGTTTGCATGGAGTAATTTTTCTATTTTCAACCTTTTTATTATGTTTTAAGTAAATTATAAAAAGTATATAGCAAGAAATAATTAACTGATGAATTTAATCCATTTATATTTATTGGGATCACTAAAACATTCGTCCTGATTGTAGGGTGTGTGTATGTAGGGGAGTGGAAGAGAGTTGCACATAAAATAATGCAAATGATACAGTGTTAGATTATTTTGATTTCCGTCTGTGTATGTATATTACACATACATTTAATAATTTGTGAAATCTGATACTACCCTCTGTATCAGCATGTAGCCTCCCCAAGCCTCTTGCCCACTTTTGTGATTTATTCTTAGAAATAAGTCCCCATCCTTTCATCAAATCTCTAGGAAGGTCTCTTGCTACTTGTATTTCTAGAATTTGGCTCTTGTCCTCTTATTTACAAGGTATATAATCTCTGACCTAAAGAGACGCAGTCCTTGGCTATCCATCAGGTCTCTGGTTCCCACTTCCACCTTTAGTTATGGTCTTGCCTTCCTGTCTTTATAGAGTCACTTAATCAGCCAATCCTTCCAGCTGACTGCCCTGCCTGCTCAGTTAGCTCATTCAGTTGACTCTTCCTTTAGTTAGAGTTCCTCACATCATTGTTGAATGTATAATTGTGGCAAGCTTAATTGTTTTTTAAATCATGTCTAGATCATATGAAACTGCAATGCAAATATATTAATAATGAACAGAAGAAACAACTGTACATGGTGAGACAGAGATAGACTAGGGATGGGAGGTGGAACGAAAAAAGTGTAAAGTCTCAGAGAAAGAAGATTAAAAAGATGGAAGAAGGAAAGATGTAGAATGGCTAATGCCAGTGAGACAAGATTGTTTATGCCTATGCATAGTCTCTTTATCCTACTGAAATATCCGGATACACGTACAGATAGAAATGAGTCTTTCCTCAGCATCCATCTTCCCTGGATGGGTAGCTGGTTAGATGTAAGTATTTCTACAGGGAATATAACAAAACAGTATAATGGATGTTTATATGGAGTTTTTGTGTGTATATAGGAAAATACTTAGAAAGAGATCAACAGTAGTTTTCTCTGATATTGGAGTTATGGATGATTTTTAAAAACCTTTTTTTCTATAACTTCTATTTTTTTCTGTAATGAAAAAATGAAAATAATGTATTTAGAAGATCAGAGCCTGTTGAACTAGTGATTATCTAGAAGATATCTAGAAGATCAGAGCCTACTGAACTAGTGATTCCTTAAGGGGCTTGAGTTTCTTTCTGCTTTAGAAGTGAAGCTAACTTGCTAGGTCGCACATTCTGGAGATAAAAGCTGGTCCTCAAGGTTCTAGGATCCCCTGGTGATGAGACACTCACGTGGCTGAAATCCTATCAACTCAGGAGTTGGTTTAGTTTGCCTTTGGCCTTCTTAACTTTATACCAACTTCCCCTATGTTCTTGCTTGAGTAAATCCTTGAGGTGAGAAAGTCCCTTATGAGGCAGTTCCTGTGAGCTTCCTGCTGTTACCCTGAATCCCAGGGATCCTTGATATGTCATTCATAACACAGTGTGGACGAGAATAGATGATCTCCAGTGTTCTTTCCATCACTAAATTTAAATTGTCTTTCCAATTCAGTCATGATGGCATTCACCTGTATATTTTAATTTTTATATAAACTCACAGAAGTAATTACCCCATTAGCTGTTAATATCTGTCCTCACAGATAGTCTCAACATTTTACCCATCTCACAGTTGGAGTCACTGAGGCCTAGGAGATGGGATAGTTAGAGGAGTTTCTCAGAGAGTTGACGTCTTCAAAGGACAAAATCCATTTTGATTTTATATTATAGTAGCAACATAAAATTTCTTTAAAATTGTATACAACTTAAAGTGACTAAATGAAAAATGTTAATACTCTAATGGATGGTACAAGGTGAGGTAAATATCATGAAAGCAGCGTGCAGAAGATTGAACGTCAGGAAGCATCACTACCAAATCTGGTGGCAGAGTTAGGATTAGAAGTCCTTGGGTTTTGTGTGTGGCACAGTGTGGAGAGAGACCGTCCAGTCTTCTGTCTTTCCTTTTTTCACAGTTGGCTACAGTGCTACAGAGTGGCACTATCCTTCTCTTTCAGAAACACGTTGTTTCACACCTGGTGTCTAGGCCCCTGAATCCTTTTTTTTAAATTTTTTTCCTGGCATAGACTTGTTCCTAGAACCCTTTGAGCACTTAGTGCAGAATCTGGTACCTAGTTATGTGCTTGATAATTGCTTTTTGTTAGTTATATTTATTAATCATTGTTGTCTTTATTATTTTACTTTTCCCTTCTTTTTATAGGCAACATGGAATACTTTTACTTTTGTTAATTTTTTAGCCAGTGCTGATAGCAGGCTTAAAATAGGGTGCCGTGGCAGTTGCTCAGCATATAGGTTGAGCATCCCCAAATCCAAAAATCCAAAATCCAAAATGCTCCATCATCTGAAACTGTTTGAGAACCAACATGACACTTAAAGGAAATGCTCACTGGAGAATTTTGGATTTCCGATTTTTGGATTTGTGATGCTCACCTGGTAAGTGTAATGCAGAAATCTGAAAAAATCAGAAATCTGAAGCATGTCTGGTCCCAAGCATTTGGGATAAGGGATACTCAACCTGTATATGCTTTTGCTAACTAGGTTTAGCATTTAAATGTATTTAAAGCATTTTTTATTGGATTTGGTGAATCTCTGCTGTTCACTGATAATATAGGATGTAACTTCCCTCTCCTAAATGTTACTGTTGTTTTGAGAGGATGTAGGCATATGGCACATTTTAGCTAAAATAAGATGTGCTACATCCTTGGGAGGACAATCTGTATGAGGGGTGCTACCTTCCTTTTTATTAGAATGATGTGACAGAAGACTTAAGGCTTTATTTAAAATATCTGATGATAAGAATTAAAAGCTATGAACATTTAGACTACAGAAAAACAAAGTGTATTTTAACTTGAAAACATTCCTCTGTGATTTACATAGCATGTCTCTTCTCAATGTTTTTTTCATATAAAAATGTTTAGGATGTTTTGTAGAATGTTATAGTGACAGTGGTGCACATCTATCTGTAAGGTACCTCTCATAGATCCTACAAGAGGCTGCGAGGTTATGTTTTGTTACAAGTGCTGAGAGCTAAAGCATGAAAGAAGTGAAACGTTGGCCATCATTGAAGAGTCTTTGCTAGCTGTTTCCTTGCAAGGAAGATACTTTGGGGATTCTGATCTGTGTCTGAAAGAGATAAAGGGCTTGTTCCAGAACTCCTCAGAGAGTATATCCTATGACACGGGTGAACTCTAAATCCAAAGGCTCTCTGTCCTTCAGGGCCAGCCTAGGTTTGAATGAGACTCTGCAACACTGGGCTGGACGAGTGAGTGGGTGTGACTAAGCAGTATTTAATCCAACCTGCAGCAGTTTAGACTTCCAGCGGGACTGCTTGCCTTTCTGGGGAGGGAAGGCTCTACCTCAGATACATGGAGGCCTTGGCTTGGCTGTCTTCCTTAAGTCTATCTGACCACTGATTAGAATGCTCTTCTCATTTATTCTGTTGTAAAGATGTTTTAATTTCATCTTCTCACTCAAATATGCATGTGGCCAAAATTAGCTCTAACTTAATCGTGTACTATGATAGTAAAAGATATCATGCCCATCAGATGACATTTTAGTGCATTTTCAGTGAACAGAGTAAGATACTTTTTTTTTTTTTTTTTTGAGACAGTCTTGCTCTGTCACCCAGGCTGGAGTGCAGTAGGGCAATCTCAACTCACTGCAACCTCCACCTCCTGGGTTCAAGCAATTCTCCTGCCCCAGTCTCCCAAATAGGTGGGACTACAGGCACACACCACCATGCCCGGCTAATTTTTTGTATTTTTGTTAGAGATGGAGTTTCACCATATTGGCCAGGCTGGTCTTGAACTCCTGACCTCGTGATTCACCCGCCTCGGCCTCCCAAAGTGCTCAGATTACAGGTGTGAGCCACCGCGCCCGGCCCGAGTAAGATACTTTCTTATTCATCTAGTACAATAGTATAAGGTATCATGCCCATCAGGTTACATTTTTGTGCATTTTCCGTGAACAGCATGGGATATTTCCTTGTGGTAAACATGTATAATATTGAACAAGGATCAGTATTTTCCACAAGTGAAAACTGTCCCTTTGCCTAGTAATTAAAGAAACAGAAACATAGTGATCTATAACTGAATTGGATTTTATTTAATAAGCTATTCCTTTGGAAACATATATAAAGCAAAACTTCAAGGACATGTTACCATTAATCCTAACACTTATAAGGGGCTTTAAAGCCGTTGTAGACTCAAAGTAAACAGGTAAATATTTATATCTGTACTTGTGAAAGTACAACCTGATTAATGAATCATTACTAATAATGACCTAAAAGACCAGAAGATGGCAGAGTTTCTCCAAGAAACTCAAATCCCTTTAAAAAGGAAGTTGATACAAGAAAACTGAAGTGCAGCTTATTAAAATAAGAGGATGTTTTGAAAGTACTAAGTGTTTGAGTCAGAATGCAATGCTTCAAAAGCAAATGATTTAATGAAATTAAAAAGTAATGTAGAAAGTTTCTTGAGAGTTGTATTAATCATTTATTTTGCAGAAAGGGCATGAGATACTGTATAGAAGGACTTAAAACTGCACATTATTTTTCCTAACCATATGAGTAAGATAAATCAGCAGATACTTATAAAGCAAGTTCTAGAATACATTCATGGGTTGGCACAGAGGCAGATTGACTTTGACCATCTTCTAATTCTTTGGCACATTTTAGGGTTCAATCTTGATAATACTGAGTCCCCCGAGAAAAGCATAAGTTTAATATGTAGTATTTTCTTTTTTTTTTTTTTTTTTTTTTTTTTTTTTTTTTTTTTTTGAGACGGAGTCTCGCTGTGTCTCCCAGGCTGCAGTGCAGTGGCGTGATCTCGGCTCACTGCAAACTCCGCCTCCCGGGTTTACGCCATTCTCCCGCCTCAGCCTCCCAAGTAGCTGAGACTACAGGCGCCCGCCACCACGCCCGGCTAGTTTTTTGTATTTTTAGTAGAGACGGGGTTTCACCATGTTAGCCAGGATAGTCTCGATCTCCTGACCTCGTGATCCACCCGCCTCGGCCTCCCAAAGTGCTGGGATTACAGGCTTGAGCCACCGCGCCCGGCCTATATGTAGTATTTTCTAAAGTAGGAAGTTATACAGTAAATTTTAAAACTTCCATTGAAAAGAGTTTGAATGAAACGATGTTTTGATATCTGAAATATGCCTTTTTCTTGCTGAGTTGTAAAATGCTAAGTTACCTTTTTTTTTTTCGAGACGAAATCTTGCTCTGTCGCCCAGGCTGGAGTGCAGTGGCATAGTCTCAGCCCACTGCAACCTCCACCTCCTGGGTTCAAGCGATTCTCCTGCCTCAGTCCCCTGAATAGCTAGGATTACAGGCACATGCCACTATGCCCAGCTAATTTTTGTATTTTTAGTAGAGACAGGGTTTCACCATATTGGTCAGGCTGGTCTCGAACTCCTGACCTCGTGATCCACCCACCTCAGCCTCCCAAAGTGCTGGGATTACAGGCGTGAGTCACCCACCGCGTCCAGCCAAGTTACTCTTAATAAGCAGTTGTCCTGGTTAAACACACACTGATGACCAGTGCCATCGACAGAGGACAGATGCCAGCGTTACAGTTTGAGAGTGTGTTTGCCTTTCCTATGAATAAACAGCTCAGGCATTTGATGCATCTTTTCCTTATTCAACAAATACTGATTGAACACTTTGATTCCATGTGTCAGTGTTTAAAATACTTGCTGAGTCTTTAGCTCTATCTCTTCTGCTGAATAAGAAATTGTAGAGAGATATTTCAGATTATGCTAAATCAGTTTACAAGCTTTTTTTCTTTATTTATCATTCCAAATTAAGCCAGAATAAAATATGTTAATTAATTACATTGATGTAAGCTAAGAAACCAATGGGAATGATTTAGATTTTGAGAAATAGGAAATTAAAATAGAAACTTGGACTCATTTTCATCAGTCTTACTGGTTCTAGGCAAGTCATTGTCATTACCTTGCTTGCTGATGGTATTTGGAGCCATATCATCCTGTGCTTGAATTTTAGTTAATGGCCATTTTTGAAGCTGTCAGAGTCTTAAACCAATGACTGAGTCATTGTGAGGAAGCATGGCTCCTGCAACTCTACATCTAAGTAGACTTTGATGTTTTGACTTTGAAATAGCAAGTTCATATCTGTTAATTTCTGTATGATTTAGCATGTAAATAATTTCTAGCTATGATTATGTCCCTTATTTTTAGAGTGTTTGTCATCAAATAGAGTCTTAGGGAACAGTAAGCATGAAGGGATGTACACTCTATTCAAAGACTGCTGGAATCTCATTTACTCGTAATAAATTAACCGGAAAAACTGATTCTTCTGTCTACTGTTACATTTTATGTTTTCTGGTAATTTACTAAACTTTGAAAGGATGAATAGGTGTAGAGCAATGAGAGTCTGATTAGAAAAAAGAGGTATGGAGACATTTTAAATGGTTGACGTTCTGTAAGTCATAATTTAGTTTTACTAAAAAGTCAGAGGCCCAAACAGTTTAATTTTTTAATGAATGCCCTATTATAAGTAAACATTGAGATGTATATAATTATTAGGGGAGGAGGGCCAAAAGCATCCATCATGGTGGAAGAAAGGACTATCAAAATGATTCTACCAGAATTCTATCCAGATTATGACCTCTAAGCAAGTATAACTGTTTTTTTTTTTCAGTAATGACTTTGATTACTACTCTGTTTCCCAATATTATAAAATTGACTTGTTCTTTAAGAATCATTTAGATATATAAACCTATGTATGTAAAAAGAACAGCTAGAGAGGGAGATTGAAATATTTTTGGTTCTCTTAAAAATTAATATTTTTTTTTCTTCTGATTCCAGCATCTTCACAACTATTTCACAGTGACCCTTGGAATTCCTGCTTGGTGTTCTTATGTCTTTTTCGTCATAGCCACCTTGGTTTTTGGCCTTTTTATGGGTCTGGTAAGAGATAATACCAAACCTTTTTCTATCTTTAAGGCAAAATGGATTTCATGTACAACTAAAAGGCAACCAAGAAAGAAAAAGCACATAAAAATAGTATTTTGTGTAATCTAAGTAGTTAAATAGCATTTGCTTGTTTGAGACTGCTTTCAACGGTAATGTGAGATATAATAGAAAATTTATTAAACTCTTCTAATCTTATCCTTTAAGTATTTTGAAGATGTGTACTGCCTAGACTATAGACAGTGATTAAAAAAAAAAGAGAGAGACCGTACTTGAATTGATAGTTTGACAGTGATTAAAAAAAAAAGAGAGAGACCGTACTTGAATTGATAGTTTCTATGACAACTGAGTCAGCTGTGATTTCACACGTTGCCTACTTAATTAGAACACTGTAGTGATAAGGCCAGTGTTTTGAATTTGTTCCTTGGGTAGATGCAAGATTTTTGTTGTTGTTGTTCTTATCCTCCAGTTAAACTAATCCTGACTAGCTGCTTATGCATACACTCTGGTTTTCCTGAGATAGATAATGTAGTTAAAACAACACAGTTATTCTTTGGGCATGAAAATCAGTATGCAGTATATATCTGTGTATTTTCTCCCCAGGTATTTCAGGCAAGAGTTGAATAATAAATTTATTTATCTAACTATATAGGCAACTATAAATGTTTAGCATGTTGTACTTTTTATTATTTTTTTCTTTCTCTTAACCTAATCTTGATTAGTTTGACTGCATTTTAAACCCTAACTAAACCAAAAAATTTTAAAAATCCTTTATACTGTATACTAATCACATAGTTCCTAAACACTATAATGGGAATAATTGACCATTACTAAAAATTTATGTCAAAGAACAGACTTTAAGGTAAGATTATCTTAAAGTCTATCCTTATATTTTATAATGAATTTTGACTCTTCAGCAAGTTCTTTTTAAAAATAAGCTTAAAATGTTAACAATTGACTTATAGTAAGTCATAACTCCAAGAGGCCAAAGAGGCTCGATTTGACTTTTCCAAGAACATGCTTAATACATATCATGGCTTATCTTTGAAACTTGGCTCCTGATGTTTAACTTCAGGGATAGGAATGGGACTTACTTAGATATCTGTATATGTCCTTCATTAGGTCCTGGGTATGTTCTGTTCTGTTGCATTAATCTTTTTGCTAATTAACATGTCCCCATTGCTCTCGTCTAAAGGGATTCGACACTGGATATAAATAGAATGTGATTGTCTGTGCTTCTCCCATCTGTTGTCTGATGCTAGATTTTTCTAGCAGTGTGTTTTGGGGCTACCGTAGTGTGAGGTTCTTGTAGGGGGAACGGTATGAGGTCCCAGGCGAATCAATGATGGAGTTATAGGGAATGTAGGTTGTTTGTGAACTTGTTGGAAGACTACTTAGAGTTTTAGAATATTATTTTCGATGTTGACTTCGAGTCCATGAAATTGAGTCAGGCCTGCCTGCCTACACCTTGGATTCCTTTGGAAACCTAGATTCAGATAATCAGTGCAGAAAGGTTATTGGAGGCTTGGCCTGAAGTAAGGAGAGAGTGATTCTAGCCTGTTCGAGTGATTAAGTGATTAATAGACTACCCTTCCTTAATAAGAAAATAACTTTAACAAAATATTATTAACTTTTTTAACAAAATAATAATTTCAAAGCATACGAATCATAAATTTAAAAAGATTCATATATTAATTGTTAATAAGTTTCCAAAAAATAACAAACACATATCTGTGTTCAAAGTGCCTGTTTCAGGCTGGGCACAGTGGCTGAGGCCTGTAATCCTGACACTCTGGGAGGCCGAGGCAGGTGGATCATTTGAGCCCAGGAGTTTGAGACCAGCCTGGGCAACATGGTAAAACCCTGTCTCTACAAAAAATACAAAAATTAGCCTTGCATGGTGGCACACACCTGTAGGCCCAGCTACTTGGGAGGCTGAGTTGGGAGGATCACTTGAGCCCAGGAGTTCGAGGCTTGCCACTATACTCCAGCCTGGGTGACAGAACTAGACCCTGTCTCCAAAAAAAAAAAAAAAAACCCTCTCTCTCTTTATATATACACACACACATACAATGCCTTTTCTATAACTGTTAAGTATATTAAAGTAAACACACAACTGCTAGAATTTTTGCCTTTAGTAACGTTTAATTTCTTATGTACTTTCAACTTCTGTTTTGTGAGAGTTATACAATTTGAAACAGCTGCATTCTTATCCCATTTTAAATCATCTATTCCAGAATGACATTTTTGTTAACTTGTAGGATGATACAGAAGTGTTTCTCAATTGTTTTCATATCTTAGCCACATAGGGAATATTTATGTAGCATGCCAGGGTAAAGGTATACTGAGGGTCAAAGCTGCCTGAGGCTGGCTCTGAATGGCCCAGACTCCTTGAAGGATGACATGCCTGTTGGGAAGCTAGGATCTAAATTTTTTTTTTTTTTTGTAACCTCACCAACTGAGTCCAAATTAAATGACTAAGTTAGATAGACTAAACCTGAGATAAAATTGTTGAATGTACAATTTTCCAGAATAGAAGAGTAGGATAAATTAAGGTGCTGGATATGGTAATTAACCTGATTTGATCATTATACTGTATATACATGCATTGAAACATCACATTGTACCCCATCCGTATATATAGTTACTGTGTGTCAATTATAAATAAAAAAGAAAAGTCAGAAAAAAAATGTATCCTGGAATAGCCAGTAAACATATAACTATCACATTAAAAGGTAAGGTTTTCAAACCGGAATCATTTCAGAATGAATGTTTTTTTCTCGTTGTTGTTCAAATTGATTTAATGGCTTAGAGCTTATTGTTCCCCAACCCACCAAGCCTTCCTGCAACTCATTGCCCCACCTCCTGGGTCTCCTCAGTTTGGCATTCAGGGCTTTCTCTGGATCCAAGATCCCCCCATGGAAATCCAACTTGGTTTAGCTTAGAGCAGCCAGGCAGTGCTGCTGTTCTCTCCTGACTGCCCAGGGCATTAAACGCCCCCTCCTTCAAAGTCGTCCTCAGTCCTTCCCCACCCACAGCTGGCTGTAATATTTGTGAAATGTTCTTCCACTCAGTCACGGGTTACCCATTGGTGAGGGGCAGCCTATATAAAGAGTGGTTTGGTTGTCCAGAATAGCGTATTTAAAAAGACTTGATTCATAGTGTCTGTCTTCTTACACCTGCTTGGTTCATCTATTTATAGTGGGTCCTCTGTAGACTTTTGGCTTTGTGACCACTTTCTAAATTAATATTTTCCTGTATTATGTCACATTTGAAAAGTAGGAAATTCTTAATTATATCCTTGTCTCTTGTGCAGACTTTTGACTAGCTGCTAATTATTAGTCTAAGAATATCTGATTATAGAAGCAAGGCCTAATTTTGAGGCCCTTTGGTAATAAATGTCCTATCTATTCACTGTAAAATCACTTTTTTCCCTCCAGGTCTTGGTGGTAATATCAGAATGTTTCTATGTGCCACTTCCAAGGCATTTATCTGAGCGTTCTGGTAAGTACCATAAGCTCCTGTGATCTAGAGTGTTTTTGGAATTCTGTGATGTGCCTTTTTGTGCTCATATAGACAGTGGGTTTTCTCTGTGATTTACTAGGTGACCACATCATCACTACCAGATTTCTTAAAATATGTTTTCTAGGTAGATTTGAACAAAAATTATTTTTCTCCCTTTCTTAAATTAGGAAATATTTCATTTTGGCAATTGCTTTTTCTTTTTAAGTGTGTGCACTTCATTAATCAGTATCATATTTTCCTTTATTCTAACTAGAACTAGAAGGGAAGAAGGGAAACTCAATATATATTGAGTCTGCTGTGTGCTAGTAACTCTCCTAAGTCCTTTAAAAGCAGTTTTCCCAAATCATTGCACTGCTGCACACTTCTTCTGGGGCCAGGTGCCCCTGGATTTGCATGTCTTTATTCCAGACTATTTCTGAGACTGCATAAAGATGTTCATGAGACTTTGTAATTGTTGAATTTTATGTGGGAGTTTAAATAAGCTCATGTTTCTTTTTAGTTCTTGAAGTTTTTGAGGCTTTGAGACTTCCATAGATAATTTGAAAATATATTCTTAGAATTCTTAAAAGTAATAGAAACCCAATATCAAACATTTTAGGAAAACAAATGAAAATTTATTAGCTCACATAACTGAAAAGCCCAGGGACATTCTAGCTTTAAGCATGGCCCGAGTGATGTTAGGTTTCTCTTTCTGTGTGGCTTATTCATAAGAGCTGTTGACAGTCCTTGCACACTTTCTCTGTTTAAAAATCCCTGAAGAAAAAGAGGCTTTTTCTCCTGACTCTGACCCAGAACTCCTGGGGAGTACTTTGAGTGGCTTAGCTTGTCACGTCTCTGAACCAATCACCATGACCGATAGAGTCACTGAGCTTTCTACAAGACACAATATACAGAGCGTAAAGGAAATTTTGCCCTTGCTGCCCACATGCCCTGCTGAAGTCATTATGGTCCATGAAATCTCCAGAGACAGATGGAGAAGCCCTAAATGGGGCCAGGATGCCAACCAGAGAATCTGTCCTCTGTGACCATAGCTTCAAGATAGAAAAAACTGTCACTTACCCTCTATTTTTATTTCACAGCTAAACACACTCAATTGATTACTGAATTACCATTGTTTATTCAGAGGATATTCCTCTTTCTTCCCTCCACAGAGCAGAATGGGAGGTCAGAGGAGGCTCATAGGGCTGAACAGTTGCAGGATGCAGAGGAGGAAAAAGATGATTCAAATGAAGAAGAAAACAAAGACAGCCTTGTAGATGATGAAGAAGAGAAAGAAGATCTTGGCGACGAGGATGAAGCAGAGGAAGAAGAGGAGGAGGACAACCTGGCTGCTGGTGTGGATGAGGAGAGAAGTGAGGCCAATGACCAGGGGCCCCCAGGAGAGGACAGTGTGACCCGGGAGGAAGTAGAGCCTGAGGAGGCTGAAGAAGGCGTCTCTGAGAAGCCCTGCCCAGCTGACACAGAGGTGGTGGAAGACTCCTTGAGGCAGCGTAAAAGTCAGCATGCCGACAAGGGACTGTAGATTTAATGACACGTTTTCAAGAATACACACCAAAACAAGATGTCAGCTTTCCTCTGGCCTGCAGTTTGTACCAAATCCTTAATTTTTCCTGAATGAGCAAGCTTCTCTCTTAAAAGATGCTCTCTAGTCATTTGGTCTCATGGCAGTAAGCCTCGTGTATACTAAGGAGAGTCTTTCAGGTGTGACAATCAGGATATAGAAAAACAAACGTAATGTTGGGATCTGTTTGGGGACTGGGATGGTAACAAGTTCATTTACTTGGGGGTCAGAGAGTCTTGACCAGAGGAGGCCACTTCCAGCCCTAATTAGCACCTTCTAGAGACAAGGCTACAGGCCCTGTGAAATGAAAGCCAAGCAGGAGCCTTGGCTCCTGAGCATCCTCAAAAGTGTAGCGTAGAAGCCTTGCTTCCTTTTCTTGTGTAAAGTATTTATTTTTCTCAAATTGCAAGAAACATCTGGCACCACAGTGCATGAAAAATCTTTTACAGCTAGAAATTGAAAGGGTCTTAGGTATAGAGAGCAGCTCAGAAGTCATCCCAGCTGTCTGAATCTCTTGTGTTTTATTTCTTACCTATAATTTTTCCGTCTTTTCCACCATGGGCATTCAGGCTCTCCACACTCTTCACAATTATCTCTTGGTCAGAGGACTCCAGTAGCAGCCAGGTTTACATGAACTGTGTTTGTTTATTCTGACCTAAGGGTTTAGATAATCAGTATCCATAACCCATGAAGCTGTGACTGCCAAACATCTCAAATGAAATGTAGCCATCAGAGACTCAAAAGGAAGTAAGGATTTTACAAGACAGATTAAAAAAAAATTGTTTTGTCCAAAATATAGTAGTAGTTGTTGTTGTTGTTTTTAAGTTTTCTTAGCAATATTTTTCAAGCCAGAAGTCCTCTAAGTCTTGCCAGTACAAAGTAGTCTTGTGAAGAAAAGTTGAATATTGTTTTGTTTTGTTTTCATCTCAAGGTGTTCCCTGGGTCTTGAACTACTGTAATAATAACTAAAAAACCACTTCTGATTTTCCTTCGGTGATGTGCTTTTGGTGAAAGAATTAATGAATTCCAGTATCTGAAAGTGAAAGATTTGATTTTGTTTCCATCTTCTGTAATCTTCCAAAGATTATATCTTTGTAAATCTCTCAATACTCAGTCTACTTTAAGTACCCAGGGAGGCTAATTTCTTTTGAAAAAAATCTATCCATCTACTTCTCTCTTACCTGATTTATGTGTTAGAATAAATTCATGAAATTAGATTCCAAGCATATGAAAGATGCCTAAAGTTGATTCTATGCCCCTTGGATCCAGGCAGAATAATGAGTACAGGTTTAAGAAATTCTAAAAGTTTCTGTCATCTTTAGAAAGGAACATGCAGTATATTTCTATCTGGCTGTTTAGATAACCCTTTCCTTGTATTAACTGTGAGCAAGGAGCTCACTGTGGGGGAGATTCTGAAACTCTGCCCTCCAGTGGTTGAATGAGGATGTTGCAAGACTTGCACAAAGGAGGTTGTTCTTCTGACAGCATCAATTTTTAGAGATGGCTCTTTTTCATCTTTCCAATTCAGTTACTTGACAGTCTTCTTCCCCAGTATGGTGAAGTTTGTTAAGAGTCACCAGTAACTGTGCTTTTCAGACAGTAGTGCAGCTTCAAGTTCAAGGCCATCACTGGGCTGATGGGCTGGGAGAACCTTACCATGTGCCTGCCTATTTCCTGCCGCCTTAGTCACTGCCCATTTCCTGCCCCCTTGGTCGCTGACACACCTTCACCCAAAGTGCCATGGTTCTGATGGTGGCAGTTCCATCTCCCTGACATCAGGAAGCTTTTCTGGATCAGAGCAGAGCAGGGCCTGGCTGCCCTCGTGTCACTGGATTTCTTTCTCTTATAATTAGCTGAAACAGAGTGTTCAAAGAACAGTAAACTCAGGTTCAGAGGTATTATGGAATAAGAATGATTTTATAGTTTGGCTTTTCTATATAATGCCTCCCCCTCAAACTGAAATATTCATTTTTTAAGTGGAGTATTTGACTAGAGGGGAGGAAGGGCAGAAATACAGTCTACACTGGCTTTTAAAAATGTAAAGCCAGTTTCCAACTGAACCCCAAATAGTACAGGTTGAACATTCCTGATCCAACAATCCAAAACCCCAAATGCTCCAAAATCTTAAACTTTTTGAGTTTCAACATTTTGTCAGAAGTAGAAAACTTTACACCTGACCTCATTTGACAGGTGGCAGTTACGGTGCAATCAAAACTTTGTTCCATGCACAAGATTCTTAAAAATATTGGTTAAAATTACCTTCAAGCTGTGTTATATAAAGTGTATATAAAAAATGAATGAATTTTGTGTTTAGACTTGGGTGTACTCCCAAGATACCTCCTTATATATATACAAAAATCCCCAAATCCAAAAATATTTGAAACACTTCTGGTCCCACACATTTTAGATAAGGGATATTTCACCAATATCTAATTATATAATAAGAAAAATATATTTTCTTTTTTTTTTTTTTTTTTGAGATGGAGTTTCACTCTTGTTGCCTAGGCTGCAATGGCACAATCTTGGCTTACTGCAACCTCCGCCTCCCTAGTTCAAGGGATTCTCCTGCCCCAGCCTCCCAGGTAGCTGGGATTACAGGCATGTGCCACTGTGCCTGGCTAATCTTGTATTTTTAATAGAGATGGGGTTTCGCCATGTTGGTCAGACTGGTCTTGAACTCCTGACCTCAGGTGATCCACCCGCCTCAGCCTCCCAAAATGCTGGGATTACAGGCGTGAGCCACCATGCCTGGCAGAAAATGTATTTTCTTGCTCAGCAGTACTTTAAAAAAAAAAAATTGAAGGGTGAGGAAAAAACATCTTGGAGAAGAGGACCCATTAAAACTTTAAATATCTATGGGAACCATTTTTCCTGATTTTCCCTTTTTTAACATCATGGCAAAGATGGGTTTTTTCCCAAGTGACGTGATAAGTATAACTAATTTAATGTCTTTCCACTTGAATATTTTAGGTTTGTTTTCAATACTTAATGAATGTAAAACTAAAGGAGAAGAGCAACCTAAAATAATTTAAGCTTAAAATTATATGAACATTTCTATAAGAGTTTGTGAGTTTTTTCTGTAGATAATATATTTGATTCAGAACTCAAGTGCATGGAAACATGATTTTGATTTTTAAAATCTAAAAAAAAAAATTAAAATCATGCTTCCCTCTATTGCAATACCAGTTATTTAGTCACAGAATGGTATTTTATGTAAATTAAAATTAGGTGAATGCAATGCAGGTAACTGGTTTTGGAATGGGAATATGCAGTGCTTTATATTTGGGGAGTTGGAGCAGGGTGCCTCTTCCTCAATTAAAAGGAAAGTTTGAAACTTCTGATTACCTTTATGTTGGTTTCTCTTATTATTTATCTCTTGCTAGATCTGCTAAACCAACCCAGCTTGCTCAGAGATCTCATACTGAAGCACCATACAGGCAATCCACATCTTTCTTTCCCTTTGAAGTATAGTCATTGGATGGGATGAGGTGCGGGCCTGTTGGGTTCAACAGTGCACAGGGCACTGTTGCACTGCATGGGCACATACTTACAAGCTCATCTTGTGCATAGAATCCCTGTCTGTAAGCCACAGGCCTCTTTAACTGTATACATTCAAAATAACTACTAAAGTAGAAAATAGATAAGCTTCAGCTGAGTTGGCTTTTGATCGTGGAAAAAGCCAAAATTTGACTTTTTATGGCCAAAATTCCTTGTTGACAGCTGTGATATCCTGATATGATTTGGGAATATGTCAGTCTACAGAACCTGCATCCTGTAAAAACACCTATGGGGTAGATGATAAAAGTCATTTTTAAGGCAAGTACTTACCATGTGACTTTTTATTACCAAATGTATCAGTAGTGGAGCTGGTATGTTCTTTTATAGGATGGAAACATTAAAAGTCCAGAGAAAAATAAATTTTAAGAAAAGGTGGAAAAGCTAGGGTAAACCTGAGATTGCAGCATAAAATCTTTAGTATGAAGTGAGAGAAAGAAGAGGGAGATTGGTTGTCTTGCTCGTGTCAATAGGCTATCTGTCTTTCATCTTGGTGTTGCAGTGTTACTTCTGTCAGTTAAATTATGAATATGTGGTTGACCCATCCTGTCAGATGTACCAGCATTTTTGGAAGAATTCATTCAAATCTCTTATGCCAACAGAAAAGTTCCTTCTTGTGTAATATCTCTTTACCTCAGTCCTACACTTTGATTCTCTGGAGGAGATTTTAGCTTGTCTTAAAAAGCCAAATTTGGAGTCATCAAGCCTGCTGAACCTGATGGGGCAGCTTTTTGAACAGCTTTCCGGAAGCAAGAGCTTCAGTTGAAAAGCCCTTTGATCGCTTCAGCCCAGGACATGGCCTTCACATGGCTTATTCTCAGTAAAGCTTTATGTAGACTGTGACGCTATATATGTGTGACTCATACAACTTTGACGTGTTTCTGAAGTAGTTTAATCATATTTGTTATTAGCCTCTTTGTGGAAATGCAATTTTTATACTAAAAACATTGCTTATTTGCAATGCAGTATGTTATAAATGTGTTGTTTATATTATTTGTATTAGTCTTAGCCTAATGAACCTAATTATTTTTCTTTCTGTATTTTTTGCTTCCTTAAATAGCATCTGCAGCAATTGGAATGAGAAATCCAGATACGTGTTTCAAGTAGTACATTGCCTGAATCACAAATCACTTGATCACAGTATTGTATATAATCCCCGATCCTATTTGTTTCATTTTATTGTAAATTCCCATTTGCATCAAAACCTAATGATAGTGATTAATAAGTAAAAACAAATGGTGTATTGCTTTTCATACAAGTGTTTTCACAAAAACCTTTGCCTAGGCAGCAAAAAATATTAATTTGTTAAAAAAAATTTTCCTTCGTGTCCATCCTCCATCTAGTCTGTTCATTCATTCTCTCTCTTTCTCCCTTCCTGACTCGGTGAAACTCAGACCACGTGCCTTTTAGTTGCTCTGGAAAGTGCACAAAACCAAGACTGGGTCCAAAGATCCAAGGCCCTTCCAGCCACTGTGTTGCCTTCAGAAACCTCTGGGGTCTCCCTCTATCCTGAGGTCTTGGGGTAGCCAGATGGCAAAGGATGCTGCTAATCCCCCAAGACACTGTGGATTGGCCTTGTCCTTGGGGCTTTCAGAAAACTCCCTTCTACACCTAACGCTCACCACCACTATAGTGGAAAAACATCAAGGAGGTAAGGTGAGTCCTTGAAACACCCTCAGAGACCGAAACAATGGAGATTTGATTTTTGTCTTCTGGAAGGTGGTGGGGATGTGTATAGTGAGAAGACAGTTATTAAACCTGCATACCACCAAGGCCCTCCCTCAGAGATACTGGCTCAGAATGCTTATTTGCCTGTACAGAGAAAAATGTCTGTCATGCTGTCTGCCTAGATGACTTTGGTTATTCATGGTTGCCTATAGCAAAACTTGCAGCTTTCAAGCCAGCAACACTGAATTACAAATTTAACCTCCTGCTTTGCTCTAGTCTTGAATGCTCTTTGGAACATATTTCACAATAATAGAAATTCTTTCTTAGAACATGTGAGCTTCTTGATATTGATAACTGTGTTACAGTAGCCCAGGCTGTACTAACAGATCCCCCAAATCTCGGGGGCTTTAAGAACAAGAATCGTATTACTGATTCACAGAGGCCAGGCCAGGCATCCCAGGCAGGCTCTGTCCTATGGAGGTTTTTCTGGGCCTCAAGGTCAAGGGAGGCTTTGCCGTTTAACGTGTGGCTGCTGGGCTGGGCATGGTGGCTCACACCTGTAATCCCAACACTTTGGGAGGCCGAGGCAGGTGGATCACCTGAGGTCAGGAGTTCGAGACCAGCCTCAGTAATGTGGTGAAACCCTATCTCTACTAAAAATACAAAAATTAGCCAGCCGTAGTGGCAGGTACCTATAATCCCAGCTACTCAGGAGGCTGAGGCAGGAGAATTGCTTGAACTCGGGAGGCGGAGATTGCAGTGAGCCAAGATCATGCCATTGCACTCCAGCCTCTGCGACAGTGCGAGACTCCGTGTTAAAACAAACAACAACAAAAAAACGTGACTGCTAAGGTGGCTGTGATCATTTCCATCCCAGTCAGTCAGAAGGAGTAAGAGATGGAGGAACATTGCTGAGAGATGTTAAAGCGAGGCTGCCGCGCATGTGTCATTTATGTTCACATTTCCTGTGAGAGAACTTATTCACAGGGTCATGCCTAACTGAAAGGAAGACTAAGATGTGTAATCTTGCTGTGTGCTTAAGAACAAAGGGAACTTGAGAGCTAGCAATCTCGTGCCACAATGACTTTTTCTTGCCCCACTTTGTAAGCCTAGGACCTTCTATAGAGTAAGCTCCTGGGACATAGTATAAATGCACATATGGCAGGAGAGGACAGAGTACCTATGGCCTCAGGGCTGGCGATCTTCCTGCTGGACTTGACCACTGTGGCTCTTCAAGGTACCAGAGTTTTCAAACTGAAAATTGTCATTTCATGGAGTTTGTATTTTACTTGGGAAGGTGAATATTAGCAGGAAACAAGTTACAAGTGGGAAAGTTTTTTTTTTTTTTTTTTGAGACGGAGTCTCGCTCTGTCGCCCAGGCTGGAGTGCAGTGGCGCGATCTCGGCTCACTGCAAGCACCGCCTCCCAGGTTCACGCCATTCTCCTGCCTCAGCCTCCCAAGTAGCTGGGACTACAGGCGCCCACAACCGCGCCCGGCTAATTTTTTGTATTTTTAGTAGAGACGGGGTTTCACCGTGGTCTCGATCTCCTGACCTTGTGATCCGCCCGCCTCGGCCTCCCAAAGTGCTGGGATTACAGGCGTGAGCCACCGCGCCCGGCCTACAAGTGGAAAAGTTAACAAATGCTGTATGAGTTTATAAAAAGGAATCTGACCTGGGCTGAGGGTGTAGATGGTATGTGTGACCAGGAGGGCTACATTTGGGGCTGCGGAGGCTGAGGTGGGTGTGGGACCCCTTGGGCACACACAAGCAACCTTTAAGCAACGTGTGTGGAAACAGAGGTTAGCACTGATCTCAAGGAGAATGTCTTTACTAAGCCATCATGGTAGATTCTTGCCCTCATTTTCTTATGCGGGAGTGATGGAGGCACAGTTTCTTACTAATCTTTCCATGAGCTTTTTCTCATTTCAATATCTTTGATATCCCAATCAGTAGGCTGGGCACAGTGGCTCACGCCTGTGATCCCAGCACTTTGGAAGGCCAAGGTGGGTGGATCGTTTGAGCTCAGGAGTGCGAGACCAGCCTGGGCAACATGACGAAACTCCGTCTCTACAAGGGATACAAAAATTAGCCGGGCATGGTGGTGCCTGCCTGAAGTCCCAGCTACTTGAGAAGCTGAGGAGGGAGGATTGCCTGAGCCTGGGGAGGTTGAGGCTGCAGTGAGCAGTGATTATGCCTCTCCACACCAGTCTGGATGACAGAGCAAGACCCTATGTTTAAAAAAAAAAAAAAAGATAGTGACTTCAAAAAGCAGCCCGTGATTATTCTTAGCGGCGGAGGGGGACAACTGCCTCATTCATAATATGTAAATGAAGTGGTGATTTATGGCCAAACCCAAGTCAGGGAGGCCTTTGTGTATAATATACCAAAAAGGGTTTTATGATTGAGTAATATTTAAATTGGTGACCTTTAATAGGCTGATCATGTGAATCTCCAAGGATAAGTTTAGTTTCTAGCATTTTCAAACTTACTTGAAAAGTGATATTGTGAAATAGATTATTTGAAAACCATCGCACTACAAAAACTAGAAATGCTGACTAAAATACAACCAGTATCGTTTTAAAGATAGAACTCAGCTCAAAAGAGAGTGAGAAAAATTCACAAAGCCAAAAATCAAGATGTCAATAAATATGACCTGATATCGGAACTGCCACCAGTGGTGGTGGAGAGAGCAGCAGCTCCCTTAGGTAACCAGAGAGAGTACATTTTATTGTCCATGTAGGTATAGGATGCAAAGCCTTGACTATAGCCAAGTTAGAAAGCTGGAACTGATACTACATAAAATTCCCAGCTACATCCTTGGTGAAATAAAAAATCTCACTAGAACATAGACACTTTGAGAAACCTTTTCTGTCTTAGCCTGGTCTATGTGTTGAAAAATAATAGACTTCCCTAAGAAATCACAATCAATGGTCTGACCTCACACAACTTGGAGTTTGAATTTACAGTAGCTTCATAGTCTCAAAAGGACCTAAACCAAAACAATTCTCATAAAAGGGCTAATGGGGTTGGCGGGATGTGCACATGGTGGGGCGGGGGAGGGGGCAATGGATATGCAGAGCTGCTCTTAAAAACACCCTCAGTCTGGCTTAAAGATTCCGATAGATAAAGTCTCACTTAAAATAAACTCATAATTCAAAATTACATATCACACAAGGAAACTATCAGATAGCAAGGTGAGACTTGCTTAAACCCTTGGGATAAAATTATTAAATAGAAACTTTAGATTAAAAGAAAAATAAGCACATAACACAAAAGAATTAGGCACTTTTTTTCCCTCAAAATAATGTATTTTAGGTTCATCCATCTTGCATGTATCCGTAGTTCAATTCTTTTTATTGGTGTGTAGTATTTCATTGCATAAATATTCAATGTGTTGCTTATTCCTTCCACTATTCACAGACTTATAGTTTCTAGTTCTTAGCTGGTCCTTTGAATATTTTGATTGTGAGACATCCCCTGGACTATTTTACTAATAATCTTTGGGAGAAATGCCAAAATGTTAGAAATATATTCCTCAGGATTTTCCAAGATTTGTTCTTGTAGAAAGCAACATATATTACCCTAGCAAGGAGCAGATGTTTGAGAACACAAACACTGGAACATGTCTTCCTGGGGTTGGATCCCAGGAAGACTCTGGGATCTGCCACTTGCCAGCGGTGGTGTGAATTTGAGTAAGTTACCCAACTTCTCTGTGCGTCATATTTACAATGGGGATAATAAAAGACTTCCACATCCACTAATGAAGGTCTAGACAATTTTAACCACCCCTCCCAATGAAGATAACCAGGAAAGCTGATTTTAAAATATATGTATAGCTACACACTTGAAGGCATCAAAGTTTACAAGATGATGAAGAATATCAGGCCAAGATCTAGGAGAAATTGTAAGGTCAGGAATGTGATCCTGTTGTTTGGGGCTGTGTTTCTCCTGAGGGCATTTACTGTTCATGGAGTAGGGGTAAGGGGTGTGTTGAGAGGCTGAGTAATGGTTATGAGAACTTTGTCTTCTGAGGAGACAGGGAATGGCTAAGGATGGGAGGGCCTGTGAAGGACTCACATTAGGAATAAGGATGAACCATAAGTCAGCAGACCCCACAGACACTGAAACTCAGCCTTGGCCTATCCAACTTCTGAAATCAGGATGATGCAATCCTGGAAGTCAGTGTAAATGCTGGGGGAAGTTAACTGGTGGAGGTTGAGTTCCTAGGTTGGATGGCGAGTTTTCTACCTTTTTTGGCTATAAGATAGCAAGCCATAGTTTCAATAAATCCCGAGGTTCATAAAGCTTTATCATTGTGGACTATTGCATTCAAAGGTCTATAATCTAGCTATCAAAAGTGAAAATCGACTCCTTATTTTTCTTTCTTTCTTTGCCTCTTTTAGTCCCCAAAGCTATCCCTGTGCTCCACTTCCCCTCTTTTTGTCTTTATGCCTGAAAATTCTCTAGGGTGTTTCCAAAGTGCAAACACTAATTGTTCTCTTTTCCTAACCACTCTCCTCTTACCTACTACTTCTCCGTCTTTACTCCTGAGAGAAAGCTCCTTTCTCCACAGTTCCCTTCTAACACTCTTATCCCATCTCTGCTTATAAGATTCTTCTCACTGCATAATAAAGCCATGGAGCTCCAGGAAAGCAGTAAATACCAAAATGGCATTGCCAGAATTTTCCTTGATTGGGGAGGAGGTGGGTGGGAGGCCATGAATATCCATGTGTCAAAAGGAGCTGTGCCTATGTGTCTATTACACTTTACATCAGCTGCCCCCCAACTTCTCTAGTGTATACTGGGTAGATCAAAATTCCTTTCAGGCACTTCACAAAGAAGTTCAAGCTTAGCTTTCTCCACCAAAATTCATCATTGTCCTCTCTGCAAACACTGGAGGCAGAGAATGGGAGAAATCCCTGATGGCCAACATATTACATTTAGGATTTAATGACACTCTCCCTCCCTCCTTCCCCATTTGGAGACTCTCTAGTCCTCTCCTCCAGTCCCCATTCCTCAGGTAAGGAAAGATGATTCAGTATTAAATACCCTCAGGGTGGAAACTACCACTAGATCTCCTCTTCTCCATGGTAGAAATAAACACCGATCATGTCCAGTCCTCCAAGTTTGGCTAGGCAGACTGGGGTGATCTTCATGTAGACTCATCCATGTTGAGTTCTTAAAATCTCTCATTGCAGGAAACCTGCTTGCCCTGGAGGCAAATTGGTGCCCAGTTTCCAAGAAGAGCTCTCTGTGGGCCCATGCTTGGCATTTGGATCCAGCTTATGTTCACTCTTATTAAAAGACTAACAAAGATGGAGTGTTTTTGACTATGACTTCTAGCTCCCTAAATCTGTTCAAGGCCTCCAGTGTGAGCCCCATTATATGGTCTTGGAGGCTGTTACATTTCATTCATTTTCCTCCTCAGGTTAGGTCATCTTCACCAATAATGAGAGGTCATATGACTCTTGCTTTAGGATTAAAACCCAGAAAATCATGGCTTGCTCAACCATCTGCTCCAACCAGGACATTTGCCAAGCCTCATTCCATCACTCCTGGCCGGACATTCCACCTTAGGAATTGTTTAAGCCACTTGCTGCTTATGGGTACATCCTCTCAAAAACATCTATAACATGAATAGCAGCTTTTCTAGCTATCACTTTATAAATCGGCCCTGGTGTAGGATAGTAGGTGCTGTATTTCTTATTTTTGTGTCCACACATCTTATAACATTTTAGTGTAATGCTCAAATCACAACTCAAGGTTTTTCAATTTGGCCCTTCCTTGGCCTGTTATTTTCCACAAATTTCTCAAGTTTCTGGGAGCTATTAGCCTGTTGCAACAGTTCCAAAGCCTGGTGGAAGTTGACTTACATGGCAGCAGCCAGATGCCTTTGGAATGAATGCGCTCAGCACAGTACAGCAGGCAGCAGATTTGACTGCTCCAAGCAGGACTGACACAGTCTGTCTGCCTCTGTTAAGAATGCAATGTATGTTCTTGAGAAATGAGAGGGCCACTGAAGCTGTCTTTAAACTTAATATCCAGTTTGCAGTTTCACAAGGGATATTTTTCTTTTAAAGATAATCTCAATTTTACTGCATTATATTTGTTTCATAAGTCTGATTTTCAAATTGGAAGCATGCATCTCTCCTCCTCCCTACCAAATTACAGTTTTTATTGTATCAAAGCCTCAACCACATTGCTTGGGTCTTCTGGAGTTATAAGAACTCACTCTTAATTTCCTATTTATTCCATTGTTCCAAGAGTCTGGTTTTCATGGCAAGTATACACTATTGACTCAGGTAATAATTTAAATCACGATGCAATTGGGTATCACATTATACACCCAAAGACCTGGAGATTCACGTCTAGAATATAACCCATCTAAATTCCGTGACTCTACATGGCCCAGTATTTCTAGCCCACGAAACTCAGCCCAGGAGCCAGAAACACAAATTATTTTATCTCTGGAAAAATAATGAGAATCTGATTTATTATCTAGACTAACATTTCTTAAAAGCTCCGTGCATTTCTTTTATTATTCTACTCTCTCATACACGGGTCCCTGGGGCTGCTCTTCGACTTCTACCTTCTTTCGCATTCTCCATTTTCATCCCTCACAAACTTTCCCTTCCATGCTTTTTGCATAAACTCTTGCTTTTTTCCTTCTCCTTCTCCTTCCCTTTCAAACCTCAATTTTTCTCCTTTCGCAAGTCTCAACCTTTTCCACTACAAATATTTCTATTTTTCTTTTTCCTCTTTCCTCTTTACCTGACTGCTCTGAGTTTGTATAATAGGGTCTAAGGGTAGGTGGAGCAGACGAAGGAAGAAACAGGAGAAAGCTATGTTATTCCTTGCTGAGGCCAGGAGGAAATCGTCAAACACTTATAAATTAAAGCTGATATAATTTGTTACCTCTGTGGACTATATTTTTGCTGACTACCTCTCCACTAGCACCATCTTTGGGTCTTCGATCTAAAACCAGAAATAAGACAATTGTTCTTCCTTCCCCAGCATTTACTTATAGCAAGTTTCACATTTGAGTGAAAGATGTTATATTCAGTTTCCAAGTTAGTGACATTAATTCCATTCAGTTTTTCTTGCATGCCCAGAAGTGAGTTAGCCTTGAGGGTGTAGAAAAAGAAAATCTCACACTTGCTGCTCCAGCATAGGAAAAGAATTGTCCTTCCGCCGCTCTTTTTCTCTCCATGTCACTGTCATAATGTTGCCAAACGAGTATAGAATGGCTAAGGTATTTAATTCTGAAAGCAATTCAATTTTATATGTAAAAATTTATCCAGAGGAATTCGTTCCTCTCATTTCATTCTGGTCTACTCAAAGAAATAGACTTCCAGTCACAGAGATCATTATTAATCAGTTTTCTTTTATGTAAAAGAAAAAAAATCTAAAGCCAATGGGAAATTCGAGAAAACTTATTGTGAAAGTTTGCACAAGTATGGGTTGATTCTTTAGAACTACAACTTCTCTAGTTTAGCTAAAATTCAACAGAGACTTCTACGCTTGACATAACTCAGTGAACACAAAGAGATTGAGAGTTCTTGTAAAAATTTCTAAAACATGCATTGCTGCATCATTTGTCAAAAAAAAAAGCACTTAGGCTGAAAGACTAGAATATGTTTCAATTTACAGTAACCACCATAAAATAATAATTTGTGAAGCCTTCTGAATTCTGATTTCCTGAACTAGCTCAGTGTTTTCTGCTACAAACTTAACCAGGAGATTTACAGATTTGTTGTTACCTGAGTGTGGCATGATTTCAAAATCCTCAAAAACTCTCATAATTTACCTTTGGACTGGAAAATAGCTCTTTAATGATAAAAAATGAATACCTTGAACTTTTCTGTTATAATAATCCAGTTGAAAGTTGCTACTTAACAGTTTTTTTGGAAGTGTAATGCCAATTGAGGATACTGTCTTTTGAAATGTGTTTTGTGAAAATTATGATAACGTGAGAGGTTTGATTTAGATTCCCATGTTCCATAGAAGCAGACTGGTGTGAGCACTACCTTTGAGTCAGAACACTTAAGGTCTCCCTCAACAGATCCACTATTTGAACAATACTATGTAAATCATTTAACCCTTCTGTTCAGAATCCAAGCTATCTATGGCTTAGTATCCAAATTAATCTGACTTGATTATTCCACAGTCTTCATCAACATAATTTTATTATTCCAGAAAACACTTTCCCAGAAAGATGAAAGTTACAAATAACTATACTGTGTTTTTCCAGAAACTTTCTAAAAGACTCATCAGACTCTTCAATAGAAGGCATCAAATGATAGTGTTCAAGTTTTTTTGCCTTACGGTGTTCACTGATCCTACTCTGATCCTTACCCAGGCCTAACCAATCCTCCTGCCAGTCTCAAAGAAATACTTAAAGGAAACTTCCAAATATCAATAAGTCTCCCAATTTTGCTATTCCTCCCTCTGAGATACAATTAAGACTGTTGAGGTAGTGCTGTGATACCACAGTAAGCAATAAGCTAAACTTTGTCCTATCAATAGGTTGTTTTAGGGAGATTCTGGGAAGCCAGCATTGGACATGAGACTCAGTATTTTTTATTTATTAAATGATATTGTTGGACTACAGTGGTGGTTCTCAACTGGGGTTTTATACTAGAATAACTTGGCTTTTAAACATTACAGATAATTTATTTCAGAATTATTTCAGAATCCCTTGAGCAAGGTGGGCTCTAAGGATGTGACTGCAGTCCTGTAGGACTTCATGCCCAGAAGGGCCCAGAGCTGTGCTTAAATGCTATGTTGTTGATGTTATTATATTTTGTTAGTATTATTGAGACAAGATCTCATTTTGTCACCCAGGCTGAATTGCAGCGGTATAATTGTGGCTCACTGCAGCCTCGACCTCCTGGGTTCAAGCAATAACCCTCCTGCCTCAGCCTCCCGAGTAATTGGGACTACAGGCATGTAGCCACCATGCTCGGCTACTTTTTGTATTTTTTTGGTGGAGATAGGGGCTCACTATGTTGCCCAGGCTGGTCCTGAATATGCAGATTTCAGCGATTCTCCCACCTTGACCTCCCAAAATATTGGGATTACAGGCATGAGCCACCATGCCCTGCATTTTCACTTTGCATGGAGTTTGCAAATTATGTAACTGGCCCTGCTTTTCGGAGATAAAACATGAACATTTTTTACCTCTTCAAGTGATTTTAATGTGCGGCCAGGGTTAAGAAACAGGACGAGGACTTTTCATTGAGCTATAAAACATAACAATAATACAGCTGGCATTTATTGAGTGTTTTACATGCACTATCTCATTAAGAGATGAGATTTGAACCCCAAAAGTCTTAGTTCTCAATCTCTGTGCCAAATCATTATTGCAGTCACACATGGCTTAATGATGAAGACACATCCTGAGAAATGTGTCATTAGGCAATTTTATTGTTAGGAACATCAGAGAGTGTACAAATTTATATGGTAGACCCTACTACACACTTAGGCTATATGTAGCCTATTACTCCTAGTCTAACCTGCACACCATGTTAGTGTGCTCAATACTATAGGCAATTGTAACACAATGGTATTTGTTTATTTAAATGTATCCAAACATAGAAAAGATTCTGTAAAAATGTGGTATTATAATATTATGGGACCACTGTCATATATGAGGTCTGTCTGTATATGTGCTGACCAAAACATTGTTTTGCAGCACCTGACTATACAGTGCCTCTGTTGGGGAATGGATTCCTTAAGCCAATATCTAGTGAATGCATCTATATTGATTTGCTATTGCTGCAGTAACAAATTTTCACAAGTTTCGTGGCTTAAAACAACCCAAATTTATTATCTTGCAATTCTGGAAGTCAGAAGTTATGAGTCTTAGGCAGCTAAAATCAGAGTGTCAGTAAATTGCATTCCTTCTGGAGGCTTCAGGGAAGAGATTGTCTCTCCCAGCTTCTAGAGACTGCCAGCATTCTGTGGCTTGCGTTCTGTCATTCCAATCTCTGCTTTCACCATTACATCACATCCGGGGCTCCTGCCTCACCCTGCTGGGTAGCTGTGACTAAAGGCACATGCCAGCTAATTAAAAAAAATTTTTGGTCTTATTTTCTTGCCCCGGCTGGTGTCGAACTTTAAGGCTTTAAGGGATCCTCCTGCCTTGACCTCTCATACTGTCAAGATTACAGGCAGGAGCCACCATGCCTGGCTGACTTCAGTTTTTAAGTTTCATCATCTGGCCATTAGTTCAAATGAGAGAGGATGAGGCTTGGATGAGGATGGTTGAAATTCACATGGTATTTAATGGTGGGAATTGGGACATAATTTCATGTTAAAATGAATAGGACGTGTTACTGGATTAGATGTAGATGATGAAAAGGAAAATAATTAGTAATGTTTCCTAGGTTTTGGTCTGGGCATCATGGGTGAATGATCATAAAAGATGAAATTATTGGATTAAGCTACTGTTAGAAGTGAATATCTTATTTTGTATTTCCATCAGACATCTACGACTGATAGAGTTGTAACATAGCTCAAAGATAAAGACAGATTAGTATCAGATAATCTGGAATGTTGTGATCTAAATAATCGTAATTTTCCATTGAATCACATATATTTTTTTCCCTACATATAGATACTCTCTGTGAAGGAATATTTATTAGAAATCCATGGAACCTAGTTTGGGAAACTACTTTGGAAGTTGTTGCTTTTCTGTAAGTGTGCCAAACAAAGGAGGTGGACAAAAGGCAGATAGACGGATAGATTATGTGCCTCACTAGTCGAATTTGAATTCCAAATACTGCTTATTTTATATGTATCCAAACATTTTGAGGCCTTACATATCCTCTATGTGCAGGCACCATTTATTAATAATATTATTAGATTTTTTCAGCAGTAGATAATAACTCCAGACTAGAAGAATCATAAAAACGCATTTTCTTTCTACTTAGAAATGTTGACTAAAATAAAAATCTGACTATATGACCGCATTTTTAAAGTCCATCATTTTATACTCCTGTGCTTTTCAAACTGTTCATTGAGAAATTGTTTCCTGTAAATTGAAAATGATGCTATCTCTTTTCCGGAAAATACTGATGCCTATCAATACTGAAACCTTACTAACAGAAACTTTCCTGTTACTGAAAGCTGAAGAGGCAGAATAATTTGTATCATATCTATCCACATGATTTCTGGAAAATCCTATTAAGATAAAAGGGGTAAGAACTGTGAGCTGGCCTGCTTCCCAATGTTGTCTAACGACTGTCTAACTAAAGAGATAAATGTAGATACTCAAGTGGAGAAAAAAGGTAGAAGCATGTGTGCTGAGGACTTGTGTGAAAACGAGGCTAATGTTATTGTTTCCAGAAGTGACATAAGAGGTCAGAGGGAACAATTGACTTAGACAATATTTTGACAGTCACTTGATATTGAAAATGTTCAGATGGATTTTTTTTTCTAATTTTCTACTCCAAATTCACCATATTCTTTTCAACATTTCAACCTATTTTTTGTGTGACTTTTCTCTCTTAAGGAAGGATAAGATAGGATTCTTAAAACTCTGTTCGTTTAACTTTCAGGAGTCATTCCACAGTGGGGAAAGCAAGGCTGAGAAAACAAAAGAGCTGCAAGGTTTCTTTTTTCCTTCCTTCCTTCCTTCCTTCCTTCCTTCCTTCCTTCCTTCCTTCCTTCCTTCCTTCCTTCCTTCCTTCCTTCCTTCCCTCCTCCCTCCCTCCCTCCCTCCCTCCTTCCTTCCTTCCTCTCTCTCTCTGTCTCTCTCTTTTTTTTTTTTTTTTTTGAGAGGGAGTCTCACTCCGTTGCCCAGGCCGGAGTGCAATGGTGCAATCTCAGCTCACTGCAAGTTCTGCCACCCGGGTTCATGCCATTCTCCTGCCTCAGCTTCCCAAGTAGCTGGGACTACAGGTGCCCACCACCATGCCCAGCTAATTTTTTGTATTTTTAGTAGAGACGGGATTTCACTGTTAGCTGATATGGTCTTAATCTCCTGACCTCGTGATCCACCCGCCTCAGCCTCCCAAAGTGCTGGGATTACAGGCATGTGCCACAGCGCCCAGCCTCTCTTTTGTTTTTAATTGAATAGATAGGGTCTTGCTATGTTGCCCAGGCTGGTATTGAACTCTTAGCCTCAAGGGATCCTGCAGCCTCAGTCTCCCAAATTGGGATTACAGGTGTGAGCTACCACATCTGGCCCACGAACAAGGTTTTATTATAACATTGTCTCATTGTAACTTAGAAAGAAAGTCAACCACGGAAAAACCTATGATGTGCTCCTGAGTTACCCATTGCTGGGGCTTTACAGATACATAAAAAATGGAACACCTGAAAAATGGTCTGTTTGTATTTTCTATAATGAAAATAGGTATACTTCCCTAGGTGCTGCATAGAAGTTGACAAGCAGTCTTTGTTTTCCTTATTATAATGAGGCTATTCACATAAGGTAAATTCATAAGAGCTTACAGAACCTTAGGAACATTCTTTTGTTTTTTATTATCCAGGAGAGATCTGGGATAGTGATGATCTCATCTAACACATTGAGTCTTTCTTTGAACTTGACAGCTGTTAAATGGGCTCATTAAGAAAAAAGGCCCATTACTCAGGACATAATCCCATTGGCAGTATCCTGACACAACTATTAGGGTTAATATCCACCTAGATGCTAGGGTTCAAGGTTAGAATATTTGTCTTGTATCTATCTTTTTGTATAGAGCAGATAACTTCTTCAGTTAGGATTTCAAAATGCAAAGTGACCTGTCTTAGCAGTTGGTTAGATATTTTATCTCTTTCTAATGTTACAAACTATGAGGTCCTCCATTTTTTTGGCACATGGTTTTATAACAGGATTTTACAAGGAAACTGGAGGGGAATCCATCATTCTACTCCTGTGGCATCAGAAGCTACATTCTGGGGCACTTCGAATATTCTCAGAGTTTCTGTTCTGCCCTGGCTGACAGTGTTTGATTAATTGAGAAAATTTCACTTGAGGCTGGGCTCGGTGGCTCATGCCTGTAATCCTAGCACTTTGGGAGGCTGAGGCAAGAAGATTGCTTGAGGCCAGGAGTTTGAGAAAATATTTCAATTGATAAGAGCCAGAACAGAATTGTTAAATCAAGATTTTTCTTATAATATTGAGTATAAAAATCACAGAATATGCACACATACACGCATACCCATGCTACAGAAAACAAAACAAGAATTGCTTTTAATGAGTATTTCTGGGATTTTACTCCATGACACTAATTTCAATGACTTATAGTATCACTGGTCTTACATATACTATATTATACTATTGCTACAATTGACTTTCAGTTAACCATAAATTGCAGCTTAGCTTATAGGTAAGGTAAGCTGCAATTTCATTTATTTGTATATATAAAACATTATGTGTATAGTATATTTGCATGTATCTATGTGTATATATAAAATACATATCTTGCTGTTAACCTTATTACATCCCGTCTTTGGCATCGCAGTGAATTGCGATCTGGGTCCCTGAGGAGCTGTGTTTGGATGCTAGTAAAAGACATTCCAGGCCTGGTGTGATGGCTCATGTTTGTAATCCCAGCACTTTGGGAGGCCGAGGAGGGTGAGATCAGAAGATCGAGACCATCCTGGCTAACACGGTGAAACCCCGTCTGTACTAAAAATACAAAAAATTAGCCAGGCGCAGTGGCGGGCGCCTGTAAGTCCCAGCTATTCAGGAGGCTGAGGCAGGAGAATGGCGTGAACCCAGGAGGAGGAGCTTGCAGTGAGCTGAGATCGCACCACTGCACTCCAGCCTGGGCGACAGAGTGAGACTCTCAAAAATAAAAAGACACTCCAAACATAAGAACTTAAATCACATGGGAGGTCATGTTCTGCTGTGTGAAAGAAGTCAGGAGGCAAGCTGTTGAGGGTTTGTATGGCATCTTTGTGGGCCTCAGGACCCAGGATCCTGTCTCTTTCTGCCCTGTCACCTTTGTCTCTGGCCCCCACTCTCGTGGCATCTCACCATCCCAAGATGCTGCTGGATCTTTCTGCATTCTGAACAGAAAGAGGGAAGAAGATGGCAAGGGCAAAGAGTGGGCCTCCCAGCCAAGCCAGCCCCCTTAAGTTATTTAGGGGAGTGGCAAGGTGACCAGTGGAAGGTGGAGAGCATTTTTAAAATTGTATTTATTAACAAATAAAACGCATGCCAGTTGGGCAGCCTAGTGTACTAATATGAGATTTAACCATTGTTTCTGTTTCTTAGGACCTGACAATATAAAATTTGGAAGATACTTGATGTACCTATATTTAATATGAGTTCACAAAAAAATAACACTTGGTAGTATACTAATACTGGAGTTAACTGGCAGAGAATGATGCTGAAACATTCTCTGCATAGATCAGGGTGGTAGTTCCAGTGTTTGCCACTGAGGAATGAAGCCTTCATTTATTATTTCCATCACCCTTCATACCACTGGACCCAATGTTTCTAAAGAAGGGACAACCACAGAAATTGCTTTCATAAGAAGAATTAATGTTTTCCAATTTTGTCTTAGCCTAAGATCTGTATATCTTTCGTTGAGTGAGTTTACATATTAATTTTATATATTGTAATGATGTATTATGCATAATCATATAATATATACCAATATAATATTATATTCAATGAATATATTTACAGTGAAAAGCAAAGAGACTATATTATTGTAACTTATGAAACCTAATGCTGGGTAAACTCATGATTTCCACTGAGAGTTTTCAAAAATTATTAGTATCAGTCCTCACATCATTAACTTATGTTGGTCACGCTGAACATTTGCTACTAATGGCCCCAAAGCAGATAAAAGAAACGGTTCTGCCAAACAATCCCTCCGTAATAATAAAGTAGAAGATAAACATTGTTTTCCTTTTTTTTTTTTTTTTTTTGAGACAGAGTCTCACTCTGTTGCCCAGGCTGGAGTGCAATGGCATGATCTCAGCTCACTGCAACCTCTGCCTCCCGGTTCAAGCGATTCTCCAGCCTCAGCCTCCCGAGTAGCTGGGATTATAGGCACCCACCACCATGTCCAGCTAATTTTTTTTATTTTTAGTAGAGATGGGGTTTCACCATGTTGGCAAGGCTGGTTTCAAACTCCTGACCTCAGGTGATTCACCCGCCTCGGCCTCCCAAAGTGCTGGGATTACAGGCATGAGCCACCACACCTGGCCAAATATTATTTTCTTATTATGCTATTCTTTGTGAATAGGCAACTATCTTTGCTTACCACAAAGGATATTTCCAGCAATTGAGCTGAAGTATCAGAATGTTTTTGAAAATATTTTACGTATCTTAAAAGACTGAGTTTTTTTATTTTTTACATTTATCGACAAAATGAGGAGAGGAGGGGTAAAAATTCATTCAGTGTGCTCCTTTTCCCATGTCCATTTGCTTATAATACATTTGTATGGCTCCCACACCTATTTCACATAACAATATACTCTTTTTTTTTTTTTTAATTTTACTCTAAGTTCTAGGGTACATGTGCACAACGTGCAGGTTTGTTACATATGTATACATGTGCCATGTTGGTGTGCTGCACCCGTTAACTTGTCATTTACGTTAGGTATATCTCCTAATGCTATCCCTCCCCTCTCCCCCCACCGCCCAGCAGGCCTGGGTGTGTGATGTTCCCCACCCTGTGTCCATGTGTTCTCATTGTTCAATTCCCACCTATGAGTGAGAACATGCGGTGTTTGGTTTGCTGTCCTTGTGATAGTTTGCTCAGAATGATGGTTTCCAGCTTCATCCATGTTCCTATAAAGGACATGAACTCATCCTTTTTTATGGCTGCATAGTATTTCATGGTGTATATGTGCCACATTTTCTTAATCCAGTCTATCATTGATGGACATTTGGGTTGGTTCCAAGTCTTCTATTGTGAATAGTGCTGTAATAAACATACGTGTGCATATGTCTTTATAGCAGCATGATTTATAATCCTTTGGGAATATGCCCAGTAGTGGGATGGCTGGGTCAAATGGTATTTCTAGTTCTAGATCCTTGAGGAATCACCACACTGTCTTCCACAATGTCTGAACTAGTTTACAGTCCAACCAACAGTATAAAAGTGTTCCTATTTCTCTACATCCTCTCCAGCACCTGTTGTTTCCTGACTTTTTAATGATCGCCATTCTAACTGGTGTGAGATGGTATCTCATTGTAGTTTTGATTTTCATTTATCTGAGGGCCAGTGATGATGAGCATTTTTTTCATGTGTCTATTGGCTGCATAAATGTCTTCTTTTGAGAAGTGTCTGTCCATATCCTTTGCCCACTTTTTGATGGGGTTGTTTGATTTTTTTTCTTTTAAATTTGTTTAAGTTCTTTGTAGGTTCTGGATATTAGCCCTTTGTCAGATGGGTAGATTGTAAAAATTTTCTCCCATTCTGTAGGTTGTCTGTTCACTCTGATAGTAGTTTCTTTTGCTGTGCAGAAGCTCTTTAGTTTAATTAGATCCCATTTGTCAATTTTGGCTTTTGTTGCCATTGCCTTTGGTGTTTTAGTCATGAAGTTCTATACTCTTTTTTAGTAATTTCCAAAAGAAATTGGTCCTAATGATTTTCTAATTTTCTAATATGCTTCAGTATGACTGTCAGCATTTAGTTATCAGAAATAATTTACAAATATTTTAAAATGTTATATTTATAAATATGCTATTAATAGTCATCCATAAAGGCTGAGGTGAGAGGACTGCTTGAGGCTAGGAGTTCCAGACCAGCCCGGGCAACATAGTGAGACCCAATCTCAGTCTCTACAATTTTTTTTTTTAATTAGCTGGGCAGTGGGCATGTGGCAGGGCAGGGGTGTGATGTGGTCCTAGCTACTCCGGAGGCTGAGGCTGGAGGATCACTTGAGCCCAGGAGTTCAAGGCTGTTAGCTATGATCATACCACTGTACTCCAGCTTAGCTGACAGAGTGAGACTCCGTCTCAAAAAAAAAAACAACAACAAAAAGAGTCATCAATAAAATTCGTAAAAGGGTTAAATAATTCAATACTTGTAGGAAGACCACACACATCTGTGTCTCATCCTCTAAGACAAGCAGCCTGCAGGATGAGAACCTATTCCAGGATGAGCCTCCAACTGCAGTGACTTCCTTTCAGCATCGCCTTTCAGGTAAAACTACCCTTCCTCTCTAAATTCAAATTATCTACCTGAAGAAATTATCCCATTTTAAATATTGGGAACTTTTCCTCCTAGCAGAAGACTACAGTTTAAACAAAACTGTACTGTTTAAGGTCATTTCAATTTGGATTCCTCATCTCTAAAATTAAAGCATGACATCCCATTAGCAGCCTACTCTCGCTCACTGGTTCCAATTACAACTGTGTTTTAGAAATAGCCTCCTTTGGAGATTTCTGCATGCTGCTTACAGAAAGCATAATTTCTAGCATCCATTATCCATCTTATTTCATCATTAATCTTGAAAATGTGTTTATGTCTACATGGGAAATGTTTTTTTGATTAACCAAAAACTAATGTTTTTGGTTATATTCATGGTATGAAATATTCTGTCTTAACAAGTAACATTAAATGAATGGAGAAAGATGGGCTGTTCACTCAGTGAGGGTGAGATAATTGGTTACTTATTTGGAAAAATAAATTCATTCTTATCTTGGGCCTTATGTATATTGGTAAGACTAGGATACACTATATGACTTTGGATGCCAAAGATATAATTTTTGGCATTCAAAGTCACATACTATTTGCCAGTCGTGTATTGCCTGGGGCTCTTCTCATTTTCACCCAGGTTGACAAAGCAGCTACCATTAGAATAGAGCTCGCTGATCTGCCAAGGAAAAGAGAGCTAAGACAGGTCTTGCACTGGCAATTAAATGCTTCAACCCCAATTTGATGATCATCAGACATTAACAATTCATTGGCCAGAACTGGTCATATGGCCCAGAACCAACATGGCCCTATCCACAAGGAAACCAGAACATGCAATTTCACTATGTGCCTTGAAGGAAAGAGCTGGATATATTTGTTAAATCAAATATTTGGCCCACTTTGCTAACAGAAATAAAATAGTGATTACACAGTGCACAAAGATCAGCTCCAGATGGAAGAAAACATGAGAAAATGTTTTTAAGACTGCAGAAGGATTTTCCAAACAAGACTAAAAAGCCCAGATTCTCAGCAGCACTATTGATATCTTTGACTAAAATAAACACTTACATTTCTGTACAACAGGTTCATAATTAAAACCATAATTATAATGTTTAGAAATATGTGGACTAGTTTTCCTGAAGTAAAGTCTTTTATAAAACACCTACAGATGTGAGATAAAATGTTATAAGCATATTTTACAATGTGTGGCTGAAATGGCAAGAAAGTAATGGATATTCTCAAGAACCCAAATATAAAAAAAAACAAAAAGAACTACCAAAAGCAAGTAAAACCTCATCAGGCAGGTAAATGGCACTGAAGCATAAGATTTCCTCAAGGTCATCTAATAAGCCCTTATAGAGCACCTGTGTGTAGCTACATGTGGATGCGGAGACTAAGGCATAGAGACTACCATATAAAGATGGAAACCTGGAAGACGACATCCTCAGTGGAAGGATAGTAGGGGAAAATGCTTCAATGCAGGTGGCTATCCAAGAGAAAATTTCCATACTGGGTATGGGATAATGGACTAAAACAAAACTAAACTAATAATTTATGACCAGTAGTTAGTAGTCAAATGATTTGTTTCCCATATTCATACTGATTGATCTAAAATATACCAGTTCAATCATCCTGCTAAAAACACTAGTTATTTTAGATATAACATATTACATTTCTGAAGATATCAAAATGCTCATAAAATAATAATGAATAAACAGACCAAAATCTGTGAGAATAAGAACCTGGAGAAGAAAGCAGAGTCCTAAAGCTGCTTTTCCCCCAAGGGCATGTGCTGAACCCAATCCTGCATTAGAGCTCTATTTTTAATGGCCTCATGGTTGTTGGGGGAAGTGCAGGCAAACCACATTACTTTAAAGGTGAGTACTGAAAAGGTTGTTAACTAGAGCTAATGGAGCAATACCTGCAACCACTTCTTTCTCTTACTTCTATCTTCACCCCCAGGCAACAGCTTGCCAGGTTGTATTGTTGTTATAGAGTATGAAAGAGGGAGGTCTTTCCCAGAAGCTTATCACCACTGGCATACCTATTCAGCCTAGCTTAAAGCCAGGACCTCAAAGGGACCACATTTAGAGGGTGAACCAGAAAAACAAAACAAAACAAAACAAAAACAAAGCCCTAAAAAATCTAGCTAAAGGCAACTTGCCTATCTAGGACTAGGTTATAATTGCAACATGGAAAGACAGAGTGATAGAGAAAGAAGAAAAAGAAGAAGAAAATAGGCCGGGCGCGGTGGCTCAAGCCTGTAATCCCAGCACTTTGGGAGGCCGAGACGGGCGGATCACGAGGTCAGGAGATCAAGACCATCCTGGCTAACACGGTGAAACCCCGTCTCTACTAAAAAATACAAAAAACTAGCCGGGCGAGGTGGCAGACGCCTGTAGTCCCAGCTACTCGGGAGGCTGAGGCAGGAGAATGGCGTAACCCGGGAGGCGGAGCTTGCAGTGAGCTGAGATCCGGCCACTGCACTCCAGCCCGGGCGACAAAGCAAGACTCGTCTCAAAAAAAAAAGAAAGTAAAGATGAGGAGGCAGAGAAAAGGGAAGAAGAGAGAAAAGAAGACAACATTAAGTTACAGATGAAGAGTAGGGGGCACAGTGGTACATGCTTGTAATCCCAGTACTTTGGGAGGCAGAGGTGGGAAGATCTCTTGAGGCCAAGAGTTTGAGACCAGGTTGGCTAGGCAGCATAGCAAGGCCCTGTGTCTACAAAAAAAACCAAAAAAACAAAATTAAAGCCAAGTGTGGTGGCCTGTGCCTTTAGTCCTAGCTACTCAGG
Source organism: Macaca fascicularis (assembly GCF_037993035.2). Lineage (NCBI taxonomy): Eukaryota > Metazoa > Chordata > Mammalia > Primates > Cercopithecidae > Macaca > Macaca fascicularis. The sequence goes on from NC_088384.1 coordinate 79,356,370, forward strand.
AGGCTGAGGTGGGAGAGTGGCTTGAACAAAGGAGTTTGAGGCTGTAGTGAGCTCTGATTGTGCCACTGCACTCCCGCCTGGGTGACAGTGTGAGACCCTGTCTTTAAAATTAAATTAGTGAATAAGTAAACATGAAACAAGGAGAGAAAAACTAAGGAAAGAAAAAAATAGAAAGGAAGGAAGGGAGGGAGGGAGGAAAAAAGAGAAAAAAACCAGAGTATCCCACCACATGCTCTCAATTATGCAGGTTTGTGGCTGACATTGGCATTATTTATGTGTGAAAACAAGTAAACTTAGGAAAAATGTAACTCATACACATATAATCTCAAGGATCTATGTTCAAAAAAGCATAAAGAAAGCCAACCAATCAATAACAACAAAAAGTCAATAAACACATAAAAATATATAAAGTAAAACCACAACGAAATAGTTTTTATACTTGTAAGGGGCACTCTTTCCAGCTGTCCAGGATACCCGTTTCTCTCAAGCCATTAGTGCTTGAGACAACTTAACCTCTTCTAACGTCCAGAAGGATGGAAATATCTAAGACTCAACCAAACTCTATTCCTCATTTAAAATAAAATGCCTCTTAAAAGGATAAAAACAGGAAATATGACATTTCTCCAAACAATGTAATAGTAATAGATGTAATAGTCTAAATTACATCTATGACAAATAATGAAAAAATTCCATTTGAGAAGTACTTATTGCTTCCTTCTAGGTTGTGATTAGTTACCCTTGAGAGAAAGGAACAGGAGAGAGTTCCTCAAGATGACCCTGTGGTTTGGAAAACATCCAAAGGTTGTGGAGATGTCAGGACATTATTCTGCAGATTTTTTTTTTTTTTTTTTTTGAGACGGGGTTTCACTCCTGTTGCACAGACTGGAGTGCAATCGTGCTGTCTTGGCTCACCACAACTTCCGCCTCCCAGGTTCAAGCAATTCTCCTGCCTCAGTCTCCTGAGTAGCTGGGATTACAGGTATATGATGCCACACCCAAATAATTTTTTTTTTTTTTTAAATTTTAGTGGAGACAAGATTTCGCCATGTTGGTCAGGCTGGTCTCGAACTCCTGACCTCAGATGATCCGCCTGCCTCAGCCTCCCAATGTGCTGGGATTACAGGCATGAGCCACCGAGCCTGGACTATTCTGCAGATTTTATTGGGATATTAAGGGGGATTGGAGGTTAAGATTTTTATTAAGTCCAGTGGCAAGAAAACACAAAAAAACACCAAAGCCTATTCTTCTGGCCACAGTGAAGGAGGGGGCCTGAACCCAGCAGATGCCATTTGCATTGGTGTTTACCATTCTGATTCCCAAACTTGCGGGGAGGGTGGGGGTGATGAGTGTGCAAATATAACATTTAGCATCTTGAACAAGACCTGAACTTGTTTTGCTGTGCTGTGCCTCTTTTAGCATCTGACTTCACAGGAGACCTGGAGAGAAGTTTTAAAGAATGTATTGTCTCTGAAAGAATGTAAGATATTTTAACAATGCACTCATTGCAAATTAACAAAAGCTGTTCTAATCTCCAACCACTGCTTTTCATTCTATTCACCAAGAGATTAAGCAATGTGGGGACTGCATTTCAGAATTTACCTACTAAGATGGTACTCCAAATCAACTGTTGGGCTGCAGTAGTACAAAAAAAAAAGTTGATTTTTAAAAAAAATTTAATCTTCTTATGTGTGTACGTGTCTTATCTAATTCAACTCAAGACAAAAAACCTGTTGTTCCTCCATTCATCGAAGCTATATTATTTACAATAATTCAACAACAAGACCCTGTACAGAGCATTAGCCCTCTGAAAACTTCCAGAAATGAAGCCAATGGACTATACTCAATGCATAACACAGTCAAAGGAACATCAACTCTCCAAGATACAAAAGAATCAGTGTAAGAAGTCTGGCAGTTTAAAAAGCCAGTGTTTAAATGAGCCCACTAGCTTTCCAGCAATGGTTCTTAACCAGTGTGAAAGTCTGAAAAGACAGACATAGAATTCAGAATCTGGATGGCAAGGGAACTCATTGAGATCCAGGAATAAGTTAAAACTCAATCCAAGGAAACCAAGCAATCCAGTAAAATGATTCAGGAGTTGAAAGACAAAGTAGCCATTTTGAGAAAGACCTAAACTAAATTCCTTGAACTGCAAAATTCACTACAAGAATTCATAAAACAGTTGTCAAGTATTAACAGCAGAAAAGAACAAGATGAGGAAAGAATCTCAGAGCTCAAAGACCAGTTCTTGAAATCAACTCAGTCAGACAAAAAAATAAAGAAAAAGGAAATAAGAAAGATGAACAAAACCTCCAAGAAATATGGGATTATGTAAAGAGACCAAATCTACAGCTCGTTAGCATTCCTGAGAGAGAAAGAGAGGAAATGAATAACCTGGAAAATACATTTAATGAAGAGAGAATTTGTGAAAATGTTCCTAATCTCTCTAAAGAAGCTGACATGCAAATCCAAGAAATACAGAGAACCCCAGCTAGATACTATTCAAGATGACCATCCCCAAGGCACACAGTCATCAGATTCACCAATGCCAATGCAAAAGAAAAAAATCTTAAAGGCAACTGGGAGAAGGGGCAGGTCACTTATGAAAGGGACCCCATCAGGCTAGAAGCAGGCCTCTCAGAAGAAACCTTACCACCCAGAAGAGGTTAGGGATCTATTTTCAGTGCCCTAAAAGAAAAGACATTTCAAACAAGAATTTCATATCCAACCAAGCTAAGCTTCATAAATGAAGGAAAAATAAAATACTTCTTAGATAAGCAAATGCTGAAGGAGTACATTTCATTAGAGCAGTCTTACAAGAGGCCCTTACGGAGTGCAAAACATGGAATCAAAAGAATGACACCTGCTGCCACAAAAACATGTGTAAGCACATAGCCCACAGACACTATAAAACGACTGTACAATTAAGTCTATGTAACAACCCGCTAACAACATGATGACAGGATTAAAACCACACGTATCAATACTAACCTTAAATGCAAACGTGCCAAATGCCCCACTTAAAATACATAGAGTGCCAGGCTGGATAAAAAGATAAGACCTAATCATCTGTTGTCCTTTAAGAGACCCATTGCACATGTAATGACACCAATGACTCAAAATAAAAGGAAGAAGAAATGTTTACCATGCAAATGGAAAACAAAAAAGAGTGGGATTCACTATTCTTATATCAGATAAAACAGACATTATTCCAATAAATATTAAGGACAGTGAAGAACATTACACAATCCAATAAGAAGCCTTAACTACATACATATATAAGCACCCAGTCTGGAGTCCCCGGTTTAATTAAGCAAGTTCTTCTTGGCCTAAGAAAAGATTTACCAACCCCACACTAATAGGGAGAATTCAATACCCCACTGAGAGTGTTAGATTATCAAGGGAGAAAACCAACAAAGAAACTCTGGAAGAAGTCAACTCTTCACCAGTTGGACCTAATAGACATCTACAGAACACTCCACCCAACAACCACAGAATATATATTTTTCTCATCTGCACACAGAACATGATCTAAGGTTGACCACATGCTCAGTCATAAAGCCATTCTCAATAAATTGAAAGAATTGAAATCATACCATGCACACTCTCAGACCACAGTGCAATAAAAACGGAAATCAAAATCAAAATAATCTCTCAAAACCACCCAAATACGTGGAGGTTAAACAACTTGCTCCTGAAAAACTCCTGAGTAAACACTGAAATTAAGGCAGAAATAAAAAATTATTTGAAATTAATGAAAATAGGGACACCACTTAGCAAAATCTCTGGGGTGCAGCCAACGCATTGTTAAAAGGAAAGTTTATAGCTCTAAGTGCCTTCATCAAGAAGTTAGAAAGATTTCAAATTAACAGACTAGCTCTACACCTAAAGGAACTAGAAAAAAAGAGAATGAACTAGCCTCAAATCTAGCAGAAGAAAAGAAGAGCTAAATTAGAGAAGAGCTTAATGAAATCGAGATGCAAAAATACAAACAAACATCAATGAAACCAAGAGTTGGTTATTCAAAAAAAATAAAATAAAATAAAACGAATTAAAAAAAAGATTGATAAACTACTGGCTAGACCAACAAAGAAAAAGAGAAGATCCAAATAAGCATAACCAGAAATAACAGGCAATATTACAACTACAGAAATACAAAATACGAAAATACAGAGATACAAAAGATCCTCAGAGACTACTAGGAACAACTCTGGGATACAAATTAGAAAATCTAAAGGAAATGGATAAATTCGTGAAAGTGCACAATTTCCTGAGATTGAATTAGGAAGATACGGAAACCCTGAGCAGACCAATATCAACTTCTGAAACTGAATGAGTAATAAACAACATACCAAGAAAAAAAAAGACCTGAACCAGATGGTTTCACAGCCAAATTCTGCCAGATGTGCAAAGAAGAACTGATACCAATCCTACTGAAACTATTCAAAAAAAAATTGAGGAGGGGCTCCTCACTCGTTGTATGAAGCCACAATCAGCCTGATACCAAAATCTGGGGAGTCACAACAGAGGAAAAAAAAAAGCTTCAGGCCAATATTACTGATGAACATAGATGTGAAAATTCTCAACGAAATTTTAGCAAACTATACCCAACAGCACATTGAAAAGTTCATACACCACAATCAAGTAGGAAATACATGCAAAATCAATAAATGTGATTCACCACATTTATTATTTTAATAAATTAAATTAAATTAAATTAAATTATTCACCACATTCTAATTTTAATAAATACAATTAAAAGCAAAATCTATTTGATTATCTCAATAGATGTAGAAAAGCATGAGATAAAATGTAACATCTCTTTATGACAAAAACCCTTAACAGATTGGGTATTGAAGGAACATACCTCAAAATAGTAACAGCCATCTATGACAAACACACAGCCAACCTTATACTGAATGGGCAAAAGTTCAAACCATTCCCCATGAAACCTGGAACAAGACAAAGATTCTGCACTCTCATCTTGTCTATTTAACATAGCATTGGAAGTCCTAGCCAGAGGAATCAAACAAGAGAAAAAAACTAAAAGGCATCCAAATAGGAAAAGAAGTAGTCAAACTATCTCTGTTCACTGATGATATAATTTTATGCCTAGAAAATCCTATAAGCTGTGCCAAAAGTCTCCTAGAACTCATAAGTGACTTCAGCAAGGTTTCAGGATACAAAATCAATGTATAAAAATAAGTCACATTTCTATACATCAACAATGTCTAGGATGACAGTGAAAGCAAGAACACAATTCAACTTACAACAGCCACAAAAGAAATGAAATACTTAGTAACACAGCTAATCAGGGAGGTGAAATTGCTCTACAAGGAAACTATAAACCCTGCTGAAGGAAATCAAAGATGACCCAAATAAATGGAAAAACATTCCATGCTCATAGATTAGAAGAATTAACATCATAAAAACAGCCATACTGCCAAAAGCAATCTACAAATTCAACACTATTCCTATCAAACTACCAATGTCATGCTTCACAGAATTAGAAAAAACAACAGCAACCACCACAACAAAAAGAACTAAAATTCACATGGAACCAAAAGGAGCTCAAATAGCCAAAGCAATCCTAAGCAAAAAGAACAAAGCTGGACGCATCACACCACCCAACTTCAAACTATACTATAAAGCTACAGTAATCAAAATAATACGGTACTAGTACAAAAACAGATACATAGACCAATGGAACAGAAAAGAAAACTCAGAAATATGCCACATACCTACAACCATTCGACCCTTGGCAAGGCTGACAAAAACAAGCAATGGGGAAAGGACTCTCTATTTAATAGATTGTCCTGGGATAGCTGGCCAGTCATATGCCAAAGACTGAAGCTGGACCCCTTTCACCATATACAAAAATTAACTAAACATGGATCGCAGATTTAAATGTAAGACCTCAAACTATAAAATGACTAGAAGACAACCTAGGAAACACTCTTCTTGACATTGGCCCTGGCAAGGAATTTTTGGCTAAGTTCCCAAATCAATTTCAATAAAAACAAAAATAGTAAAGTGGGACCTAATTAAACCAAAAAGCTTCTGCACAGCAAAAGAAACTATTAACAGGGTAAACAGACAATCTACAGAATGGGAGAAGATATTTGCAAATTATGCATCCAATAAAGGCCTAATATCCAGAATTTATAGGGGATATAAACAAATCAACAAGCAAGAAACAAATAACCTCATTAAAAAATGGGCAAAGGATATAAGCAGACACTTCTCAAAAGAAGACAGACAAGCAGCCAAGAAACATAAAAAAATTATCAGCATCACTAATCATCAGAAAAATGCAAATCAAAATCACAATGAGATACCATTTTATACCAGTCAGAATGGCTATTATTAAAAGGTCAAAAAAGCAACAGATGTTTGAGAGTCTGTGAAGAAAAGAGAATGTTTATACATTGTTGGTGGGAATGTAAATTAGTACAGCCACTGTGGAAAGCAGTCTGGAGATTTCTCAAAGGACTTAGATAGAGCTGCCATTCCACCCAGAAATATCATTACTGGTATATACCCAAGGGAAAATAAATCATTCTACCGAAAGGACACATACACTCATATGTTCACTGCTGCAGTATTCACAATAGCAAATACATGGAATCATCCCAGGTGCTCTTCAATGGTAGATTGGATAAAGAAAATGTGGTACATATATATACCATGGAATGCTGTACAGCCATAAAAAAGAATGGAACAATGTCCTTCACAGCAACAATCCAACATGGATTATTGGAGGCCATAATCCTAAGTGAATTAATCCAGGAGTAGAACACCAAATACTGCATGTTCTCACTTAGAAGTGGAAGCTAAACATTGAGTACACATGGACATAATATGAGAACAACAGACACTGCAGGCTACTACAGTGGGGAGGGAGGGAAGGGAGCATGGATTGAAAAACTACTTATCGAGTACTGTGATCACTACCTAGGTGACAGGATTTGTACCCCAAACCTCAGCATCATGCAATATCCCCAGGTAACAAAGTTGTATATGTACCCCGGTATCTAAGATAAAAGTTGAAATTATAAAAATGAATAAGCCTCTTAAGAAAAAAATCCCCCTTTACATTCCGTCTCGCATAAACCATGGTCCTCAAACAATATTTGGCATCATATCACCTGGAAGGCTTGTTACAGCACAAATAGCTGTAGAGTCTCTGATTCAGTAGGACTAGGATGACACCTGGAATTTGCATTTCTAATAACTTCCTAGGTGATACTGATACTGCTGGTTCAAAGCCACACTTGGAGAACCACTGGCCCTTATGTGTCTTCTTTAGTTTCACCAGGACTTGACCTGATAAAGAATATTAGATTGCCTCTTCATTCTAATTACATTAGTTGCAGGATGCTAATTGTTTTAATAAATGCTAAATTTGCACATAAATATGCAAATAAAAGGTCATGCCTTAATCTTTAAATTTTGAATCAGTTATAAGCCATAATTAAGATCCCTTTGACCACATTTTCATAATAATTTTGTTAACTATGAGACTGAGTTATTTAGAACTTGCTTATGCTATTAGCAGATTTTCCACATCCTAATAGCAATTTTAATATGTCATTTTATCTGTCACTACACTGATGCAAAAAGTAAGCATTTGTGAACTTTGAGAATAAACCTATGTACTATAAAATTCAATGTCAATTTTAACAGCATATGACCATTTGATTAATTTAAACCCTTTATTTTTTATATACTATATCTATCATTACAGCTGGGAAAGACCTAATGGCTTATATTTTTGGTTCTAGTTTCATTCCCAGTTTGCCCAATAGGCTGCTATGGAGTCTGCATCTTTCGTTTCTTGTTGCTTTGTCAGTAGGAAAAATAGATTTAATCCATATCCTCTCTCCCGCTCCTTTTGGTGACCCACAGCATGGGAATTTCATATAACAGGTGACTGTGCTCTGTGTTCACTCTGTGGCCACAGGTCAAAACTAAGTCACAGATTACATACTGAACCCCTTAGTATTGTTCTTCATCTTAGATGATTTTCCTTCTCCAAAATAAACTCAAAGGGTACTTACCCACTGTAAGATATGATTTTACACCCTATCCTTTCTACCATATAAAGCCTCCTGAAGCATGGGATAAGGCAATTTTCAAAAAGGTCTGATTATATAAATATACATTATTTATGAAAGGCACTTCTCTTGAGGGTGTAGAAAATAAATTGGACTAATTGCAAATCTAGCAAAGAAATACTCGAAGGGAGGCCGGGCGCGGTGGCTCATGCCTGTAATCCCAGCACTTTGGGAGGCCGAGGCAGGCAGATCTGGAGGTCAGGAGATCGAGACCATCCTGGCTAACACAGTGAAACCCTGTCTCTACTAAAAATACAAAAAACATTAGCCAGGCATGGTGGTGGGTGCCTGTAGTCCCAGCTACTCGGGAGGCTGAGGTAGGAGAATGGCGTGAACCCGGTAGGCAGAGTTTGCAGTGAGCCGAGATAGCACCACTGCACTCCAGCCTGGGCGACAGAGGGAGATTCTGTCTCAAAAAAAAAAAAAAAAAAGAAAGAAAAAGAAAAAAGAAATACTCCAAGGGATTAACTTACTTAAGAAAAATGGCAATGGCCTTCCAGAAGCCCAAGAATCCCTTTGTCCAATTTCTTATACATTAGGGAATTGTCCTTATATAATTGACATTAAACAAATGTCTTTTGGAAAAATGTGTTGGTAAAGTATATTGAGAAGATGAGGGTGAGTACTATTAATGAAATACAGTTTGCCATTGAACAATATGGGGGTTAGAGGTACCGACCCACTGTGTATAACTTTCAGCTCCCCCAAAATTTAACAACTAGTAGCCTACTCCTGACTGGAAGCCTTACCAATAACAAAATCAACTTACACATACTTTGTATGTTACATGTGTTATGTACTGTATTCTCACACTAAAGCAAGCTAGAGAAAAGAAAATGTTATTAAGAAAATCATAAGGAAGGGAAAATATATTTACTATTCATAAAGTGTAAGTGGAACATCAAAACTCTTCATCCTTGTCATCTTCACATTGTGTAGAATGAGGAGCCAGAGGAAGAAAAGAAGTTGTTTTTGCCATCTCAGGGGTGGAAGAATCTAAGGAAAATCTACATATAAGTGGACTCTTTTTTTTGTTCAAAGGTCAGCTGTGCCTACTGTATGCCAAGTGTTTCATCAACGATATATCCTTTGTCCTCACAGTCACTCCTCAGGGTAGGGATGACTATTTCTCTTTGTCTTGGTTTAAGTTTCACCAAAAGGAGACTGAGAGGCAAGCATTCAAACACAAGGAGTTTATCTGGGAGGTGAAGGAAGCACCAATGAGGAGTAAGAAAGTCTGATTGGAAGGGAAGGCAGCCAGGCAGGGCGCAGTGGCTCATGCCTGTAATCCCAGCACTTTGGGAGGTTGAGGCAGGTATATCACGAGGTCAAGAGATGGAGACCATCCTGGCCAACATGGTGAAACCCCATCCCTACTAAAAACACAAAAATCAGCTTGGTGTGGTGGCATGTACCTGTAATCCCAGCTACTCTGGAGGCTGAGGCAGGACAATCGCTTGAACCTGGGAGGCAGAGGTTGCAGTGAGCCGAGATCGCACCACTGCACTCCAGTCTAGCGACAGAGCGAGACTCCATCTCAAAAAAAAAAAAAAAAAAAAAAGGAAGGTAGCCAATACAGCATAGATTATGTAGATTATCAACCAGCTCACACTGTGGGCAAATGAAACCCGCAATGTAAAGGATAAGCCTAGAAGTAATCCCACCAGAAGAATGAGAAATTTGGGGTGTTTAATGCACCAGCTTTCTTGGGCTTGTGGTTGAGGGCTGTTCCACAGGGCATGGAGATATACTACTTGGCAGGCTACGTTTATGAAAAACAGGCTCCAAGTTCAAGAATGAGTTCTCCTACAGTTGTAGGTGGTTGGAATTTAGATAGTGAACAGCTGGCAACGGCTTTAAGTGGAGGCTCCTAGATTGAAACACAGGTCTAGCTGTAGTTAAAATCATTGCTTTCTTGAGCATGTCTTACTAATGTGAATCTTCCCCAGGTGTTCCATGATTGAGTGACATTATAGATTGAGACCATAGGTCTTTTGGAATAGCACTTCCCTATACCCTCTCCAGAGCAAGATAAGACTCTAAGAATTAGTGGTAGGCCAGGTGCAGTGGCTCACATCTGCAATCCCAGCACTCTGGGAGGCCAAGGCAGTTGGATCATCTGAAGTCAGGGGTTTGAGACCAGCCTGGCCAACATAGTGAAACCCTGTCTTTACTAAATAAAAATACAAAAATTAGCCGGGCATGGTGGCACATGCCTGTAGTCCCAGTTACTTGGGAGGCTGAGGCAGAATAATGTCTTGAACCTGGGAGGTAGAGGCTGCAGTGAGCCAAGATCACACCACTGCACTCCAGCCTGGGAGACAGAGAAAGACTCCGTCTCAAAAAAAAAAAAAAGGAATTAATGGGAAACCTAAGTGCTCATTAAGAGACAAATGGGTAAGGAAAATGTATAGATACATACACAGTGAAATATTATTCAGCCTAATAGGAGAAGGGGATCCTGTCATTTGCAGGAGAACCCAGAGAACATTACACTAAGTGAAATAAGCCAGGCACAAAAGGGAAACTATTGCATTATTTCACTTATAGGTGGCATTTTGTTTTTAAAAAGACTTCAAATGCACAGAGCTAGAGAATGAGAGAGTGAATACCACTAGTGGGAAGCAGGGAAGAGGAAATGGGGTGATACAGGTCAAAGGATACAAAATAGCAGACATGTAGGATGCATGAGTCTACAACAGGGTCCCTAACCTTTTTGGCACCAGGGACCAGTTTTGTGGAATACAGCTTTTCCACAGGTGGTGGGGGTAGGTGGATGGTTTTGGAATGAAAGTGTTCCACCTCAGATCATCAGGCATTAGATTCTTATAAGGAGTGACGTAACCTAGATCCCTCGCATGTGCAGTTCACTATAGGAGGCAGAGCTCAGGCTGTAATGCTTGCTCACTGGCTGCTCACCTCCTGCTTTGCGGCTCGGTTCCTAACAGGCCACAGACAGGTACCAGTCTGTGCTGGGGGGTTTGGAACCCCTGGTCTAGAGAGCTAATGTGCAACATGAGGACTAAAGTTAATAAAATTGTATCATATTAGGAATTTTTGTTAAATAAGTTGATTTTAGCTGTTCTTGTCATACACACAAAAAAGTAAATATGTGAGATGATATATTTGCCTCCCTATTGTAACCATTTTTCTATGTATATGTATCTCATAACATCATGTTGTAAACCTGAAATATATAGAATGAGTAAAAAAATTAGCTGTAAATTTGGCCTTAATGTTCCACGTTAAAGCCAAATGTTTATGTTTGTAATCAGCTAAATATTATATTGTACAGAAGTCCTGAATTTCATGGATGCCCGGTATTTCACGGATGCCTCATTCTGATCATAAGCTCCTGTTTATATGATTTGTGCTTGATCCAAATGTGGAAAGAAAATGGGTGGGCAGTCCATTCTGGGTATCAAGCAAACAGCACAGGCACAGACCATGTGTAAGAAGCAGCCTTAGGCAAAACTGAACCAAGAGTGGTTTCATACAGGTATTCCTCTAAGTCTTTAATTTTTTACTTATTCCTTTGCCCTTTTTAAGGTGATAGACACATCATCACCTTCTGCTGCCTCCCCAACCTCGACTTCAGGGTTCTTTGGCAGAGTGTGACTTCGGTGTTCTTTGGAAGATAGCCTACAAATGAAATTTCAAAGGCTCAGGGTATAATGTTTGCTCACTAAATGTAAGCAACAGAGAACTAAATCTGAACTTTGGCAAAAGTCTATTAATAATTGACAAATAACAGAACAGTGAGGATGTAGAAAGCAATACATTAAAAAAAAAACCCAAAAAACTCCATCTGGGATAACAATAACCTGTGAAAATGCTCCCCCGGCTAATTTGTATCAATGATTATGAACAACATGCTAAATCAGTACTTCCAAAGTCTATATATGACTATTATAGGTCTGGAGCAAATGATGAAGAAACTTTGGCCGATAATGTTGCAGCATTTTCCAGGTAAGAAAATTTCTTTTTTTAAATTGTGTTTTAAAATTACACGAAGACTGTACCAAAATAAGATCTCCTAGTTTTACGTTGGTGGTGTGTAATTACTTGTTCAGATTTAGGCTTGGTAGAGAGGGGAAAGTTCTTGGGGCTGTAAGAAATCTTGGGCCTTTAAATTGTTAAAAAATATTCCAAGCCTGTGAATCTTGAACAACTGACTGCAAGAGCCAACCCTATGTTAACTTCACTTGGAAGTATGATAACAATTAATTTAACTACATATAAAAATAGCGATAAATTCGGATGACTTTTCTTTTTCTTAGTATGACAGTAAGTGCTTATGTTCATGGTGTAGGAAACAGCATTAAATGCCAGATAACCATCTTATCCGGATGAACCAGATTGGATTGTTGGCTCAAATGTTCTTTTCCTGCTGGCTTTTCGTGTTATCATTCATTTTGATTACTGTTGTCTAAACTTTCACTTTAGATTTCAATTTGTCTATGTAGCATTAATCTTTCAACCTTGCTGTTTCATCTCTCCTTCAAAGCACTTCATCTCTCTTCCCAAATTAGTTTTCCCTTGACTTTCATATTTCAAAGCACAAGGTGGTGGGTGACATGGTTTATGTTTTCTGTTTGTAATAAAAACAAGAAATAAAATCATTTCAAAGGTTTTTTTTTTTTTTTTTTTTGAGTTATAAAAAATGGTTTATTTGCTGGAGCAAGACAGGAGAGCCTTCACTCCACTCCACTCAGTCTCATCCATCTAACATTATGGCTCTTAGTAAAGGCACTCAGTATTGTGGGTACTCACTGATGGTGATAAATTAAAGACAAAAAGGCAGAAAATATGCAGTGGGGAGACAATCAGCTTTCCTCCGTGATTTCTTCTTTAGTCTACAACAAAATCACTCAAAATCAGTTTTCTATATTTAAATTAGGAGAAATAAAATCATCCCGGCCAAGGTAGCCTCTGGTAGGCAGCACTGATTCACCCACAAATTCATGTAGAGACTAAAAATGGTGATGGGGTGAAGGACAGGGCCTCTCCCCAATCCTTTCAAGCCTTGACTTTGTCTCAAGTTTTGCCTGGGACCCAAATGAGCTCAACAAACGCCAGGGAAGTCAGGGGAAGGGAAGTTGACTGAGAGTAGAGGGGCTTAAAATTCTGCACCATTATTTACTATTTTGGACTCATTTAAAAGTTTCTGCTCTTGGCAGATGCCCCTTCTTGGGCCAACATTAACTTTGTCCACCAAAATTTGCCTATGAGTGGTCTCTTGAAAACACCTTAACCCAAATAGGTTATTACAACCAAGGAAATTTCAGACCCTTGACAGATTTATATGGTTAGTGTCTCAGCATTGCTAGGCCTCCAATGCTCAAGTGATTATTTCATGTATACACAGCCTTCCTCACTTCTTAATTCCCTTTGTCCCATGCTAGCTAATTAACTAGGGCTAATTAGGAGTCTCCGTGAGCTACACTGTGTACTACATACTGAGGAAAAAGCAGTGAGCCAGACAAAGTTCCTGTCCATAGGAGCTTACGTTCCACCGGATGCCTATCAACCTCCAGTATACTGTTGGATTGAAATGATGCAAAATGGGCCCCAAATAGTTGGCCAAGTGGAGGTCTCAGAGAGGATGCAAAGGGACGCCCCAAGGCAGATGGATCACCTATGCAACCCTATAAATTGTAGGAACTTTGGGAGCATAGAAAGTTTGGTGACTTCTAAGTTGTGAACTGGAAAAGTGCTTCATGCCTTATGTGAATTACATGGTATTCCAGTGAGTATTCCCATCCTATGTGTGTACCGAGTAACTTAGGGATAGGACACAGACAATGAAAATGAATTTGCAGTGCCACCTTTTCCATGAACCTTGATCATTCTCTTTTGTTCAGCTTTAAATTAAAAAAAAAAGTATTGATCAACTTTCTTTGGAGGACAGCTGATGCCATTTTATTATCAACTACTTGAGTTTTTATTGCAACACATTTTAGGGGTTGTTACCTAGCTAATATCTCAATTCCTCTTTTGCTTTGTGACTTGCTAGGTGACCCTTGATTCCTCACACTGCATCATGTAGCTGGTCATGTGAAACCAAGAGTAGAATTTCTGCCAGGGTTGTGGAGACTTTGGGTTGGTGGCATGAAGGAAAACAACCTGAAATTTCACATTCTGATTCTAATGAAAAGTGCAAAACAATCAAACCTCAGATAACCCGTTTTGATATAGGTCAGAGTATTTCAAACACATTTACAAAATTTATACACCTCCCCGTCTCACAAGTACAACAAAAGGTCATTCACAGTGACAGCTTTTATTTCTCTGTACTCATCTCTGATAACCACATTTTCGAGTTCTGGGGACATGGGCCACTCGTGTCACCCAACAGTTGCTTGGAGATATTTTTCGGTAAGACTTGAGACTTTAATATTACTGTGGCAATAGAAAAAAAAATGTTAAAAAGGACAAATAAATGGAACCACCCAGAAGAACAAAATTTCTTATTGCAGTTATAACAAAACAGGGCAAATGTCAACTTGCTACATTTTGCATGGCTGGAATTGATTGGGATTAATTCAAGGAAGAACAGTAATTTGTTTCTCTTACACATTTATTCAAAGTAGCCTTCTCAACAATGGTCTTCACATGTGTCATAGCTTTTTTTTTCTGAAATTATCATTGATGGAAGATAATTCAACCATTTGGACACTTAGAAGCCTGCATAATTTCAGAAAAGGAAACTCTTTTCTGCTGCGTCACCTATTGATACTGAAGATTGCGTCATTTTCTTTTAAATAACAGATAGGTAAAAGTGATGTCATTCTCTCACTTTAATATTTGAGAAGTGATGTAAACTTACCAGTGACATTGTGTTCTCATTGGCATAAATGTCACAAAATCATTTATCTAGTATCCACAACAGATGAATAAGGTGTTTTTGCTTTATATATTTTAACTGTTTAGAGTAAAAAATTAATGTGGAGAAAATTGGAATGCAATATTATAGTATTACACACCTTATAAAACATGAACCCACAATGTTCAGTTGGTGTGATTCAGAAACAGCATACAGTTATAAAGCTGGGTGAGGCATGGGTGTCTTCCTTCAACAGGGCAGCTACTTTGTGAGGAGTGTGTATATCATTTGATTTTTTATAAGTTAAATTTGAGGCCCTGGCAAAAAGTTGAACCAATTCTTTTTCCAAAGTGGAGGCCCAGGAGAGCACAGTCTGAGAATATGGTGAGGTGCTATTTTATATATGATTGTGGGAAAGTTACTTAAATTTGGGGTGGGGTTGGGCAAGGCTTGGAAAGCTAGTGAGCTATCTGACATAGTTGCTGTTATTACTATTTGAAAAATATCAAAACATGGAGGACTCTTTAGATAACGTGCATGTTCCCATTCCATTGATTTTATCTAATTTTACGTAGGAATTATGTTTTGTGCATTGGTTGACAAACCTCTGTAACATCCTCAGAACAGAAAATACTGTTTAAGGGAAAGTAAGAGCCCACAGTTATTAAAGTGACTGCGCCACCAAGTGGACAAGCATAAAGCCACTGTCTGGAGATGGAAGGATTTAGCCTTGCTTTATAAATGGGAATTTGACCTTTAAAAATGTCCCTTTTGGCACACACACACACACACACACACACACACACACACACACACAGAGCTGCTGCCCTGCAGCGTTGTGTGTTCTTTTCATAAAGCTTTCATTGTTTCTCTAGCTCTAAGTAAATATTAATGCCTTCCAAGGCTGGCTTGCCAATGGCTGCTATTAAGATCGTTTTCTCTCATTCTAATAACACACTTAGAGATGATTGGTAATAAAAACTCTCTTCAAGGCTTCTGCTTCTCCCCCTTCAAAATGGAGATCAAAGAATCATGCTGTGAGGGTCCGTCAAGAAGAAAAGACTTTCAGCAACAGAGCATGTGGTGTGACATAAAATAATGACAATTATGATGTTCAAAGGAATAGCATAGAAATCACAGTAAAACTTCTTTATTATGCTTTTCAGGGACTGGATGTTTTTACTTTATTATGTGAGGAGGGGTTAGATTACAGACCCTTAGCTATTCCACAAAGCACCATAAGGCAGAATTTCTTCTTCCGCTACAGGAAGTACACTTCAATTAAGGGCTTTTTCTTTTTCTTCTTCTTTTTTTTTTGTTTTCAAGTTACTGCGTTACTATATCGTACTTCACTATATTTACTAAAAAGTCATGCTGTTTGTGGAAGCAGAGTTAAATCTAGGTAATACTAGGTGAATGCTGGTTAGATATATATGTGTGCCTGAACAACATGTTTATTATACTGATGCATATTAGAAATAGGGCTGTATTTTCTTCAATTTTAATCAGCAGTAATGAGGAGAATAATAAATCAAAACAAACAGGAGATATATATTTTAATAGGAGGAAAGAGAACTAGTTCTCCTGTAAATCTTACTGGTGAATTTTTGGTTGCTGGTTTATTGGTAATTTTCATTCCAACACAGAAGCAGCATAGAAACAGTCATTTAAAATAATTTTCAGGAGTCAAAACCTTTTTAACCCCCAAATTTCAGTTTTTGTCAAATAACATTTTTGAGAAAAGTGTTAAGTTAAACTAATAAAAAAGCCTTCCCTCTTCATTAGACTTTAATGAATACAGCATATAGCTCAATAATTTTGAAGAAATCAAATTATAATTTTAAAAGTAATTGCCTGAAGCTGCTGTTGATCACATAAAAAGGAGACAAACTAGACATAGCGTATCTTCTTAAACTCTAATCTAAACTCCACACATTTGTATACCATCTTGATTTTCAAGATTGGGGAAGTGTAATGAAAACTACCTTCACACAAGAACCTATACATGAATGTTTGTAGTGGCTTTATTTAGAATTTTGCCCCAAACTGGAGGTATTCCAAATGTCTTTTAGCTTGGGAATGATTGAACAAATGATGGTGCCCCTGTACAATGGAATACTATTCATCAACCAAAAGGAACAAACTATTGATACATACAACAACATGAGAAAATCTCTAATGCATTATGTTAAGTGAAAGAAGCCAAACTCAAAAGGCGACACACTGTATGATTTTGTTTACATGATATTCTCGCAAAGCAAAATTATTGAGACAAAAACAAAATACATCTGTGGTTGTTAGGGGATTGAATTGGGGAGAGTTTCACTACAAAAGAAAATGGAGACATTTTTGGGAATGATTGAACTTTTCTAGATCTTGATTGTGATGGTAGTTACACCATGCATTTGTATGCATTTGTCAAAATTCACAAAAGTACAGACTAAAATGAGTGAATACTATTATATATTAATTATACTTAAATAATTGCTTGGGAAATTAATTACCCTCTGTTAACTTTCTATCCTAACAGTAAAATTGCCTCTTTTCCATTAGCTTTGTAAAGTCATTTGCTTGTTGGGAAAAAATCCAATCATATTTTTTCTTTTAAACTAAAATGTAATGTCAAAGTTTTGGTTATATTTTTGAAACTCTAAAGCCTTTTATGTTATTTATTTATTTTTAAATTCTAGATGGAAGCTGTATCCAAGGATGCTCCGGAATGTTGCTGAAACAGATCTGTCGACTTCTGTTTTAGGACAGAGGGTCAGCATGCCAATATGCGTGGGGGCCACGGCCATGCAGCGCATGGCTCATGTGGATGGCGAGCTTGCCACTGTGCGAGGTAGGAGGAAGACTGTCACCACAGGGACAGAAGGGGGCTAACGTTTATCAACTTCCTTCTCTGAATGCACCAAGCAAACGTGTTCCTTGATGTTTTTACACTCAGAAACATTAAGCTCATAGACTCTATCATCAAAATGCTTGTTCTTGTATGTCCTGCTCCTCTTCTTTCCAGCTGTGTGACTGGGCAAGATACCCTCTCTCTGCATTGGTTTCCTTGGCTGTAAAATGAGGACAAAAACTGTACCTGCCTCATTGGGTTATGGTGAGGATTGAATGAGTTCAGGTATACAAAGTTCTGGCTCAGTAACTGTTGGTTATATTATGGGTATTAATAGTACTGTCTCAGGAAATGGATCTCTGACAAGTAGACTCGCCCAAGGTCACAGCTAGGTAGTTACGGAATTGGAATTCAGCCCTGTGGCTACCCTATCTCAAAACCCTCCTGCTTCCCCCAAATCAAAGTTGTTCTCACAGCCAAAGAGTACATGGAGCAATGCAGTTGGTTGTGTTTTCTTCCATGGTTTTGGATCATGATTCTTTGTTATGGATGAGTTATATTCCCAGTAGAGCAGTTCCAGCTGCTTTAGGAGGGAGTGATGAGAAAATCAAATAAGATGTAAAGAAATCTCTTATTAGGGCTAATGTATTAATTTCCAGTTCTCTAGCAACTGTGAACATTTGAAAGGCTGTGGAGAGTAAAAAATCTCCCCAAATTCTGCTTCAGAAACTCATACAAAAGTTGGAAATGAATTCTTTTGATGCTAAGCAGGGCAGAAAAATAACACGACTACATAATATTTTCAAACATTTTAGTTTTAAGAATTAAGGATCTTATGAATTCACCTCCCTTCTTGAAATGTCTGACATAAAATTCTGTCAGGGATATCAGAATGGCACAATGAGGTTTTGCTGGACAGACTTAGCAGTTTTCTTAATTCTAGGACCACACACAAATAAGTGGCTTTGGGGCCCCAGCCTTTTGTCTATGGTAATCCTGAAACATAAGTAGAGAGAAGAAAAAAAAAGGAAAATACTAAATGGGTTAATATCTATACAAAATCAAGATCATAAAGGCCCTTTCAGGCTTGAAACTATAGGCAACAACCTTAGAACAAAAGAAAACAAATGAACACCAAAAAACTAAGACTTTAGTGTTCTTAAATCTCAACGAAAATAAAAAGTAAATGGTAAACTGAAATAAATGGAAAACAAAATATGAGACTGTAAAGGGTTAAAGTCCTTTCCACTTAAAAAGCCCTTATATTTGAAGAAGAAAATAATATATTGCTCGAAGGGACAAAGAGAAATACATGAACAAAAGATATAAATAGGAAATTTACAAATGGAGACATAAAAGTAACCAATAAACATATGAAAAATATTCAATTTCATTAATAAGCAAAGACATGTAAATTATGACCATCTGTTTTATTTTCTGGATATCGAATTTTTATTTTAAGATCAGGCAGTATGATTAGGTTAGGGAGAAAACGTGCGTTTTCAAACAGTGTTGAGAGAAGTGTAAAGTGAAATAATCTTCCTAGAAAATAATCTGGCACTGTATATTGAAGCTCTAAAAATGTAAATTCCATGTGATGCTAAAAATTCTCTTCTAGGAATTCCAAGGAAATAATTATGATTTTTGAGGAAAAAAATCATTTCTGCAAGGATTTTCATGCTTCTTATTTTTAGCAGGAGAATAACTAGAAAAAAATACCCAAACATCTCATAATTAGAGATAGTTTGCAAAAAATATGATGCATAAAAATGGCATCAAATTAAAAAATTATACTATAGGAAGAGTGCAATAACATAGAATGATATTTTAATTTAAAATTGTAAGAAATCAGTTGCAAACAAGAGTCAGGTCCTAAAATACATTTAGTTTCAAATATTGCAATTTACAAATGTTTATTTATAAGTGATGAGATTACTCCTGACTTTATACTCTTCTGATTTTTGGCTCAATCTTATAAACTCTTCTTTGAATTATTTTGTAAGGAGGAAATGATAAAAATTAGATTTGAAAGAGTAGAGATAAAGGAACAAGGGACCATGAAGAGAATGGAAATGAAGAAAGGAAGCAGAGAAGGCAAAAAGCAGAGCTCACTTAGTAAGGCACCCTGGAACCAGCAGATTATTTTTACCACATGTATTAGTTCCGTCTCATACTGATTTAAAGATACTCTTTGAGACTGGGTAATTTATTAAGGAAAGAGGTTTAACTGACTCACAGTTCTACATGGCTGGGGAGGCCTCAGGAAACTTACCACAATGGCAGAAGGCAAAGGGGAAGGAACGACCTTCTTCCCATGGCGGCAGGAGAGAGAAGTGCAAGCAGGGAAATGCCAGATACTTATAAAACCATCTGATCTCATGAGAACTCACCCACTACCATGAGAACAGCATGGGTGAAACCACCCCCACGATCCAATCACCTCCCACTAGGTCTCTCCCTCAACACCTGGGATTACAATTCAAGATGAGATTTGGGTGGAGAAACAAAGCCTAACCATACCAACACATGTTACTTTATTTGATATTTGCCAGGTGTTTCTGTCCCCATTTTGTGGGCAAGTAGCTAGAGTTACAGAGAAAACAGTTTTTCATAGCTCGTCAATGACAGATTTATTCTCCAAGTCACTTCTGATGGTTCCAAGACCAGTCTTTATTCTTGGTGGAGTTGAGCTGAGAAGAAAGAGGAGAAGAAAGCAGAAAAGAAAGCTTCTTTAGAAACTATGATTTGACAGTGTAAGTAGGACTATTTCCTTCAGAAGTAACCATAAGAGGATATTAAATGCTTATTACAGTCTTATTCCCTTAGATTTATTTCACACTTATAAAGCAACTATCGTGTTCCAGACACTATTTTAAGTATATTATAGCATTGAAGCCTCAGAGCAGCCCAAATAAATAGGTCATATTATTAAACCTATTTTACACAGGAGAAACTGAGGCACACACCAGATGAATAACCTTGTCTAGGGATGCACAATTCATAAGTGATAGAGATGGGATTCAGATAGAGGTATTCTGTCTCCAGAATCTGGGCTCCTTACCACTTTGCAAGAGCTTTAATTTCAGAAAGTCCTATGAAGTGTCATGAGGAGAAGCCCATTATGATCCCCTAGAAGTAATTATAGTTTTAGAATCATGCAAAACAGGCCCCTCGGCAGAATAAGTTACACAATAGACATTTGGATAAGGTGGATCCAGCAGAACAAAGAGAATGTGGTGACATCGAGATCACAGAGGAACTGGAGAAGGCCATGGAAGTGCGCACATGCTGCCCTTAAAAATCTAGGATCCTCCATTGGGTTCCTATCAGGGAAGCAACATCAGAGTCTCTATTCTGTATTTGTACTAGAAACCTTTCTCCAGGGTTTCTAAGTTTTATCCTATGTTTCAAAGACCATTAGGTTATTAGTCTATTTAATATTTAGGTGTATCCAGAAAGCTGACGGTCATCAGCTAATAGCAGAGTGCTCTTTGGCAGGTGTGTTTTGGTTGTGGGACAGAGGGTTACTTGCAAGGAAAGAATGAATGCCTGGAGTAGATGGTGCTTGCACTCTGGATGTATTCCCGTCTTACTTCCCATTTCCATCAGACCTACCACTTTTTGCCTGACATTATCTCTTGCAACATGAGCCCATGGATAGGTGTGTTTGAAGTAGGGGAATGGGAGAGAGGGTTCCCTAGCTAATGATGTACAGCAGTAGGTGGATAAACACCCCAGCTCTCTTTGATCAGGGTAATGGAAGCATTTTCTAATATGGTCACCCACTGATCCTTGGAAGGATTGAATCACATTGTCCACAGTAGTTGCCTACCCATGAACATACCCTCTTTTACTGGCTTCCTTCCCATTCTTCTCTCACTTCCCCATTCCTTCAATTCACTGAGATCATTTCCAAATAAGATGACTTGCTCTCACATCTCTGTGTAATTTTTGGCTTCTGGAAGTATGCAAACCAGGATAATAGCTAACTGAAGGCTATAGATAGCCATAGGCAAATTTAAGTAACAGTGTAAGAATATTCATACTTGGCAGAGATTTATTTATGAAAACTGAGAAAATTTACGTGGAATTATGAAGTTATTATTGGATTTATTCCATCATTCCCAGAAGGAATATGGAAATCCTCTCAAGCAAGTCAATCCTTGGGAATATGGTGAAATCCATGGAACTTGTTGTGGAGTATTTTTTTTGTTACCCTCCTAAATATCTGGCCCCTAAGCATTCCTGTCTCCAAGGACTTAGACCCTAGCAAGGAAGAGAAGTTGGGGCCAGGTTCAGAAAGCAGGGGTTAGTTATCAATCTCTCTGAAGTGTCCCCCTCAGCATGGTTAGTGAGAGTAAGTGAAACCCATTGGTGTCCACAGGCAATGGTCTGGCTTGAGTAATTAGAATGGGCCTCCAGAAAGTTCTGGGAATTGCTATGGTGCCATAGTCTCATTTTCCCAGTTGACTCTCCAGATTTATTCAGAGTTCAACTTCGAGGGCCTTTCTGTCCTTCCTCTCACAACTGTGGGGCACATCCACCTTATTAACTGGGACTGAGGACTGAACTTGACTCTTTTTTTTTTTTTTTGAGATGGAGTATTGCTCTATCACCAGGCTGGAGTGCAGTGGTGCTATCTCGGCTCACTGCAACCTCTGGGTCCCAGGTTCAAGCGATTCCCCTGCCTCAGTCTCCTGGGTAGCTGGGACTACAGGCGCACACCATCACAGCTGGCTAATTTTTTGTATTTTAGTAGAGACAGGGTTTCACCATGTTGGCCAGGATGGTCTTGATCTCCTGACCTCGTGATCTGCCTCCCAAAGTGCTGGGATTACACGCGTGAGCCACTGCGCCCGGCCTAAACTCTACTCTTTTACACTGCTGCATGGTTGTAGAGTGACCAATGAAGCTATACTTTTTTCATTTTCAAAATGATGATGAATACAAGGTTACCAAATAAAACACAGAGGGCCCATTATGTTTGAATTTCAGATAAACAACAAATCATAGATGTCCTGTATGTTTGCTCAATCAGAGCTCTCACCTGTAGGAGTTCTTGTGAGGATTCATGAAATAAATGCTAGAAATGCTTATATACGATCTTTACTTGCCCCTCAGAGCCCAAAGTCCCCAAAATCTTTATCTTTCACACACAAAAACTCAGTTTCAGTAAAGAATATTCCATTTACATCTTAGTGGAAATAAAAATTGTTCTTTTTCTTTGCTAAAAATATTTTTATTTTAAGCTTTATGCAGAAACCTTGGGGGAAAAAGGTACCTTTAGGAGCCAGGCTTGTAATGTAAATGTCCAAAAAAAGATGAAAGTGAAACAAACAAACAAACACACAAACAAACGAAACAACAGTGCAAGCTCCTGGGTGGAGACTGCAGCGAATCTGAGATTTCATGTTCCATCAGAAGGGGGCAGCCACATCTTAGCTCTTGATGACCCAAGGGAGCAGGGATGTGGGGCTGCCAAATCTTCCAAAATTTTAAGGGAAGCCAGAAATCTTGATTTCTACGTACAATCTCCTGGTTTTTAAATGTGGGCAAATAAATCAAAATTCCCTAAAACACTGTTTGGGGCAACAATATGTGGGCCAAAGTAAATACTTTTGTGGGCTACAAGTGTCTCCTGGGCTGTCCATCTGGGACATCTGATTTATGTGGAAATTTACCACGAACTAGTTTTATTTCTGTGGCAGGTCATTTTCACTCTCTAGGATTACGTTTCTTCATTGATAAAGTGAGCTGCTTGAGCAAGACCAGTGGTTTGAATGCCACGTCCCAAGGAGGCTGGGGTTGTTCCCAGGGATCTTACAGAACTTAGGTGTGACACTGAGCATGCAGCTACTTGTGTTGCATTTTGGCATTCAAAAGAAAAGTTCTTTAAATAGTTCTGCTGGTTAGACAAAAAAAAAAAAAAAAAAGAAAGAAAGAAAGAAACACACACAAGAAAAAACGTTCACAACAAAAATCTCCAAAAACAAAAACCCCGAAAATTGACATAGAAGTGGATGATCTTTGCAATATTTTCAGTATACAAATAAATGATTTTGATCCCATTTAAAATTTTATCAAATGCAAAAAGAGAGACAATTGAAAGTATAGAGCTACCTTTTCTAACACTTCTGAAATTTACACTTTATGTCAATCCTTGAGGTTTTAGATGCACTTTATGTCAGGCCAGTTCTTTCCACAGAGCTGTGTCAGCCCTGGAGGGTTTAGATGAGGCAGTGAGCATTTGAGTGCATTTGATGTCCTTTTCTCAAAGTACATTCTTGGTCTATAGGAGAGGAACAAGATATGTAACTATCTCTGAATATTGCTAATAACATAAACATGTGTTTAATAAATGTTGCATAAACTCTGAAAGTGATACTTCAAAGTCTTGTGAAAAATGATGATCACCAGCATTTATAGAGCAATTAGTATGTCCCACGTAATTTGACTTTATTGTTTATTCATCTATCCTTACCACCATCTTAAAATGTGTGAGTGCAAAACCCTAAGAAACTTTCTTCAACTCCTGTGGATGTGGAAATCAATGCTTAGAAAGGTTAAATGCCTTGCTCCGGTTATTAATCACTTAGGCAGTGCTACCTATAACATCCTGCTCCGTTACTGGTATTTTCAATGTCATTAACTATAGCAAGAATCCTAAGGCAAGCACCATGTTATCATCTTAAAATATTTACTGCAAACATCCTATATTTTAATTGTTTTATCTTTTTAACTTTGAGAAGATAAAGCAAGCCACAGAAAGTGAAATTAATTAGGAAATACTCGCTTTTTGCAAAATTTGGGAGCATAAACAATGGGTCATGAAGTACAATCGAACAAAAAATAAAATTCTAAGTCTTTTAAAGTGGAAGGAAAATATCTGAAAAATACTGAATGGAGGGCAGTTTTTCATGTACTGTGTTACGAATAAAAAATTTGATTCACTAGATTAATCAACCTTTTAATAGTTGTAAATGTTATAATATTTAAGATGTTTTATAAGTGCCTCTACTTATAATGGCACATCCATTTGAAACTCTAGCAGATAATTTTTATTTATGTTTTTGAATTTTTTTCTTTATATTCTTTAAAGAAGAATTATTTCTATGAATATTTAACATATTGAAGGAAATAGCAATAATAAACATAAATGCTAACACATATAAAATAGGTAGTATCATTAGGCTAAATTTTTGTCTTCCAGGATACGTAGATCATCTCTGAAATCTCTGACTTCTCAAATAGCCAATTAATAAAATGCTTACTATACCACTTGGTGCTTTAAGAACATTATCATGGAAACCTCTCAGGTTTTATGAACAGTAGCTATAATAATATTTTCCTTCATGTTTCATGGAGCTACTTGAGATGGTTTTTTCTCCTTTTAAACATGAGAAATCAAAAAGAAAGAGAAAAAATGATTAAATATTCATTTATCCTTTTGCTTCTGACTTGTCATGTGGGCAAGTGCCACATGAGGGAGTGCTGGGACCTCATATCAAGAAAAATTAAAACCTACCTAATGCGTTCCAGGAATGCTCAGCATATTAGCAAATTCTTATTAAACTGTCAAAAAAAAAAAAAAAAAAAAAAAAGGGTTTTAAAAGAAATTCCAGCCCCTGGATGCAATTAGAGGCTACCACACAGGATTTGATGGGCCATAAAACCATTAAATCTAAACACTTTTTTTTTGAGCCTAAAAGGCCAGAACATTCCAAAGTGAAGTTTTGGGACTCAGCTATGACTTGACCACCTATTAAGATGCAGGTGGAACAGATTGCAGAGTAATACAAAGAGCCACACAGACCCCAAATGACTGCATTAGGGTGTAGGTGAGAGTTTTAGCTGTTGAATTTTCTGGATTTTCCAAGATTAAGTGATCAACCTTAACATTGAGTGAAAGACCATTCAACAGGAAAAATTGTCATTTCCTTTGCTCCAAACCCAAACGATGTATTTTTTGAAAGCTTTATTGATTTATATATTTATGTGTTGTGCTAGGTGACCGACTAGATATATGTTTCAGCATACCTACTAGGAAAATATCCCCATTATTCTCAATTTTACCTAATCCAGGCAGAGCACTGGACTTGCTTTAAGGAAAATTTTTACTCTTTCTGAAGTGGAGTGCCTGTCATGTATCAGGTGCAATGCTTGGACTTTATGTTCTTGTGATTAATCCTTACCATAGGCCTGTGAAGTAATTCTCATTCTGTTTGACAGTAGAGAAGAAGGAAGCCCTTGACCAAGGCCTAGTGCCAGTAATGTTGGTGATGGGGTTTGAATCTAAGTCTGTTTCACTCTAAAGTGTAACCAAATTTTGTGATTTAGACTTGCTTTTCTAACAATAAAAAGTCAGTGACATGCTCTTTCTATGTGTAAGCACACACACACACACACAAACACACATCCATATTACATATGCTTATATATGTATTAAAAGATTATGGACATTTGATATATATACATATACTAAAATGTGTAATTCATTGTATTTTCATTGTCTAATTCATTGTAAAATGTATACTTCATTGTATAAAGTATTTTCCTGTAAACAGTGACTTCAGTGTTAAAATCACTTTGCAAGGAAACAAGATTGTTAATTGAAACACCTATTAAAAATTAGAATCTAGCCATATTAAAGACAGTCATCAAATGGCATGATTTCTAGGATTTTGCACCAAAATTTAAGTTATTGGGTGGTTTTGTTGAGAGCATGAGATTGCTTCTTCTTGGAATTATTAATGTACCTGATGACATTAAAATGTGACAGCAAAAAAAGTCAGAGGCTCACATGTGTATCCCAACACTGAAATTGTTAAACACTGCGAGGTTGGTTGAATTTGTTGTGCACAAACTCAGTACTCCTTAAAACCATTATTAAAGGGCCTATCACTGTGTTGTGGTCTCCATATGATCTGCCATTTATGCCAAGACTTGACAATTCAGTAAAATGACAGAATAATAACACAGGAATCACTACAGTAGAGTTAATGTTTTAATCTATTGCAGAGTTCTGCTCTAGAAATACAGTGAAAACAAGGAAGGGAGAGCTAAGATGTCACTGGGACTAATTGTTCCTTGCAAATATTTTCATACAGTAAAAAAGAGATCTAGAGGTATAGTGGCAGTGTGATCACTCAAGATTATATAGCTCCAGATTCGTTCAATGGACCATGATGAAAGCACTGGAAAGATTAAGTCTGGTTTCCTGGTCTTTCTTGGCATGTTTAAATTGGTTCAGCTCCATAAATTGTAAATTAAGATTTGTTTGACAACTTTTAAGTATTTCAAGCATAATTGTAGTTGAAGGTTTGTTCTTCTTTTAGATCACTGACTTCGGAACTTTATTTTTCTGGTTAATCTCAATTGTAATTTTAGACATTCATAAAACAGTGTTGATTGCGTCTATACCATGGTAGATCCTCTGTGAAGACCTATATGATGGTAGCTCCCCTGTGAAGACAGGATGACACACTCAATGGACATTATGGTGCACAGTTATACAAACACTTCACTACGACAGGCCCTGAGTTTAGAACCACACAACTGCTTGGTACTTGGTCATTGCATATTTTCCCCATTACGTAATGACTTCCTGTGCAGATGACAAAATGCGTTTTCTCAACAAAATTATTTTCAGTGCAGCTGTTTTGATGACTAAATTTTGTAGGAGCTTTTTAATCAAATGCACCTAAGAAAACCCCAACACTTTAGGCCCTTTGAACATATTACCCTTTTTTGCTTCCTCTTTCTTCTTTTTTCTTAAAACCATAATTTTGGAAACTCTCCTCTGCCTTCCCATGAAAGAGAGTTATTTTCAAAGAAATTATTTGGATCTAAAGTAACATGTTGCTTAATTGTTCTGTTTGAATCTAGGTATATGATTAGTCCCACATGAATTAATTTTCCAAATAATTAACTCTCATCGATAACTAATATTTTCTATTTCCCTCCATTGTTGTTTTGTGGTGGTGGTGGTGGCTGTGGATGAGCATCATTCTCAAATATATTATAATTCCCTTCCTCATCAAGCCCAGCATGATAAGCTTTAGTTTTGCTTGATGGTTCATCATCTTATTTCTGTGTGTAAGATTGTTGAACCTGACATTAAACATTTGGAAACTATTTTATAATTGGTAAATTGTGTTTTCTCAGCTTTGAGTAAGCGCTCTCGTCTTCTTCATCTTATACCCTTTTATTTTTATTTGCCATTCACTTCCACTTCTGATCTGAGATCTAGGAAGCTGGACAAATCCCAGATAAGCAAGCTAAAACAAACAAACAAACAAACAAACCCAAATCATGGGATAATGGTTAAGTGTACTGAGGGGCCATCATGCGAACACAGTTTAATTCCTTGGCTTTAAAACTAGTAAGAGAAGAATGCACTAAAAAATGTGGCACATGTACCTGTGCCCCTCACCAGAGGGTGCCAGCAGAGAAGAAAGGCGATTTATCAGCAAGGCATGGCTGGCTATTGGCAAACCATGTGACAACCACTGCCAGCTTCACTGCCATTGCTCCATCTTTCCCTCCCATTTTCAATGAGCCCCAACTTTGCTCAGGACATCACACATATTCTACTAATTTGGATGAGTCCTTTTGAAAGAAAATATCTACCTCAAGGTTCTCAAAGCATAGTCCTTGGAACAATAGCGTCAGCAGGACTCTGGAGCTTGTTAGAAATGCATATCTTAGGTCCCACTACAGACCTACGGAGTCAGAATCTGAATTTTGTTAACATACCTGTGTGATTCCTATACACCTCAAAGCTTGAGAAGCCCTGGTCAGAGCCTGGGATGAAAGTTCCTGTTGGTTCCAAGTCAAAGGCATAGTTCAGCTCTTCAAACATGAACAGTATTAGATGTAGATGGATATTGTTCCCTTCTGAAGACCCTCAAGGTCTTTTGAGAGCCTGTCAAGTTGAGAATGACTGCCTGAAATGAGTGAGAAGTCACAAGGAGACTCTAGATAACTGAGAGATGTGTTCACAGTAGTCTTTGATAAAAACCTGGGATGGGCAGGCTTAGTATCCAGGCCCCTAAAATTTATGTATACAATGGATTTCCTATTTTTGCTTCTTCACATCCAGATTACCTGGATCAGAAATAAATGTTTTCGTTAAGGCTTGATGTGACAAACAAACAAAACAAAACTCTGCCAAGCTCTAGAAGAACAATTGCATTTCTCAGCCACAGGGAGAACACTGCCAGTTTATGCTGTTTTCCAAAGCTATTTACCTGTCCTAGCTCATTTAAATCACTGTACATTGGAGTTTAGGATTTGTGTCAACTCCAGAGGTAGCTGCATTCATACCTGATGAGTTCTTTTTAATCTTAGCAGTTGATTATAGGTTCCATAGTATAGGAAATTTTCCAACCCTCTATTGAATGGCAGTTTAGAAAGGTCGATCTACACTTACCTTACATCAGGTTATTGCAGACCCTTGTGGCATTTTTCCACCCTAGGACATGTGATTTAACTCTAATAGGAATCTTCATTATGGGTGGGTCTGAGATTAACTTTTATTCTGTTAAACAGAAATCATTCCACTGGCCGTAGCTCATTTTTTGAGATGGAGTAGGGGGAATAGGTGATAGTAAACAATGATATTAATCTCACTTATTTTTATATTATTATATTTATAGTTACATTGCAAATGGAAGAGTAGAGAAACTAAAAACATATACTGAGAACTTTACAATTTTTCTTCCAAGTATTATTGATTGATGTTTGGATTATGCAAGTGCTGCCAGCCCCTTAGACTCACTCTGCAGTTCCCCCCACGGAAATTTGTAAACAGGTTAGGGTGAGGATAGGGAAAAGTTTGTTCTTTTTGCACTTCTTGGATTATTTGTTCCAGGCTCTCCAAAGTAATGTGTACCGTGGGAATGCAGAAATTATCTGCTTAGATATTCTCTCCCTATATAGGTCCCCACAGGGAGTTCTTGGGCCTGGAGAAGATTCTACTCTCCTTTAGGAGCTTTCTCCATAAAGGTATTGAGCACTGGACACTATATTTGCAAGGGAAAAGAGGATTGTGTCTCTTGAGCATCAAAATCATTGTAGAAGAATCTCCATACTGTTTTTCAAAATGGCTGTACTAATTTACTTTCCTGTCATCTGCAGGTTCCCTTTTCTCCACAAGGGTTCCCTTTTCTTTGCATCCTCACCAACACTTGTTATCATTGGTGTTTTTGATAGTAACCATTCTAACAGTTGGAGGTGATACTTCATTATGATTTTAATTTAAATTTCCCTGATGATTAGTGATACTAAGCTTCTTTCATTATGTCTATTGGCCATTTATATCTCTTCTTTTGAGAAATGTCTGTTCAGATCCTTTGCCCATTTTTTTTTCTTTTTTCAACTTTTATTTTAGAATTAGGGAGTACATGTGTGGGTTTGTTACAAAGGTATATTGCATGATGCTGAGGTTTAGAGTGCAAATGAATCCATCACCTAGGTAGTGAGCATAGTTCCCAACAGGTAGTTTTTTTCAGCCCTTTTCCCCCTCCCAACCCCACTGTTGTATTCCCCAGCATCTATTGTTCCCATTTTTATGACCATGTGTATCCAATGTTCAGCTTCCATTTATAAGTGACAACATGTGGTATTTGGTTACTACATTAATTCACTTAGGATAATGATTTCCAGCTGCATCCATGTTGGTGCAAAGGAGATGATTTTGTTCTTTTCTATGGCTACATAGTATTCCATAGTGTATATGTACCACATTTAAAAAGTTCAGTCCACCATTGATGGGCACCTGGATTGATTCCATGTCTTTGCTATTGTGAATAGTACTGTGAGGAACATGCAGGTGCATGTGTCTCTTTGGTAGAATGATTTATTGTCCTTTGGGAATACACCCAGTTAGTGGGACTGCTGGGTCGAATGGTAGAATAACTCTCAGTTCTTTGTGAAATTTCCAAACTGCTCTCCACAGTGGCTTATTTAATTTACATTCCCTATGGCATTATATCAGCCTTCTCTTTTCTTCACAGTCTCACCAATATAGTATGTTTTGATTTTTTAACAAAAGCAATTCTGGCTGGTATGAGATGGCATATCTTGTGGTTTTGATTTGCATTTCTTTGATCCTTAGAGATGATGAACATTTTTTCATATATTTATCAGCCTCTTGTATGTCTTTGAGAAGTGTCTGCTTATGTCCTTTGCCCACTTTTTAATGGGGTTATCTGTTTTTTTCTTGTTGATTTGTAAGTTTCTTATAGATTATGGATATTAGACCTTTGTTGGATGCATAGTGTGCAAATATTTTCTCCAATTTTGTAGGTTGCCTGTTTATTCCTTTGATTGTTTCTCTTCCTGTGCTTTGTACATTTTTTATTTGGGTTATTTTTTTCTTGCTATTGAGTTGTTTGAGTTCCATATATTTTTTTGGATATTAGCACTCGTTAGATATATGCTTTACAAATATTTTCTCCCAATCTCTGGGTTGTCTCTTGATTCTGTTAATTGTTTGTTTTCTTTGCTGTGCAGAAATTTTTAGTTTCATACAATTCCTCAAAAAACTAAAAATCGAATTGCCATATGATCCAGCAATTCTACTTCTGGATATTTATTGAAAGGTGTTGAAATCAGTATGTTGAAGAGGTATCTGCACTTCTATGTTCATTATAGCATTATTCACAATAGTCAAGATATGGCGTCAACCTAAGTATCCATTGACAGATGAATGGATAAAGAATGAGGTGTATGTACACAAAGGAATACTATTCAGTCTTTAAAAAGTGGAAAATTCTGTTATTTGTAACAACATGGATTAATCTGGAAGATACTATGCTGAGTGAAATAAGCCAGGAACAGATAGACAAATACTATATGATCTCACTTATATGTGGAATCTAAAAAGGTAGGTCTCACAGAAACAGATTGTAAAAAGGTGGCTACTAGACGCTGGGAGAGGAAGGAAAAGAATGAGGAAAGTGATATATTGATCAAGGTTGTACAAAGTTTCAATGCAACTGGAATAATAGGTTTTAGTGATCTATCGTACAGAATGGTGATCACAGTTAATAGTAATGTATTTTATATTTTAAAATTACTGAAAGAATAGATATTTAATGTTCTCCCTACAAAAAAAACGGTAAGTTGGTGTATTAGTCCACTTTCACACTGCTATAAGGAACTGCCCAAGTAATTTATAAAGAAAAGAGGTTTAATGGCTCACCGTTCTGCATGGATGGGGAGGCCACAGGAAGCTTACAATCATGGTGAAAGGAAAAGCAGGTATGTCTTACATGGTGGCAGGTAAGAGAGCCTGTGTGTGAAGTGAAGGGAGAAAAGCCCCTTATAAAACCATCAGATCTTGTGTGAGCTCACTCGCTAGCATGAAAACAGCATGGAGGAAATCACCCCTATGATCCAAACACCTTTTGCCCTCAACACATGGGGATTACAGTTCCCTCCCTTGACATGTGGGATTACAATTTGAGTAAGATTTGGGTGGGGACACAGAGCCAAACCTTACCAGTTGGTGAGGTGATGAATATGGTCATTAGCTTGTCTAAATTTGTCCACAATGTATACATAGATCAAAACATCACATTTTACCCCATAAACATGTCCAATTACTATTTTTCAATTAAAAATACATATAAATAGATTAAAAATAATTGCAAAGGAAAGCTGGCTTTGGTGGGAGGCCAAGGTAGGCAGATTACTTGAAGTCAGGAGTTCAAGACAAGCCTGATCAGCATGGTAAAACCCTGTATCTACTAAAAATACAAATATTAGCTGGGTGTGGTGGCACATGCCTGTAATCCCAGTTACTCAGGAGACTGAAGCACTAGGATTGCTTAAAACCAGGAGGCAGAGGTTGCAGTGAGCCAAGATCACATCACTGCACTCCAGCCTTCACTCCAGACAGAGTGAGACTCCCTGTCTCAAAAAAGAAAAAAAAAAATGTCCTGAAGAGGATGTTACCTAAGGTCACACAGAGATGAGCAACAAAGTAGGAGAACTCAGCATGGAACTCACCACTCTCCCAGGGCAATGATCTTTCTAGACTCCCTGCATGCCTAAATGACTCCCTGGTACCAAGCATAGATAAATAGACTCCCTCAATATTTCAGGGCAATGACATCCAAGAGGGTAGGTTTGCCATGTGCATGAGAGACACTGCCATGCATTGGGAAGGCATGGAATCTTAGAGTCCGGTGGGAAGGTCCTGCGTATACTGGAGGTGCAGAGTGTGAATGCACAAAGGAGTCTGGCAAAGAGAAGATTAATAAATAATGACATTAAGAAATCCAGGTCCTTGGCGAAATTAGAAAAATATACAAAGCTATCCAGGACTTATTTTTCCAAATTCATTAGGCATCCTCTCACCTAGCCCTTTACAATTGCATGGCTTCGGGGATTACACAGAAAACGTTCACAAACATTGCCCCAGTTGATGATCTTGCAATGCAATGAAGTGGGCAGAACAGCTGTGGCTATAGCCATTGCGCAGAGAGAATGTGCTTCATGGATGGCAAGACTGGGACTGTAGGACAGGCTCTCAATCCATTCTACCCTGTTATTGTTCTGAAATGGAAGTTTTATCTCCCAGCTTATATACGTAGCCTTATCTTTGATGCTTCAATATCTGAGACCTGACCAGTGTCCCTTTTAGTGATTGTATGTGTGTGTGTGTGTCATATGCAATTTCCTTATAGCAATGGCATAATGTATAACTGTTTAATTAAAGAAGAGAAATAAATGCCAAACATACAAATAAAGTCTGAGTATATCTGTAACATTAAAAGTGTAGGTGTCTATCTTTGAAGATGTATCTTAAAGACAATGAAAAGAGTCAGTGAGTAAAAGTAAGATAAGAGAGTCCTGGGATTTCATACAAGATCTGTGTTTACTTGATGGTGTATGAACTATAGTTTAACCAATTCCCTAGTGCTGGACATTCAGGTTCTTAATATTTTTTGCCTGTATTTACAGGCACCTTTGACTATTGGACTCATTTTGTTCTTCAGGAACAATATACAAAGTGTGGAAAGAAATGTGTATTTCTAATCATTGGAAAATAAACACTGAGCAGCAATAACTCCAGTAGCCATTTGTTCCAGAGGAGGTAGAATCAGGAAATAGATGGTATGGACTGAACTTGCTTCTCTCTTTAAAAGATTTGACTTCATATTGCCAAATTGCCCTTCTAGATGTCTTTACTCCATCCAACTGCAATTCAAAGGCTTGGATGAGCAATGCCAGGCCTGGCTTGATTATCCCCTTTCTTTCTCAGCCTGTCAGTCCCTGGGAACGGGCATGATGTTGAGTTCCTGGGCCACCTCCTCAATTGAAGAAGTGGCAGAAGCTGGTCCTGAGGCACTTCGTTGGTTGCAACTGTATATCTATAAGGACCGAGAAGTCACCAAGAAGCTGGTGCAGCAGGCAGAGAAGACGGGCTACAAGGCCATATTTGTGACAGTGGACACACCTTACCTGGGCAACCGTCTTGATGATGTACGTAACAGATTCAAGCTGCCACCACAACTCAGGTAAACATGAATATGTGGGCCCTGAACTGAGCTGAAAGGGATCTTGTCTGGGAATGATAGGGTCTGGATTCTACTGATACCATCATTGCTAAATATCTGGTTAATCTTCAGCTAATCAAATCCCTTTTGTAGATGTCACTTTTTTGAGCTACACAATAGAAACAGAAATGGCCTCTATACTTACAAAAGTCAAAATAAGTTTTCAGACTAGAGTGCATTAAGGCCTTTCGCTTTAGGAAGTATGAATTGCTCTACAGATGGAAGACACTTAATTTTGCCCAAGCAACAGTTTATTAAGATCATCCTGGTGCCCTATTTCTCTGTTAAAGTCAAAGAGCCACCTTTACATTTTATTTTTAATTGTACATGGAACAGCTAAGGATAAGAAGATTAAAGAAAGAAAAAATAATGGAGATTAAAAAAAGCCACATCTTTGATCCCTCATTGTCTACTTCTTCTTTCAGCAATATTCCTTTCACTGTGGTTTGTCCATAGGTCAAGATTCATTCATTCATTCACTCAAATCATTCATCTTAGCAAAAACAATGTATCACATAATCTGATGTTGAACTATAATGGTTTCATCAGGTCATTCATTCACCCTGTTCACAATCAGTGAATTATTATCTCTTTCCTGGTAGTATTTTGGGATTACAATCATCTTGAGTCAAAGCTGGAAACTGAGCGGAAGTCTCTGGGAAAGACCCAAACCTCCTTAAGCTATACACCTCTTTTCCTCATCATGTTTTCCTTCCTTTAGTTTCCACCAAAATGTGCTCTTGGATTTTTCACATGGATGTATTATGTCCCTCAGCCCTATAAGTATTTGAAAATGGATCAAAATCTTAGTTTTAATGGAGGACATTTTTATGATGGACTCCTACAGCATCCATCAGAATATGTAAGATCATGAGGAATATCTTTCTGGGTTCCCAGATCTCATGCCACAGAGGCCCTTACTTATTCTGTCTATGTTTGAATTGTATTTGAAAAAAAAGAAAAAGAAAAAACAACCTAGGGCTAGCAAGATTGAAAAAAGATAAAAGACGAAAGAAGCCACAGGTTTACTGTGTTTGCTCTTCCAAAATATTCAAAAATGAAAAGATCCAAAATCAAATTCATATTCGCCTGGAATTTCATATCTATTACAGTGACTGCAGAGTGTATCTCACCATGGAAGTTGGAGCATGGCCTTGTGTAAGTTTCACATAGTTTTACTGTGTATGTGCCTATGTGAGAATAAACAACTGTGCATAAAATCTTGCTGTTGAGCCATGTGTGAATTAGCTGTGTGATGTTACCTCCCTGTTACTACCAGGCCAGTTTAGGATATTATTTCTGTATGTGGCGCCAGGATTAGGCCAATGACAGAAAAAGAAAGTGCTCTCCCTGCCAAACTTGCCAATAAAACTGTTCCACATATCCCAGACTCAGGGTTACCTAAACACCCCGTGTTTAAAGAGAACAAAAACAAAAGCCTCTGACATAGTCTTATTCCTTGCCAAATTCATCAGAAAGCTGAGGGATTCAAATTCCCCCAATATGAAACCCATATTTACATTATTTCTCTATTTTGATTACTTTTTTTTTTTTTTAAAGACTTTCTAAATAGTTTCCCGCTATCGAGGTTTCTGACAGGAAACATTCCTCATTATTTCCCCTTGGCCATTTGAAAAGGAATTTGTTCTTCCTTTTCCTCCATCTCTTAATACTACTACTACTAACAATAGTAACAACAATAATAAGTACACTAGGGTTTTTTGTTTTGTTTTTAACTTAAGACATGCTTTCTTGCTCTGGATAGCAAAATGTGTTTCACAGAGGCATCTACTTAGATGGGGTGGGGATGACACAGTTGTTAATTCTGGCTGGTACCTCTTGCTTCTTCACGGCTGGGGCTACCCCGTGAGTGGCGGGAAGGTTGATTTGCTTTCCCCCCTTTTCTTTTGCTCCTGGGTTCCTTCCCAGATGACGTGAAGGGCCATGAAACAAAGACCCTTTTCAGCTGTCGGTGTGCATGGAACTGGCTGCGGCTTCCTAGCTTGTCACATCTCCGGTCTGAAGATGATCAAATAATGAGCAACACATCCAGGTTATAGGGAACACGGGAAACACCCCACAGCTGGGTGTACCCCAGCCCCTCAGAGTGCACATTGGCGTTGTTTGTCCTAGTGGACTTCGGAGTAGGCCAGTGCCTTCTGGTCAGTTCCTCAGTGGTCCACATTCAGCTCTCAAAGGCAGAGCACGCTAATGGGAGGTCCAGGCTTCCGCCTGAGGCCACATACACCCGAAAAGCTCATCTGTTATAGCCTGATATGAAATCGGTTTCTTTCCGCAACTGACCTGACTCACAGAAGGTGAAGCCTGGCTTTTCATAAGTGAGGTTTGGCAGGCAAGGGAGGCAGGAAATCCAGAGGAGAATGAGCCTGTAAAGCATGGCTCCTTCCAGCCCTTGTTACTTCCTCTGCCCGGGTGTGGGGGAGGGTCCCGACTCTTGGCATCTGGACCCAGCAAGGGTTCAGAGGTTTGGTAGTCTCTGCTTGGTCCATATGCAAAACACATGCATGTGTATACATTATTAATGGCACGGGGGTTCCTGAAACTGAGAGGGAGTAAGGAGACTTCTCATCTGCTCTTGGAAGAAGCAAGAAATGAAACCAGTTCAGTAGACTGATTCCTGAGGCTTTGGGGCAGAAACTTTTTCTTTCTCCATATCCCCACGGAGATGGTTCATTTACCCTGAATTAAGATTTGGCCCTTCAGTGCAGTGCCAAGGCAGTTTATAGAGAAGAAACGTAATTTCTGATCATTGACTAAGATCAAGGTAAATCATGACACTTACCCTTTCTACGATTTGCCCAGTGACATGTTTTCTTAAGCCCAGAAGTGATTTATTTATTTATTTATTTATTTATTTAAGACGGAGTCTCGCTCTGTCACCCAGGCTGGAGTGCAGTGGCCGGATCTCAGCTCACTGCAAGCTCCGCCTCCCGGGTTCACGCCATTCTCCTGCCTCAGCCTCCCGAGTAGCTGGGACTACAGGCGCCCGCCACCACGCCCGGTTAATTTTTTTGTATTTTTAGTAGAGACGGGGTTTCACCGTGTTAGCCAGGATGGCCTCGATCTCCTGACCTCGTGATCCGCCTGCCTCGGCCTCCCAAAGTGCTGGGATTACAGGCGTGAGCCACCGCACCCAGTGTCCAGAAGTGATTTATTGATCACAGTAGCCAGAATATATCATACTGAAATAGATTGGCCTGCCACTGTCTTCTCAGGTCTCTCATGATGAAAGTGGCCTGCCTTAAAGTAGACTCAATGTGAATAGGTCTCCATGACCTCTGCCTCACTGCCTAGCACTCACATCCTCACCTACTCTTCCACTCTGGCTTCCCTGATGTTCCTTCAATATGCCAGGCATGCTGGAACCCCGGGGCCTTTGCCCTGGCTGTTCCCTCTGCCTGTAACAGTAATTCCCAGAATCCACGCATGACTGATAGCCTCGCTTCCATTGAGTCTTGACGTTAGGAATGGGTATACATGTCTCTATATTGGGAAGCCACAATAAAAACTGATGGTAGAGATGCAAATATGAGCAGAATAACAGGGTGGGGGGAGGGGCAGGGAGAGAGGTCAGTGGAAGACTTGGCACAATAGCCTCTTAAATGGCATAATAGCCTCTTAAATTTTTGGTTAGGAAATCATTCACATCCATAAGTATAGCAGGAAAATGAATCCCTGGAACCTGTTCCTTTACGTGGCAAAATGGACTTTGCAGATGTGATTAACTTAAGGGGCTTGAGGTGGGAGGATTTTTCCTGTTTTATCTCAGTAGGCTTGATGTCATTAAAAGGGTCCTTATAAGAGGGAAGGAAGCAAGAGTGTCAGAGTCAGAGAAAGAGACGAAATGACAGATGTAGAGGTTGGAATGATGTGGTCAGGAGCCAGGGAAAGCAGGGGGTATCTAGAAGCTGGAAAAGACATGGGAATAGGGCTTCCCCTAGATTCTCCGGAAGAAATGCAGCCCTATTGATATCTTGAGTTTGGTCCAGTGAGACTCATTTTAGACTTCTGACATTTGGAACTGTAATATAATGCCTTCATGTTATTCTTATTGCTGTTGTAACAAATAACCACAAACACAGTTCTACTAATTTCCTCCTCAAGGTAGCTTCTCAATTTTGCCAATACTGGTTACCAAACATACTTAAAGTTTGATTTTGAGTCTCTGGCAACTCACATCCCTCTTAATCTGCTTTACTTTTTTCTTGACTTTGTATAGTGCTTATGTTCTGATACACTTTGTAATTTACTTATTGATGATGTTTATCATGGGCAGGGATTCTCAACTGTTTTGATATTTATTGATATATCTTAAACATTGAAAACACTGGCACATAGTTGATGCTCAATAAGTAATTGTTGACTCAATCAACAAAATGTACTAGAGCATACAAGATTTTCCCAATGTAACATAACTAGCAAGAGGCTGAACCAGGATTTGAACTCAAAATTCATTCCCTGAACCTTCTTCTAGCGGCCACATTGAGGAAGCAATTACCAGGGCTGTGTTCTCAACACAAGTATTCTCCTAACCACAGAATTAAAGGCTGGTGGCCCATGTATCAGTGTCTGTATTTATGAGCCCCTCTTTCAAT
Source organism: Macaca fascicularis (assembly GCF_037993035.2). Lineage (NCBI taxonomy): Eukaryota > Metazoa > Chordata > Mammalia > Primates > Cercopithecidae > Macaca > Macaca fascicularis. Next base: position 79,395,336 of record NC_088384.1, read on the forward strand.
CTCTTTCTTTTCATATTGTGTTGATACTGTAGCCTCTATTGGTCATTTTATTTTTTCGTTTCCCAAGACAGAATTATGTGGCTTTATCTTTAATGCTGCATTATCAATACTTATAATGCATAATATTATGTATTACTCAATATTCGTGATTATTAGTGTTACTATTGGTTATTTAATAATGTTTAACTTACATTAGCAGTTGTTACTATTTTTATGATGCTAAATTACTAACAGCTAAAACAACTTCTATATTAAAAAGTATATTTGAGTGTCACTCAAGAGATAATGAGTACCTTACAAAGAAGAAATCTTGTTTCTTACCTTTGCATCATTAAACAGATCAGGATTTGGAGAATTAAGCCCTAAGTAATCATGTTATTATTTTGATTTCGCCCCTTTTTTCCTTACAAAATGGAATACTTTGGTTATCAGAAGCCACTTTAAGCATTTATATATATATGTCATAATCCGAATAAAAATAGCATTCATGGAGGTTTCTTTCGGAGCTCTTGGTAAAACACTCCATCGTGGGTCTCTGTCAAGATATCTGAAAACTTTTTCTTGGCTTCTGACTTTGAACAAAGTTTCAGAGTAACAACAAGGCTTCATTGTGCACTGAAATTTCTGTAAGGCAACATTCATTCAAGTGTTGATCCGCATTTCACCATCCAAGAATAACAACAGTTATTTATATAATTTTATCCATGTTTCTGTTTTTTCCTATCCATTTCACCCTTTCACCCCACCCCTGCTGAAACACTGGAGCTTGTTTGGGATGGGGGTGGGGTGCCATGCAGACTATATACACATACAGATGTTTTTCTTTTTCTTTTCCTGGTCTTGCTATGGGATAGACAGATCAGACTTTTTCTTATTAACAATATTATTTAAAGGTTTGGAATTTATTATCATTGAATCATTTGTAAGTAATGAAGTAGGTCTCCATGATATGTTTATTGACCAGCGGTTAGCTTTATTCAAATTAGGGTGACCACAGAAGACCAAGGACTATGATATAATGTACAACCCTAAGTGGTTTGATTTAAATAAAAAGGAAGTCCAGGCATTTCAGCTAAAATCCCCACCAAAGGCCAACAACTAGATGGGCATCCATATGACTCACTGAAATTTTCTATGATCTTCAATGGCCATCTGAGTCCGTGAAACTATAGGACTAACTATTCAATCCTTATTGAGAAAACTTTGTTAATAGCTTGAATTGAGTTATATGGGATATGAATGTTCATATCTTTGTGATAATATATGCCACCCAAGCTACATAACCAGTTATGTTAGCTAAAATACACTAAGGTGTAAAAAATCATAGTTTTCTATTAAAGGAAGTCATGATTGTGCCTAGATTCTTCTAGTATGATATACAATTTTTTTTTTTTTTTTGGTGACGGAGTCTCACTTTGTCGCCTAATCTGGAGTGCAGTGGCATGATGTCAGCTCACTGCAACCTCCCCCTCCTGAGTTCAAGCGATTCTCACGCCTCAGTCTCCCAAGTAGCTGGGATTACAGGCGCCCACCACTACACCTGGCTAATTTTTCTGAAATTTTAGTAGAGACTGGGTTTCACCATGTTGTCCAGGCTGGTCTTGAACTCCTGACCTCAGATGATCTGCCCACCTTGGCCTCCCAAAGTGCTGGGACTACAGGCATGAGCCACTGTGCCTGGCCGATATATAAATTTTTATATGGCTCCATGATCTTCTCTACATTTAATGACAGAACTGGTGGAGGGGAAGAAAGAGATAGGACTAAGCCAGAGATCGATATACATACCACTATACTTTGACCCCCCAAAAAAGGAGATTGACTGGTAGGGGAATTAATAGTATGCAGAAGAGCAAGGTGAGTCCGGTCACTGTCATTATTCAAAAACAATCTTTCAGGAGAAGAATTTTACAACTGGATTTGGGGCGGTGGGCAGATAAGTCACAGGAATGATTCTATTGTGTATCCTGAAGTCATCCATCCAGCTAGCAGTCACAGCTGCAGGCTGAAAAGACATTGCCCCTAGAGTGGGGAACTGCCAAAGTCTAGCCAGGATATTAGGTCAAGAGAAAAGACCTCAGGCACAGGGGAAGCCAGCTGCAGAATCTTAGAGGTGAGTTAGAGAAATACTGGGCTAAGCTGGGTCAACAAAAATAGACATACGGGAAGGAAGCAACTCAGTGGTACTTTGTCTCAGTTTGGGTTCTCCTAGAAGCAGGCTGTGAGCCTGTGATTTCAGTGCAAGTAGTTTATAGGGAAGGTGAAGGGAATACTGCTAGAGGAGTAGGAAAGTGAGGCAAAGGAGGGAAGGCCTTGAACAAAGGGCATAATACCAAGACAGCTACAGTTGTGGGCAACTGAAGCTTAACCCTGCTGGAAAATTCTGGGAGCTTAGGCAGAATTTATCTCAGAGTTAGTCTACCTAGGGGTGAGGGAGCTGGGGTATTTACACTTCAACATCCCTAATGCTTCCAGTCTGCTGTGTGGGTGGTGACTCAGGCCCAGGACCAAGAAAAAACCACTGTCAGAGAAATGAAGGTATTGATAATTGAAAAGTTCATGTCCTTGTCAAACTTGTTTTGAGTCAGCAGACCGAGAGGTTCAGAGAGAACAACTAAAAGGGGGAGGGAAAGGCAAGAGGTGACAACTTATCTGCTGGGAAACACTTCCCACTTCTCCCATGCCCACCACCACCATCAATACTGCAATAGCAGGGCAAGAAGGAGTCTACAGGGGCAACAGTCATGTTAACACTTGTTACTGCAGTTGCAACCTCTTCTAGAATTTTCTACAAGGGCATTGGAAGGTTTCATGAGGTCAGGTGCAATAGCCAGGAGGAAACTGAGATCTGAGCAAAGAGAATATAATTAGGAATAAAGTCAAGGGACCCAGATTGGAACTCAAATACTGCTATTAGCTAGTTCTAATTTGAGGCAATTCATTTTGTACCTCTGTTTTTATTTTCTATGGGAATCATAGAGTATCAGTGTTACTTTCTAAGAGTCTTTTAAGGAAAAATCGTGATAATTTTGGCATACAAAACCCTTTGTAAATTATAGTGCACCATAAAAATGTTTTTAAAATTGTGATTAATTTGCATTGCCGGCTAAAAATAGTGTCAACTCTATTGCCTATACCTATAAACTGGCTTAAAAAGGGATATTTGAATATGAACACATTTTTTTTCCTTGAAACACATTTGTTTGTATAAACATAGCCTAAGATGTAAAATAAAATTTAGGTCACTGATTAAGACCACTAGTGTATAACATTTAGTCTAGAGTCCTACATTAAAATATGGAAAATATGCATGCAATTGACTTAATTGACTTATAGATGAATGAGGAGTGAACAGCCAATTGATTTGAAAAGGGTAACATTTTTCATTGAATGAATCATTGGAAAGATATTTCTAACTTTGGCAAATTTCTTGTTTTATGCATTTCTTATTTTAGGATGAAAAATTTTGAAACCAGTACTTTATCATTTTCTCCTGAGGAAAATTTTGGAGATGACAGTGGACTTGCTGCATATGTGGCTAAAGCGATAGACCCATCTATCAGCTGGGAAGATATCAAATGGCTGAGAAGACTGACGTCATTGCCAATTGTTGCAAAGGGCATTTTGAGAGGTTTGTTTATTTCTCTACTTGAATTCATACAGATTTTATGATCCTTTGTGGATATGGTCTTCATATTCTTAAAGGAAAATAACAAGGAAATATTAACATGGAAATTGAGAGAGATATTCCAACTCTCAATTCTCTCTTTTCATGTCAGTGAGTAAATATTTCTTCATTCTTAGGTAATATTCTGAAGTAGAGCTAAACTCTCATGAAGTAGAAAGTTAGCCTTTTCAAAGAATTGGGATGCCATTGCCTTATTTCAGAGCCGTTACTGAATCATGAAGCCTGGCAAGATCTTGGTAGAACATCACGAGTTCATTGCTTTACCTGAAAGCTACAACAGCTGCTCTCGGACCAAAGAGAAACCCCAAGGAGATATTATGACAGACAGACTTGTTTTAAGAGCTTTCCCTCTTTTCCTTGTGTTCCCTCCAGTACAAATGGCTAGGACTAATTTTTGAGTGTGGTCAAACCCACATCACCTCTCTGAAGAGAATGGCTGACTAGTATGGTCAAATGCTCAATTATCAAGCCATGGGTAACAAGAAACTTAACTATTTCCTCCAGCATCCCCATATATTCAGATCCCACAGGGAGGTACCAATGACTATAATAATTTTGGAGTGTAAATGTGTTTACCCACAAAAATGTTTTCTTGCCTTTGAAAACATTTTTTTTTTTTTTTTTTTTTTTTAGTGTGGTTATATAGATAACTGCCAAAAACTTTTTTCTTTCTTTTTTTTTTTAACTGAAATGTTTGAGTAAGTGACTTTGGGATGAGAGTCTGTCCGTTAGTGTATGTCTATTAAATGACTTTGAATCAAAACTTTTTCATAGATTTTACTTGAACGTGTCTGAGTCATGTGGTCCCTATTTATAAAGTTCTACCTACTTTGACTATTTAATTTTATGTCTGAAGAAATGAGCTTATAAAAGTAAAAGAAATAAGCCCAGTGCAACATTTAAGTAGTGGAGATATGTTTAAATCCAGATGTTCTTATTCTGTGCTTAAACAAATTAAAGTAGTTTTTAAAATCGATATATAATAGTTGTACATATGCATAGAGCATATAGTGATGTTTCAATACCTGTAATGTATAGTAATCAGGTAATTAGCATATCTATCATCTCAAACATTATTCTGTACTTCTAAAAAAAATTGTTCACTGTTTCCTACTGATCATTGTACTAGTTCAAAATTTCTGTGGATTATACTTCAATGAATATGTATTGGTTTGGTTTACAGACACCTTTAAACAATGGTTTCACTTCCTTTACTTGCATCCGTGTTGTCATCCATGATTACTAGTGCTACTTACTGTGGCCGCATTCAACTGTGGGGACTAAATAATATTAACCTGAAGGTTCTGTACCATTCATTTATGTATTCATTCATCCATTCTCTTATTCACTCACTCATTCATTCCATAAATATCATAATTACTGTGTGCTAAAATATTTTTATAAAATAAAACAATCTTAGATCCTTGGATGAAAAGACAGTCTATTCTTGTAGGAGACAGATATATAAGCAAGCATTTTGGGTGCAATAAAATGTTATATAGAAATCTGTGCAATGTAAGGGCATGGCTTAAAAAAGAATATGGACAATAATATAAGAGTGAGTTAGAAAACACTTTTCAGAATGAAAGATGATGTTGAGTTTTGCCATGCAAGCCAATAGACTCTATTTCAGACTGAAGTACTGGCAGAATAAAGCAATTATGCATAACAATTTATAAAACATGTAAGCCATTTAGAGAATATAGGCCTTAAAGTGGCTGAGAACCACTGAAGTGTCTTGATCAGAGAAGCAACCTCATCAAATAAGCATTTTACAGAAATAATGCTTTGCACAATGGACCTAATGGATGGAGGTGGCAAAATTGTGGTCAGGGAAGACATTTAGGAACTGTTGTTGCCCAGAAAAGAGATAATTGTAGAGATGACCTAGAGTAATAGCAGGGAGGGGACTGAGAAGGTATAATTAAATTAGAAAATTAAGACAGTTCATCACAGAGATGGCCCAGGGGATCTGGCTTTAAAACACTAGGGAAGAATAAAATTTTAGTCTTGTTCCATAATTGTTTCGAATAAGGAACAAAGGTCATTTTATTTTTTAACTACCTTTTCAATTTAGGATTTCCAGTGTATATCATTTTCTACAACTTTGTCCCCTAAGATATGATGCAAATCAATTGAATTAGATTTACTATCACATGTTATGTTGAAAAATATTTTGGTTTCTAGAACTTCATTCTGTTATCACTTTAGCTAGGACCACTGCCACTACCATCACCACCACCACCACTACCACAACCTCCATTACCAGGACAACCACCACCACTGCCACCACCACCACTGCTATCACCATTACCACTCCCATCACCACCATCACCACTCCCATTACCACCATGACCACCACCACCACCACCACCACCATAACCACAACCTCCGTCAACACCACCATTACCGGGAACAACCACCACCACTGCCACCATCACCACCACTACCATAACCACAACTACCATCAACACCACCATTACCAGGACAACCACCACCACTACCACCACCACCAATCCCATTATCACCATGACCACAGTCACCATCAACACCACCATTACCAGGAACCACCATTCCACCACCAACACTATCACCACCACCACCACCACTACTCCCATCACCACCATGACCACCACCACGACCAGCACCATAACCACAACCACCATCAACACCACCATTACCAAGACAACCACCACCACCTGCACCACCACCACCACTATCACCACTACCACCACTACCACTCCCATCACCACCATGACCACCACTACCACTACCACCATCACCACCACTACCACCATCATCACCACCTCTCTTTTCTTCTCATCCATATGGATTTCTTGCTTGTTTCTAAATGTTTTTGTGACATTTTACACATAGTAGATAGTCCAAATATTTATTTACTGAACTTCTTGATGAAAACTATGAGTCTATCTAATTAGAGAAAGCTAAAAAAAAAAGGATAAGGAGAGATGGGACATTTGACATTTAAAGGGAAATAACTTATTTATACATGTACAGTTTACATTGTCTAGTTTTCTGTAACCATTTGGTTCTTTTATTTAACAAACAAGAATCATCTCTATGACAACAATTGCACCAAGTAACACATATGCTCAATTTGGATCGGAAGGGAGCCGTGGCAGGACCAGTTCTGGGAAATCCAATTTTCTCCATTTCACAGGTCCTCATCCAGAAATCACATGGGTTGACTAAGAGTCACCCATCCTCTTTCATTTTCCTTTTTCAGAAAAGTGCAGATTATATTTGCAGGAACATGAAGCCATGAGCAACTGTGAAGATCTAGACCAAACATCTGACTGTCCCACCATTTTAAGAATTATATTTTAATGAATGCAAATTGGAATGGAAGATGTAATCTCTTACTGTGTGTGGTTTAACTGACCTTAGAGAATGTCAACGCAAGCTCCTAACATGTACTTGAGACAGGATTTGGTCTTTGTCAGAACTCACACTAGCAAACAAATGGCTTTTTTGAGCAAAAGCATAGTGCTTTTTAGAGTTTTTTTCTTTTTCTTTTAATTTTTTTTGAATTAGGCTGTCTCACTTCCATTGTGGTTTTGTGTTTCTGAGAAACTTTTCTCTAGTCAGCTCTTCTTATACAGGCATACCTCAGAGACATTGTGGATTCAGTTCCAGACCACCACGGTAAAACAAGTCACATAAATTTTTTGTCTTCCCAGTGCCTATGAAAGTTATGTTTTTGCTATACTGTAATCTATTTTGTGCAATAGCGTTATGCCTAAAAAACAATATACCTTACTTAAAAAATAAGTTACTCCTAAAAAATGCTAATCATCATCTGAGCCTTCAGCAAGTTGTAGTCTTTTTGCTGGTGGAGGGTCTTTTCTGGGTGTCGATGGCTGCTGACTGAACAGGGTGGGGGTTGCTGAAGGTTTAGGGTGGCTGTGGTGACTTCTTAAAATAAGTCAAGGAAGTTTGATGCATTGATTAACTTTTACTTTTAGGAAAGATTTCTCCGTATCATGAGAAGCTATTTGATAGCATTTTACCCACAGTACAACTTTTTCAACATTGGAGTCAGTCCTCTCAAACTGCCGCTGCTTTATATGTGAAGTTTATGTAATATTCTAAATCCTTTGTTGTTATTTCAGCAATGTTCACAGCATCTTCACCAGGAATTGATTCCATCCCAAGAAACCACTTTCTTTGCTCATCGATAAGAAGAAACTCTTCATTCATTTAAGTTTTATCACATTGCAGCAATTTAGTCACAGCTTCAGGCTCCACATCTAATTCAGTTCTGTTACTGTTTCTGCCACATCAGCAGTGACTTTCTTCACCGTAGTCTTGAGCTCCTCAAAGTCATCCATGAGGGCTGGAATCAACATCGTCCAAATTCCTGTTAATGTTGATATTTTGACCTCCTCCCACAAATCACAAATGTTCTTAATGGCATCTAGGATGATGAATCCTTTCCAAAAAGTTTTCAATTAATGTTGCTCAGATTCATCAGAGGAATCATTAACTATAGTATCTATAATCTTATGAAATATATTTCTTAACTAATAAGACTTGAAAGTCAAAATTACTCCTTGATCCATGGGCTATGGAGTGCAGGTTGTGTTAACAGGCATAAAAACATTAATCTTTTTGTGTTTTTCCACCAGAGCTCATGAGTCACTAGGTGCATTGTCAGTGAGCAGTGATATTTTGAAAGAAATCTTTTTTTTTTTTCTGAGCAGCAGGTCTCGACAGTGGGTTTAACATATTTAGTTAACCATGCTGTAAACAGATGTGCAGTCATCCAGACTTTGTTGTTTTATTTATAGAGCACAGGCAGAGTAGATTTGGTAAAATTTTTGGATTATACTTTGAAGCCATGCATTGACTTCTCCTCTCTAGCTATGAAAGTCCTAGATGGCATCTTCTTCCAGTATGAGGAAGGCTTGTTTGGAAGAAGATGCCATACAGCCTGTTTCATCCACATTGAAAATATATTGTTCAACGTAGCCATCTCCATCAATTTTCCTAGCTAGATCTCCTGGATAACTTGCTGCAGCTTTTCCATTAGCACTCAGCTGCTTCATCTTGCACTTTTATGTTATGGAGATGGCTCCTTTCTTTAAACCTCAGAAATCAACCTCTGCTGGCTTCAAACATTTTTTCTGCAGGTTCCTCACCTCTCGCAGTCTTTATAGAATTGAAGAGAGTTAGGGTGTTGCTCTGGATTAGGCTTTGGTTTAAGGGAGTGTGGTGGCTGGTTTGATCATCTATCCGGACCACTCAAACTTTCTCCCTATTAGCAATAAGGCTGCTTTGCTTTCTTATCATTCCTGTGTTCATTAGCATAGTAGCTTTAATTTCCTTTAAGAACTTTTGCTTTGCATTCACAACTTAGCTGTTTGGCACAAGGAGCCTAGCTTTTGTCCTGTCTTGGCCTTTCACATTCCTTTCTCACTAAGCTTAATAATTTCTGGTTTTTAATTTAAAGTGAGAGGTATGTGACTCTTCCTTGAGCACTTAGAAGCCATTGTAGAGTTATTAATTGGCCTGATTTCAATATTGTTGCTTCTCAGGGAATAGCGAGGCCTGGGGACAGGGAGAGAGATGGGTGAATGGCCAGTGAGTGGAGCAGTCAGAACACACCTATTTATTGAGTTCCACATTTTAAAGGCGATGGTTCATGGTACTCCCAAACAATTACAATAGTAACATCAAAGATCACTAATCACAGATCACTGCAACAGATGTAACAATAATGAAAAAGTGTGAAATAGGGTGAGAATGACCAAACTGTGACACAGGGATACAAAGCAAGCACATGCTGTTAGAAAAATAGTGCTGGTACACTTGCTTGTTGCAGGGTTGCCACAATGCCACTAGAGCATTGTATATACCTTAATTAAAAATACCTTACTCCTAAAAAGTGCTAATTATTATCTGAGCCTTCAGTGAGTTGTCGTCTTTTTGCTGGTGGAGGGTCTTTCCTAGATGTTGATGGCTGCTAACTGATCAGGGTGGTGATTTTCAATTTCTAGAAAACTTAGTAGCTGCAAATTGCTATAAAGCAAAGTGCAATAAAACAAGGTATGCCTGTATACATTGTTCAAGATACTCTAAAAAAAATTCATTTAATGTTCCTGGATTGTGTTTAAAATTGCTGTCATGTGTCTGGGATTTAGTTACTACTCTCCTCTAAGTCAGAACAGATTCCTAGACCAAAAGCTCCAAGAGTTTGAAGGCTGAGCTCAGATCTTGAGTACTTACATTTCACTTTTATATGTTAAATTAAATATGGAAATAAAATATTAGTAAGATAGCAAACAGTGCCACTGCCCATTGATGACTGTGTTTCTCAATCAATGTACTTAATGGCAAATTCACAAATATGGAATGCCACACTCTTAAGTTCTAAGAATTAATAAAAATATCCAAGATTCACGAACATTTTGCTAAGTGGGAATATTTTGGCCCTTTCATTAAGGCAAAATTGCTTTTCTCTCTGTGTTAAAATAAAACGTAAAACTGTGGACAAGGCTGCATAAGCAGCTAATAAAAGGGACTTATGTCTGGTTATAAATTATCCTTATTGTCTTTGCTTCTCTAAAAATTCACAGTCTTATCCTCTGAGCAAATCATTCTGTCATTTCTCCCTATATTCCCAATACTACCTGCAGAATATAAAAAACCACTTGAAATGATGGCAGATAACAGACTTACTTAAGAAACATTTAGTTCAAATGGGAGGCACTTTATCATTGTAATCCCAACTAGGATGAAACTGTTATAAACACAACTCAAATAGAGTTGCCAAATGCATCCTGCAAATAAATCTTTCTCCACCTACTCATTGTCTTAGTTTAAACTCCCTGCACCATCAGAGGAAAAGAGTAATAATAGTTAATATTTATCTGAGTGTTCGACATGTGTCGGGCACTTTCTAAACACACATTCAACTCATTAAATCCACAAGCTCATCATATATGGATTGCTATCCTCATTTTGTGGCTTAGGACCTTAATGCACAGAGAAGTTAAGTAACTTGCCACTTACACAGCAAGCAAGCAGCAGATGTGGGCTTTAAGTCCAGGTGGTCCGATGACTTAGTCTAAACAGTGAATCACTTCTTCCTCCTGTACAGGATCTGTTTACTGGTAATATTTGACTTCTCATAATGCAGGTTGTAGCTACATGGTGGCAGACATAGGCATATAAACTGGAGAACTATACACATGCTCAATTATGAGGTTTGAAAAAATACCATTGTCTATGTTTTTCAAGTGTTTTTTTTTTTTTACATTTGACTTGAAGTTTAGTATCATGTACATAACTAGATAACCAGAGCAAACTATAGCAATTCAGAATATAATTTTACACTGTTTACTAAGGTTATTTATGACTACACCTAGGTTTTTAGAATAAATACCATGCTATATCTATTAGGATAGGTAAGCTTATGGGAACATTGAAGGTGAGCTGTGCAATACGGCAGCCACTAGCCGCATGTGGCTATATAAGTTAATTAAAATGAAATAAAGGCAAAATTCCAGTTTCTTAGTCACACTGCCGCATTTCAGTTGGTCAGTGTCTACATGACTAGTGGTACTGTATGATGGAAGTGCACAGATCTAGAACATTTTTACTATCACAGAAAGTTCTATGGTAGTTCATTGAGGCCCTATCTTTAGGGAATCATTTATGAAATATGTCTGAGATGAAAATGTATTGGGCTTCTGGTTTCAAATGATGGCCTGAGTACATATGAATCCTCTCATTAAAGCCAAGACCCCACTGAAATTAAAGTACAGAAATGCAAATATGTATACACTAATGACAGCAAAGCAAAGGAGGATGAGGGACAGAAACAGCAGAGAAATTTTAGGAAACTTTTGAAAGCATGTTGATAGCAGGAAAACATACAGAAAACTGTACCTTGAGATAGGCTTTCAGGAAATCCTAGAGGACGTAGGGGTTGATTATGTAATAGAATGCTTGAGAGGCTGTAGGTATATAGTCTGCAAGGATGGCAGAGAGGGTAGTGAAGACTAAATGCAAGGGGACTGACTGAAGATCAATATAGGAAGCGATCATGCCTGCCAGCAATCCTGCTCCCAGTCTACTTCTTATGCAACAATGGACACTTGGCACTGACTTCTCAATAATAAAGTAGCTGATCCTTTCTAAAGAAATGAATGAATGACTGGGATGAAATATGGGCGGGTGACATTTCCAATATGACATGATGCTGTCCTCATTCTGACACTTGAGGAACTCACAGTCTAATTGCCTCTTAGTTGACATTCCCTGCGTTTTCTTACATAGAGTTCCAAGAAAGAATTTCCACTCCAGCCAAGGACTTGGCAAGAATGAAACTAATTTACAAAACAGGGCAGTTCCTCAATCTTTCTTCCTTAAATACAAATGGAAAATTTAGCATCACTAGGCATATCAGAAACACCAAAACATAAAAAATCAAGATGAATCTATAGAAAAGCTTATCCCAGGAAAAAGAGATGAAACAAGAAAAGGAACTTTAAAACATCCAAATGAGACACTCAAAAAAGTTGAAAATATATATATAAATAGGAAGAGTCTGCCATGAAAAGAAAATTAGAGCATAAAGAAGAGTTCCCAATGATTAGAAAAATGACTTCTGATTTTTTTTTAAAAAAGGGAAAATTGAATATAAAAAAGAGCTCTCAAAGATTAAAAACATGATTGCTGAAATGACTGAAAGGCTGAGCAATAAAGTCAATGACATTTCCCAAAGGGTAAAACAACAATGAGAACAATAAGATAAATAGAAAGAAAAACGTATTACATGAATGTACATGAAGACCACTTTAAAATGTACAATATCCAACTGATAGGAGTTTCAGGTAGAAAAGTAAAAGAAAGAGGCCTAGAGGAATTTATTAAAGACCAACAATTTCTGAATGCTGTTGTTGTAAGTCATTAGAGTGAGAAAACAAATCACAACTTCTCATGTTCCTTATGAAATTTCAGAAAAATAATGTGTATAGATAAACTAAACATAAAACTGTTTACTTATAAAATAATTCAAATCAAACTGGCATCAGTCCTTGCATCAGCAATGGGTACTAGAAGACAATGGACTGATGTCTTTAAGGTTCTGAGTAAAATGGTTTTTCCACCTAGATTATTATACCCAATCTAATTGTCATTCACACACAAGAGAAGCTATTTAGGTGGTCTGTAAGTTTACCTCCCTTGGGTCCTTTTTAAGAAAGTTACAAAGGAATCTACAACAAACAAATGAGAATATAAACCAAATGAGGGCATACTCAGACAGCAAGATATTCAACTCAGAGCGAATAAGAGCAAATTCAAAGCGGAAGGCAGACATTATGTCTTGTGAGTAACCACAACAGAATGGATCAGGAAGGCAGAGGGCTCCAGGGGTTACCTCCAGGGGGAGAATAAAGTGACCTAATAGGTCAGATCAAATAATTGAAATTTTGAAGAACTTGATAATATTCTGAAGTCTGACGTAAATGGAAAAAAGAAAAGAAAGGCAATTAGAAATCTAATCTAATCCTAATCACCTCCCAAAGACCCCATCTCCAAGTGCCGTCACATTGGTGATAAGGGCTTCAACATGTAAATTTTGAGAGGATTTAAATATTTAGTCTATAACATATAGGCTTAACAGTTTCCTATACCTATAATTTTAGAAGAAAAATATCACTATCATCATTTGAAAAAAGTAAGAATAGTTGAAAAATAGCCTTGTATAAAACAAAGTTTGGAAAATGATAGCATATAATTAAAAAAATAATTATCTTATCTTTTAAAATAGTTCTTAGTCAAGTCTGCTCATTATCTCCATTGCTGAATTTGTACAGATTACCAATGACCTATATCCATTTGCTTAAATTTCCAAGGCCTGATTTTTACTACACTCTTGAACCGATTGGTTTTGCTTAGTATTGCATTTTGAATGTTAAACCTGAGAACCAGTGTTGTTTTCATGATTCTTTTAGCAAATGGTTTGTTACTAGGACATGCTAAAAATAATAGTTTAGAATATAAAATATGTTTTTAAATGTTGCAAATAGATTTAAGAGAACAGTAATCTATTTTAAACTGAACTTTCAGAAATTAATATATTTTAAAATATGATTAGAGATTTAATATTACATTTTTTATATCTTTCTTTCTTTTTTGTTTTTGAGATGGAGTCTTTATCTGTCTTCCAGGCTGGAGTGCAGTGGTGTGATCTTGGCTCACTGCAACTTCCGCCTCCCAGGTTCAAACGATTCTCCTGCCTCAGACTCCTGAGTAGCTGGGACTACAGGCACCTGCTACCAAGCCTGGTTAATTTTTTTTTTTTTTTGTATTTTTAGTAGAGATAGGGTTTCACCATGTTGGTCAGGCTGGTCTTGAACTCCTGACCTCATGATCCACCCGCCTTGGCCTCCCAAAGTGCTGTGATTACAGGCATGAGCCACTCCGCCTGGCCAATTTTTTATACATTTCAATGAGCAAACATATATTTAATTATAGAACAATATTACTTAAAATAGTTACTAAAGCTATTACGACTTTGTATTAAAGATTGTTTTTTGAAATAGGTTTGTCCACTGTCTGTTACATTAACAGTGCTTGCCATTTTTATGTGCTTTTTTTGCTATCCAAATTGTTGAGGAATAATTTTGCTAAATGATAAAGTGATATAATCTTATTTATTGAAAATACTTAGCAAGAGTACACCCTTATAAAAATAAATACGTTTTATGTCAATGTATTATCTATTGATACTTTTATGTATTTTACAATTAAATTGCCATCAGTGGTAACATTTTGTTGTTGTTGTTGGCCTAGAAAACTACCACTACTATTCTAGTGCTAACCCTAGGGTACACTTTTATGCTAAGATTATTGACCCAGGTATGTAGGTGGGAGTCAGCCTCCATTTGACTGGAATGTGGAGGCCTCTAAACCCAAGCCGCATGTTAAGTTACAGTTTCCTTAAGATGCTTGTTTTACTCTCTCCAGGTGATGATGCCAGGGAGGCTGTTAAACATGGCTTGAATGGGATCTTGGTGTCGAATCATGGGGCTCGACAACTCGATGGGGTGCCAGCCACTGTGAGTTTTGGCAAACGCTGCAATTTCCTTTTGGAGTTCCCATTTCCATCACTGTGTTACTATCTCTATGTCTGCCTCCTCTTTGTGTGTAGTTTGTGTGATCAGTCAAGGTGAAATACGTGCAAATATGTGAGATCTTGGATTTTAAGTTTAGTGGCACATAACTACCCAAATTAACAAATATATTTATGTTTAATTAGCCCAGTGCATTTATTTGTAACCTATGAAAGTCTCTGTTAAATAATAAAGACATTTGTGGGCAAGGATTATTCTGGAATTCACAGATACACCAATAAGTATGTAAATGAGTGTGAAAGAAAGGATTATGCCATGAATGTCCAAAGACATGAACTAGCAGAGAATTGTGGGAATTCAAAGGCTGTGGTAGAATCTGAGATCATTGGTACAACTGAGACAAGAAATCAGGAGGAGGGACATATTGGAATTTCCTGTGGGGTGGCGGTTGAAAAGCTGCAGAGAAACGGTGACGAGTTGGGAAAAGGAGAAAAAAAGCTTAGGCCCAGGCAAGGGGAAGTGAGCTGTAAGTAGGCTACTCTGGCTGGGTTGTGAACCACCTTGGCTGCATATTGGAATCATCTGGGAACTTTAAAGACTCCTGATCTCCTCCCCAGGTCTATTTATCAGAATCTCTGGTTGGGGCTTGGGAGTGTATAGGCGCTAGTATTTTTTTAAAGCTATCAGGAGATTCCAACGTGCATCTTTGGTTTTTATGCACTGGAGTAGGCAAATCAGAGTCCAAAATCTAAGTATAAAAATGAGCCAAACTGGCCTGAAAGGTATGGGACTGAATGGAACTGTATCAAAGAACAATTAGAACCTGAAGATCCTAAAACCATGAAAACCAACAGACACTTAGAGCAGATTTTAAGATCAGGGACTGGGAGTCCAGAAATGGATGCAAAGCCATGGAGATGGACACATTTCCTGGGGTGGATTTTATGGATCCGTGATCCAGAATGGGGGCCAGGAGCCATTGGTGGGGTGCTATCAAGCGGTTCCCTTAGGTGCTGTCCACTTGTGGGGATTTGGCCAAGCCTCTTGTAGATGGGGCAATGATATTGCAGATCCTTTTTGCTTCTGCTCTGGCCCCATGTGGCCCCCTCTTTGCAGTGTGATAAGCGTAAGTGTAAACTGGCAAAGAGTGAGATGTGCTCAGGGAATACTAAATAATCCATCTTGTTTGCAGTGTCTGATGCTGTAACCGCCCAACCGGCTCTCCTTGTCCACCGTATAGACAGAGCTGATTTATCAAGACAGGGGAATTGCAATAGAGGAAGAGTTTAATTCACGCAGAGCCAGCTGTACTGGGAGCCTGGAGTTTTATTATTACTAAAATCAGTCCCTCTGAAAACCTGGGGTTCAGGGTTTTTAAGGATAATTTGGTGGGGAAGGAGTCAGAAAGTGGGGAGTGCTGATTGGTCAGGTCGGAGATAAAATCACAGAGAGTCGAATTGTCCTCTTGCTCTGAGTCAGTTCTTCGTTGGAGGCCACAACACCAGATGAGCCCGTTTATCAGTCTGGGTGGTGCCAACTGATCCAGGTACAGGGTCTGCAAAATATCTCAGGCATTGATTTTCGGTTTTACAAAGGTGATGCTATCCCCAGGAGCAATTTGGGGAGGTTCAGAATCTTGCAGCCTACAGCTGCATGACTCCTAAACCATAATTTCTATTCTTGTGACTAATTTGTTAGTCCTGCAAAGGCAGCCTAGTCACCAGGCAGGCAGGGAGTTTGCTTTGGGAAAGGGCTGTTATCATCTCTGTTTCAAAATTAAAGTATGAACTAAGTTTCTCCCAAAGTTAGTTTGGCCTACACTCAGGAATGAACAAGGAAAGCTTGGCAGTTAGAATCAAGATAGAGTCAGTTAGGTGAGATCTCTTTCACTGACATAATTTTCTCAGTTATAAGTTTTGCAAAGGCGGTTCCAGGGGGAGTGGGAGAGTTCTGGGAAAGGCATCTGCCTGGATAGATAAGGAAGGAGATCCTTGACTATTATGAGTCATTGGGTGTGCACTAGAAGAGCCTTGGCTTAGCAGCAATGAGTCTTCTAAAGTGGATTTTGTCATGACAAGAAGCAGAAAGGCCAATGAGGTGGCCTTTACAATTACTATAGCCAAGGAAAGAGAGAAGGAGGGCCTGAACTGCAGAGGGACAGAGGGAATTGCCTTCTGCTCCCTACCTTGGTTTCCTCATCTTTTAAAATTTAAACCTTTAAACTGTAATGTTTTATAATGTGATTTACATAGGCAAAGTAACTAGCATCATATAACAAAACTTTATATATCTAAATATATTTACTAAATATATATATATATTTCCTATCTATCTATCTGTCTGTCTATCTATCTATCTATCTATCTATCTATCTATCTATCTATCTATCTGTATTTACTAGGTAATGTGGGTCAACTTTCCAGACTACCACCTCTCTCAGAACTGGATTCTTATATAAATATTTTCCCTTTTATCGGAACCCTTCAGTGGTAGTTATTATATAGATTGTTGGAATTGAGATGACCATTTGAATTTATCCACACAACCAGAAGAAGAGTAGAACAAATACTTTGGTCAACTAGTAGTGGTCTGTTGTTTCATTGAACTAGCAGGTTGATTTAGTGACATTCATAGACCAATTGTGTGGCTGTGATGGCGGAGTAAATGATGGCAGGGAATATTGGGTGTGCATATTGCACTGAGTTTTTCCTAAAGCACTAATGGTAGGAACCAAGCAAGTCTTTGTACATTGTAGGATTATACAGTCAAGTGGTGGCTCACGCCTGTAATCCCAGCACTTTGGGAGCCCAAGGCAAGGGGATCACTCGAAGCTAGGATTTCAAGAGCAGCCTGGCCAATGTGTGAAACCCCGTCTCTACTAAAAATGCAAAAATTAGCAGGGCATGGTGGTGTACACCTGTAATCCCAGCTACTTGAGAGGCTGAGGCAGGAGAATTGCTTGAACCAGGGAGGTGGAGGTTTCAGTGAGCTGAGATCCATGCCACTGCACTCAAACCTGGGCGACAGAGTGAGGCTCTGTCTCAAAAAACAAAACAAACACACAAAAGATGA
This sequence comes from Macaca fascicularis, assembly GCF_037993035.2. Classification (NCBI taxonomy): domain Eukaryota; kingdom Metazoa; phylum Chordata; class Mammalia; order Primates; family Cercopithecidae; genus Macaca; species Macaca fascicularis. The sequence goes on from NC_088384.1 coordinate 79,413,204, forward strand.
AAAGTAATGAAACTGGAAGTTGTCAGCTCTTTGCAACTCAGTTTTGCTCCCAGAGACACACCATTTTAGGTGATATCAAATGTTGGCTGCAGGTAAACAGAGGTGGAAAGTGAAGACCTCCTCCTTGTAGGGTGGAGAGGTCGGTCACAGCACAAGGCTTTTTCTCAGATTTATGACTCACTTGTGTATGGATATGCAGACTTAGTAGGTGGGCCAAATTGTTTTCTAAAAATAAAATATAAATCTACTGAAATCAAATCTAACTAGATTTTAAGGGAAAAATAGCCAAATGGTGTTGCTTGTTTCCCTCTCGCTGAGAGAATATAGACACATCTAGAAGGGTTTTTGAGTTGTGTTCCTTGAGACTGTTTTTTAAAAAACAATAACTGTACCTAGGACCTGGAACTATAAAAATTCTGGAAGATAACATTGGAGAAACCCTTCTAGACATTGGCTTAGGGAAGGATTTCATGACCAAGAACCCAAAAGCAAATGCAATAAAAACAAAGAGAAGTAGCTGGGAGTTAATTAAACTAAAGAGCTTTTGCACAGCAAAATGAATAGTCAGCAGAGTAAACAGACAATCCACAGAATGGGAGAAAATCTTCACAATCTATACATCTGATAAAAAACTAATATACAGAATCTACAAAGAACTCAAATAAATAAGAAAAAAACAAACAATTTGATCAAAAAGTGGGCTAAGAACATGAATAGACAATTCTCAAAAGAAGATATACAAATGGCCAACAAACATAGGAAAAAATGCTCAGCATCACTAATGATCAGGGAAATGCAAATCAAAACCACAATGTGATACCACCTTACTCCTGCAAGAATGACCATAATAAAAAAATCAAAAAACAGTAGATGTTGGTGTGGATGCAGTGATTAGAGAATACTTCTACACTGCTGATGGGAATGTAAACTAGTACAGACACTATGGAAAACCACGCAGAGATTCCTTAAAGAACTAAAAGTAGAGCTACCATTTGATCCAGCAATCCCACTACTGGATATCTACCCAGAGGAAAATAAGTCATTATTCGAAAAAGATACTTGCGCAGGCCTATTTATAGAAGCACAATTCACAATTGCAAAATCGTGGAACCAACCCACATGCCCATCAATCAATGACTGGACAAAGAAACTGTGGTACATATATATGATGGAATACTACTCAGTCATAAAAGGAATGAATTAACAGCATTTGCAGTGACCTGGATGACATTGGAGACTATTATTCTAAGTGAAGTAACTCAGGAATGGAAAACATCGTATGTTCTCACTGATATGTGGGAGCTAAGCTATGAGGTCGCAAAGGCATAAGAATGATATAATGGACATTGGGGACTTGGGGGAAAGAGTGGGGGAGTGGGCAAGGGATAAAAGACAACAAATATGGTGCAGTGTATACTGCTCAGGTGATGGGTGCACCAAAATCTCAAAAATCACTATTAAAGAACTTACTCATGTAACCAAATACCACCTGTACCCCAATAACTTATGGAAAATAAAATAAAAAATTAAAATTAAAAACAAAACAAACAAAAACCAATAACCAGCTGGGTGCGGTGGCTCATGCCTGTAATCCCGGCACTTTGGGTGGCCGAGGTGGGCAGATCATCTGAGGTCAGGAGTTTGAGACAAGTCTGGCCAACATGGTGAAACTCTGCTTCTACTAAAAATACAAAAATTAGCCAGGTGTGGTAGCGGGCACCTGTAATCCCAGCTACTTGGGAGGCTGAGGCAGGAGAATTACTTGAACCTGGGAGACGGAGGTTGCAGTGAGCCAAGATTGCACCATTGTACTTACTCCAGCCTGGGCAGCAAGAGCAAGACTCCATCTCAAAAACAAAACAAAACAAACCATAACCCTCCTCTTTGCATGTCATATACATAAGAGGGATGCTTGCTTGAGTTTTGCCTCACACTTTAGAGCAAATTTGAGGCTCATAATGATGAGAGAAATGTGAGGAAGGATTCGGTGTATGGCACAGTACAAAGTTCTCTCAGTGTGTGGGTTTTGCGGTGAGTGACAAAAGGCTTGGGGGAGGCTGTGGTGTCCAGGTCTCAGTACTTGCACAGAAGAACTTGCTGTACTGCAGATTTTGTTATGTCATAAGTCAGAGCCACGGAGGCAGCATGATGTCATGGGAAGAGTACTGAAATGGAGTCTTGTCTCACCTCTTAGGGGATAAGAGCTAGGTGAGTAAGTCACTGAGACTTTTAGCCCAAACATCTTCACAGTATTGTGTTACTTACAAAAAGAAAGTGGACAACAATATGAATTCTACATTTCTGTTAGGTTGGTGCAAAAGTCATTTCACCATTACTTTTAATGGCAAAAACTGCAATTACTTTTGCACCAGGCTAATATAAATCACAGAATTTGCTTATATGGAGAAATACTTATTATCACTAGGAGTCCTAGAACAGTAATTTAACTTCAGTTCATCTTAATATGTTGCTTCTGAGAAGAGTTGTCAGGCCTCTGCTACACCCCAGAAAAACTAAAAAATAAGATCGTATTAAAAATACTCTTGTTACCTCATGGTTATAATGTGATCCAGATTGGCTTTGAAGTAGTTAGAGAATAACAGGATGGAATCAAATTGAGTTCTAAAATACATAGCATTAGATCTTCTCAAATTAAGATTCTCTGGAATATTTGAATCCTAAGAGCATTTTTTTTCAATTTTGCATTTTCATTTTGATGCTATCTGGACACAAACTACTTCAAGCTTAGAAATATGACTTTCTTTCACAGTGAAAATTATCAACAGCAAAACATTTTTATAGAATAAGCATTTGGGTTGTTAAGTTCTTGGGGATGTTCTGTGAAGTACTACAAGGGATTTAAATTTTCTTCTATATAAACAGTCCATGCAATTCTATCTTAGAGAAACATTTAATGTATCAGCTGGCTTTTGCTGCATAACCAGTCACTCTGAAACTTACTGGATAAATCAGAATCATCATTATTACAATCTACAATTTTGTGGGTTGGCAATTTGTGTTGAGATCTGCTGAGTGTTTCTCTGGTCTTGGCTGGACTCAGTCACATGTGTCCGTGGCCAGCTACTAGGCCTACTAGGAGGCTGTCATAGGATGAGCTCTGCAGGGATGGCTCTGCATTGTCTCACATCTTCCAGCATTCTCATGAAGTGGCAGGTCTCCTAGAGAGTGTGTGTAAGCATGCAAGGCCTCCTGAGATCTAGGCTTGGAATGGGCATCCTGTCACTTCTCATATTCCACTGGTGAAAGTAAATCACAAGTTCAATTCAGATCTAAGGTGTGGGGGAACAGAACCCTCCTTCCTTTCCCTCTCTCCCATAATATTGCAAGGAAATGAAGAAGAGGAAATCATTGTAGCCATTTTTGCAGTTGCAAACAATCAGCAAAATGTATACAGACCAGTGATTTTGTAAGTGTGCTTAGGTTATGGGCAGTGACTTGGACTCTGTCTCCTTTGCGTTTAACTAAGCACCTCTGGTTCCATCTGCTTTTATTTATTTTAAACTATTTTGATTTGAACAAAGGTTTCCATACCTAAAATGTCAGAAATGGAGAGTATAACAGTGGATGCAATAGAGGATGGAAAGGTGAGAGCTCCTTGCCAGTAGAAGTTGTGTTTGGGGGAGGGGTTAGGGGAGCAAGTTGTGCAGGGAGCATTCTGGAAGAGTGTGACTCGAACACAAATGAGAAAGAGGACTCTCTTTGCGAGTCAGATCCCTGTGGGTTTCTTTCTACATCCCCTACTCTGCCTGACATTAGTGCCTTAAATATACCAGGTCCTTTATAAAGTGTTTGATAAAACAGCGAATAGAGGGATGAATGAGTAACAGTATACAGGGATCTTACCATATTTTCCTGGAGATTAACTCCAGTGGAGTTAAGCCCACAATTAGTTGCCCGAAGAAGCACTAAGGAAAAAGCTAAAATGAATGATCTCACAGATGTATAGAAAGCTGAAAAGAGGGAAACATAAACAGGGCCATAACATAGTGAGTCTGTCTACTGTATTTATTTATCTAATCTGTTTGATCAGAATTATTTTGTGTAATATACACCTAGTAAAACTGCAGCTATTGAAAGAAAAAGGGGAGGATTGAAATGCCTAGCAATAGATGGAACATTGTTGTTCACAGACACATGAAACACCAATCTGGGCTCTGTTTTTTAACCCAGGATTCGCATTTTTAAGTATCTTTATTAGTTTACTTTTAGGCCAGGGTAGGCATTGGAAATTACCTAAACACACTTGATTTGACTGACTTTGAAAATGTGTATTGAACCCAAGCTAGCTAATATTTTTCTTTGGTTCTGGTTTCAAATGGGGAAATATGCTTAATTATAGCTTGCATCATCGCTTGGAAATTGTAGCATTTATATGTTGATGTAACTTGCCTGAATGCAAAAAGAGGACTATGTATAGGAAAAGGGACATATGTAAATAGATCCAAAGCATGTTTGGCAAGGCAGAAAAGCCAAAAGGAAAAGAGGAAAATCACATTACATGCCAAACATTTAGGGGCCACATGCCAAGAGTTACCTTCACTTCCTTCCAATCTGTAGCCCTATTTGGTCTTCAGCCTCATATATAAAACTCTCTTTAGCCTCTAAAATTTTAGGGTAGAAATGGGATAACCTTTGAGTGATTTCAGCACAATTATTTCTGGAAAAGGTGGACTTGAGTGTATGGCAGCTTCTTCAGCATACATTTTAAATAGGAACTATACTTAATTTAGATTTTTACATTTTGGGATGAATGTGGGTGATTTCTACAGATTTCGATCTCTAGCTCACCTTGTAAATTGTTTTCATTCTCAAATGCAGATTCACATTAAAGTAGCCGATTGTATTAGTTAGCTACTGCCATGTGACACTATAAAATGAACAATCCCAAACTCAGTGATTTAAATCAGCAATCACTTATTTCCATGAAAGTTTGTGTTGACTAGTGTCTACCGATCTAGGCTTGGTACTAGCTAGGTGGCTGGTATCCAATTGTCAGCTCCAGCTGGGCTTGGCTGTGCTGGCTCTGCTTCCTGAATATTTATCCTGGGGCCAAAGATGAGGGGGAAATAATACCTGGTGGATGGTCTTCTCATGGTAAATGACAAGGTGCAAAAAAGTAAGTGGGAATACATGAGGTTGCTTAAGGCCTATGCTCAGAAATGACATTCTGCCAGCTCTGCTCACATGTTATCGGCCAAAGTGGCCAAGGCTAAGGTGCAGGCAAGTGCACTTTGATGCCAACCTATGTCCATCATCACCAATTGCCAATCAAGACCAAGATCTTCATGGTGCAAGTGGTCACATTTCTTAAAAGCAAGAAAAATGTTTTCACAGATTGTTCTTTAATATACAGCTGGATGCAAAATATGTTGGATGAGAAAATAAGAGACTAAGTTGTTTTATTATTAGTTGCATTTGCATTTTACACACTGTTTGCACTATTATCTGAGCATGAATTTTAACAATTGACTTGCAATGAATAATTTATGTCAATAAAATACTTCATTTACTTTTATACATTTTATAATCCCAGCACTTTGGGAGGCTGAGGCAGGCAGATCACTTGAGGTCAGGAGTTTGAGATCAGTCTGGCCAACATGATGAAACCCCATCTCTACTAAAAATACAAAAATTAGCCAGGCACAGTGGTGGGCACCTGTATTTCTAGCTACTTGGGAGACTGAGGCAGGAGAATCACTTGAACTCTCAATATGGAGGCTGCAGTGAGCCGGGATCATGAAACTGCACTCCAGCCTGGGTGACAGAGCAAGACCCTGTCTCAAAAATGAACAAAAAGAGTTATGGAAGATCAAGTGTTTTATGTTTATAATTTTTTGATGACAATCTTTGAATATAAGAAACAGAAAAAAAGAAAACCTTGCACTTTAAAATAAAAATAAGCTACTCATTTCCAAATTTAGTTGGTGTTTTAGTTACTAGCATTTGTACCTCTCTTCTTTCAGGAGGAAATAATTTTACCGTTGACCCCAAACCTACTTGGCTTCTTTCACTCTAAGCCCTAGCTGGATGTGTCCATGGTTTTTGGAGGTGGAGTTGAATAACAATTCAGTGTTAATAGAGTGACATTATTGAACTTTTCTTTCCCCAGATTGATGTTCTGCCAGAAATTGTGGAGGCCGTGGAAGGGAAGGTGGAAGTCTTCCTGGACGGGGGTGTGCGGAAAGGCACTGATGTTCTGAAAGCTCTGGCTCTTGGCGCCAAGGCTGTGTTTGTGGGGAGACCAATCATTTGGGGGTTAGCTTTCCAGGTAATTGGACAAAGAAATAAATATATAAAATAGACAATTTGACAGTAAAACAAATGAATAAAACAAGTCAGACTGATTTACACAATAGTTCTGTATTTTTTCACTCGGTTAGGGGGAGAAAGGTGTTCAAGATGTCCTTGAGATACTAAAGGAAGAATTCCGGTTGGCCATGGCTTTGAGTGGTAAGACTCATTCTTGTTTACAACTTTCTTTTCTTTTATGATCTGTAAGTCAGGGTCCTTGGTGGAGAGAAGTGAATTTGAAAGAGAAGAGTGTGGGATCATTGAGTATATTAAATTTGACGTTGACTCCATATCTACAGTTTTGAGGAGCTCTGCATGTGCATAGTCTCTAGTAATTACTTAACCTCTATATTTCACAGCTTTATTAGGAATATTTTGGTGAGTACGACTACTTAAAGGTGGTTGCAACATCATACTCTTCCTCATCTCATAACACATGAACACATACATCTACCTGGATAGTCAACAGCTCCCTTTGGATATCTAAGTGGCATCCCAAACTCTTACCTGTCCAAAACTAAGCTGCTAACATTCCACATTAAACCTGCTCCACCTGCAGTTTCTCCATCAGTTCATGTTAATCCCATAGTTTCAGTTGCTGAGTCCAAAAATCTTCAGTCATTCTTGCCTCTTCTTTTCTCTCACACCTTCTTACTCACAGGGGCTCGATCTTCAAAATATAATCGGATTCTGACCTCCCTGTCATCTCTACTGCCACCGCCCTGGCTGGAGCCATCATTGTGTCTCATCCCGTGGACATTGCGAGTGGGCAGGTCTATCCTCCTGTACCTCCCCTCTCCCAGTCTATTCTGATCATGGCAGCCAGAACAGTTCTTTTAAACATTAATTGAGATCATCTTACTTTTCTGATCAGAAAACCCCCAATGGCTCCTGGTTTACTCAGAGTAAATACCAAAGTCCTTGTAGTGGTTTACAAGGCCTCTTATGGTTTGACTCCCGTCATCTTTCTGATCCCAACTTCTAATAATGTCACCCTTACTTATTCTACCCATGTGACATTTGCCTCCATGATGTCCCTTGACTGTGTGAGATATGTTTTAGCCTTGGGGTATTTGCAACGATTGTTCCCTCTACCTGGATGCTCTTCCTCCAGATAGTTACATGAAAAACTTCCTCTCATCTTTCGTGTGTTCATATAAATTACACTTTCTTAAAGGTGCCTATCCTGATTACTGTGTTTAACATAGCAATTTACCCTCCACCGATCTATTCAACTTTCAGTTTTCTTTTCCAGTTTTATTTCATGCTTTTTCCATAGCACCTATTGTCGCCTATATATCATCTATCATAGAATTTCCTTTTAAAATTATATGTGTTATATATTGTCTGCTTCCCCTTTAGAACAGAAGATGCATGAGGCAGTGTGCTTTGTTGTCTTGACTGCAGTATTTTCAGTGCATAGAGCAGTGCCTGGCACACAAACAATACATATTTGCTGAAAGAATGAATGAATAAATAAATAAATAAATAAGCATTAAAATATTACTAGTGACTATTTCAAATTTGGCTCAGAAAGAACCTGTAGCTAGAAAGAATGGCCGGGAGTTAATTATCAGCTACCCCATGTTTGAAGGCAAAGAGGATTTCCTTTTCTGTAATCCATATGATCTGGATTGTCCCCATAGATAGAACTCCCCAGATAAATGGTCTACTCACTACTGTACTCAGTCTGCAGACAGAGCCTCAACAAGAAGAATGCCATTCTGTGAATCCTCACTACGCATTTTAATTTGCCACAGACATATCCTAAAAGAGAGCTTTCAGTCACTGACTCTCTATTAAATGTGGCAGAAAGAATATACTCTTTGTGTTAATAAAAATATGTGCCAGTCATTTTGTGTTAAGGACTGTTTAGGTAATAAAAAATGGTCTCATGCCACATAAGATTTGGCAAGCCTACCTTGAATCATAAACCTTACATTTGTCAAATTTTACATTCCTTGGGAAAACGATTACCTGCCTGATTATTATTGCATTCAGTTCATATTAAATGTATGCATTATTTTTTTCAGGGTGCCAGAATGTGAAAGTCATCGACAAGACATTGGTGAGGAAAAATCCTTTGGCCGTTTCCAAGATCTGACAGTGCACAATATTTTCCCATCTGTATTATTTTTTTTTCAGCATGTATTACTTGACAAAGAGACACTGTGCAGAGGGTGACCACAGTCTGTAATTCCCCACTTCAATACAAAGGATGTCGTTCTTTTCCAACAAAATAGCAATCCCTTTTAGTTCATTGCTTTTGACTTTTCAATGGGTGTCCTAGGAACCTTTTAGAAAGAAATGGACTTTCATCCTGGAAATATATTAACTGTTAAAAAGAAAACATTGAAAATGTGTTTAGACAACGTCATCCTCTGGCAGGCTAAAGTACTGTATCCTTTAGTAAAATTGGAGGTAGCAAACACTAAGGTGAAAAGATAATGATCTCATTGTTTATTAACCTGTATTCTGTTTAGATGTCTTTAAAACAGTGGTTCTTAAATTGTAAGCTCAGGTTCAAAGCATTGGAAATGCCTGATTGACAACATTGAGAAGGTAGCCCTGGATAGAATTGGAATGGATGGCAGTAACTGGTGATACTTCTTTGAATGCAGCTTTCCAATCACATCTTTAGTGTCTGAATATATCCAAATGTTTTAGGATATATGTTACTTCTTAATCAGAGAGAAATAAAGCATTTTTTGGGAAGGATATATCTAGTCCATTTGTAACAATATGAAATTTTAATTTTATTTTCTGAGCCCTAATTATCTCGTTTCCTTTCTGCATACCTTATTGGTTCTCCTGTACCTCCTACTTCCCTTTCTTTACTCTTTTGATTCTTTACCATTGATAGCCATGTGCAAGGGTTGCTACATAATGTGTGAGGACTATGCCACATTAAAATGGGGCCCCTTGTTCAAAAAGCAAGACAAAAACCTTTTCCTTCCTTCCACAGTTTTTCTCTTAAGCTGTCATGGAGACGTTTGCTGTTTCATGTCATGCTTCCTTGGGATTGGGGATACCCACATGGCAAGTAGTAGAGCCTTCCAGGTGCCTGGGGTATTGCCTTGTAACTTGCCTTGATCTTACCTGTGCCCATGCCCAGAACCCTGCTGGGACTGAAGGGCAAAAATACTAAGCAGAATGCCTGAGCCAGCAACCAAGAACTCACTTAGCAGACATGGGGAGGTGGCAGGAGATGGAACAATGTATGATGCTAGGTTCTCAGTGTCCCCAGCACAAGTTCCATTGTTGCATCATGCTTCACTTATAAAACACAAATTGAATGATTACATTATTAAGTATTTCAAGCCAATAACCACAGAGCATCAAGCCCTAAGCCCGAGTCCCTTTTCTAAGCATGGAGCCCTGTCCACCGCACTAGGAGCACACCCATGAAACCCTGATCACGTGACTTTTAGATTCATTCCCAAACCAAGTATTTGACAAATTGGAGGTGAACTAGGTAGCCAAAGTAATTTTGAAGTTGGTTTTTTATCATCTCTCTGGTTGTTCAATCACTGTGAGGTACTGAATGAAACAATTCAGAGAATCACCACCTGAAAATATAATTATTATATTATGTTTTATTATTATTATTATGCTTTATTATTCCCAGAACTCTTTCTCTCTCCCTTTCTCCTTCTAAATGCTAGGACATTCCTAAATATTAGCATGAACACACAAAAAACTGTTTTCTGAAATTATATACCATTCTGGTAAAAAATAATCACTTAACTTTATGAAAAAGAAAAGTTATCCCTTAACTTTTTCGCAAAATACACAGAATAAGTATTTCTATCATATCATGTCATTGTTTTGTGCTTTTCCAATTAATATTAATCAATGAAAAAGTGTATAATAAGCACCTCTGATTCCCTCGACAGATTCAAAATGCCTTCTCTGTTGGCACAGAATTTCCAGTTTGACTGCATCACACTGTGTGGTTGTGTGGGCGCTTGCTTAAAAGTTGATAACTTCCCAGAAAATAGAGATCTCCAAGTAGTGTTTTATGTAAGATTTATGCAAGTAACGGTGAGAATGGGGATTACTTGTCTTAATTCGTGAGTTTCTCGTAATTTTTAAGATTCCCTGAGCCACAATAACTCCTTGAATGTAGATTTTCATTTATTTTTTCAAATTTGGAATATATCTGAATGCTTTTTGTTTGATAATCTTTTCATAATCAAAGATATACAGCTGTTTGCTTTTACTTTTTTTTAATGAGTGATATGGACCCAATTGTAACAGTGCTGAAATAAAAAGTGTCTAATGGTTAAAAGAGGAATGGTGTGTGTTGGTTGTACAATCCCTTCCAAGAGTTTTGAAACTTAGGCTTGATAGATAGAGTTCTTTGAGGAAGCCAACAAAGTCCTCTCTTCTAGGTTTCTTGAAATATGTTGGGGGGAGGGGTAACAGGGCTTCATAAGGGCCGCCTCTGCCTTTCATGTATGTTATTTTATGTATATAGTGTTCTAGAGCAGTTTCTCAAGCTTTAATAGTGCCTCAGAATCAACTTTGGGGCTCGTTGAAACAGATTGCTGGGCCCCACACCATAGATTCTGTTGCAGCCATCTAAGTGAGCCAGCTATTGGGTGTGGGCTCCACGCAGAGAGGGCAAGCCTCACCTTAAAAGGCCAGCTGTTCCTTAGCCAATTGACACTTTTTCATTAAATTTTATTTCTTATTGACATATGAAATTCATACAGCGAGGTGTGTAAGGTGCTGAAACCTGAGTGTATCGGTGGCTACACTACATTTACACCTATATGCCTACGTCCCCGATCAAAATATAGAACGTTTCCATCATCTCCAAACGTACTCCTTCCGCCAGAGATAAACCTATGCTGATTTCCGTTGCCATTGATTGATTTTCACTGGCCTTAAACTTTACATAAGTGGAACCATGCAGTGTGCACTTTTGTGTTTAGTTTCTTTTGCTTGGCATACGTGAAGTCCATTCATGTTGCTGAGTGTATCAGCACTTAGTTCTGATTATTGCTCTGTAGTAATTCATTGTAGGAATGTACCACAGTTTATCTATCTCTTCTCCTTTTCTGCTGGAAGTTGATTCTAACTGATTTTTGCAAAAATGCAAATTAACTGTTATTTTATAATTTTTCAAGAAACGCAAGACATTTAGATTTTTATGTAAAAAATTTTAAATGTTGGACAATATTTAACATTTTGAACACTGAGCAGGTCGTGTTAAACATGGACATGGCCCACAAGCCACAAGTCTCAACCCTGAAACATTTTTTTCCTCACAGATGTTTTCCTCATGGCTGAAATCACTCTTATGCCCTGACACAAAATCATGCCTGAGACCTGTAGCAGTGATGGGTGCCTGCCAACAGAAATTGCCAGAATCTCCTTTGTTTAAGCTTATTTATATTCAGCTACCTGGAAGAATGTGGGTGTGAAATAAACTTTCTTCTCTTTACGATGCTTGGGAAGCCCAGGTTCCCAGGTCTGT